>NC_052046.1:74276961-74576961 GCF_015832195.1 Motacilla alba alba | reverse complement strand
TCAAAAAATTGAGAAGGATCTGGGTGTTGATGTCAGCTTTTGGCTAATTTTCCAGGACTTTCAAATGCACACGTTAACCTGATTCATGTCTGGACCTCAATGCTTATATTTATTTCATTTATTTGCTGCACCAAGGTCAAAATCTTCACAACCTGCAGAGTGTCCCGCATGTTTTGCCGAAACACTGCTGAAGATTAATTCAAAATGGCAAAAATCTTACTCAGATCCTGCAGATTTAAAGCAAAATTATAGGTTTTGGTTGTTTTGTTTTTTTTTTTTTTCACTTAAAGAGGCACTGTGCAAAGCTGTGATAGAAACCGCCTGGATCCAGGTCAGTCATGGAGCAGCAGGAAACCAGGCTGATGCAAAGGAACACCAGCCTCACTTCTGAGCAGATAAAATAGGAGCTGCTCAAGGGTTTTAGCTACAGATTGTCTCAAGAACATTCCTGCTAAAATGTGTTTATAAAGAACCTGGTGAAAATGGGAAATGGAAGATGTCTTCTTGCTCGACCCCCAGCTCCAGCAGACACAAGCTCAATAAATATTCCTCTGAAGGACAAGGACTTTCAGCCTGCCCAAAGCAGGAGTGGAGCTACAAAAACCTGCCCAACACCCAAAATAAGAAGAGAGGCAGAAAGACTCTCAGGACCCAGTTTCAACTCTTTCCAGTGACCACGCTGGCTTATTGACTCTAGGACACTCAAAAAATACACTTGGACTTAGTCAACCTCTGCATGGCATGGCCCAATGAAGAAAGCTTCCCAAAACCAGCCAAAATCCAGGGGGATTTTGTACAACAGTACCTTCTTGCTGCTAGAGGAGCTGTGGTGATGGGAGCCATTCAAGACTCTGATGGTGGTGGAGAAATACTTATTAATCACTGTGAAGTATGTGGGCAGACAAGCCTAGAAACTGAATTGTTTTAAAATTCAGCAGATAATAAGAATATGTTTAAATGCAATTTATTCTGGTGGCCCATGCTGTATCTGGAGCTGTTCACAAGGGTTTGAATCTCTGCTGAAAATGAGGCAGAAAGGGAAATTGACCTGGTGTTCACAGCATCTCTGTTCCAATGCCACACAGAACCTTCCCTGTCTCACAAAAATAAAGCTACTAGGGAGTACAACTGGGGAAAAATCCAGGTTCCCTCCTAGGGCAGAACCATTCCACTCTGCTTTCCCATGAGAGTTCAGGCAGTCAGTGGTTTTGCTGCACTGACAGGTATTTTTCCCAGAAATAAATAATCCAAAGGTGGTAACAAAGCTGCTGCTAACCTGGGGATTAATTTGGACCCCCATCTCAAACTTTAAATTCCTGTACCTGGCTGGCAATCCAAGCCTGTGATTATTTCAAGTGTATTCCTCCCAAAACCACACTGAAGTGGCCCATGAGGCTGCCCATGGTTTTGGGAGGCTGCCTCTTCTGAGCTTCACTTCTAAGACCAGAACAAAACCACAATTTATGGAAGGGGCTCATGAGACACAGACACTCAGTACATTTTTTTTTAATAACTGTAATTATCAAAATGAATAACCATAATGGTGGTTTTCTGCTCCACAATCTTCTTCTCTCTCTGCAGACTTCCAAGAAATCCTGAGTGATATTGTACATGCAATAGCAGACTTCCGTGGGCATGGTTTAACTTTTTTGTTAAATAGCATTTTGGTTGCTCAGTGAGAACATGAACAGAAATGTCATTTAAAATATCTTAAAAGATGAAAACCTGACACAGTTCACTATCAACAGCTGACTTTTTGTGAGCCTAATAAAAATTTTAAAGTGTAAGATACATCATGGCCAAATAGCAGAGATTCTATCCAAGTCTCACTTACAGTTCTTCAAAATCAGCAAAATAAAACTTCAACTTCTTTGCAATTTCACAAGCCTGTCATGGAGTAAACTGAAACTGGAGAAAATTTTACTTGAGATTTCAATTGAGATTTATAAAGTCTATGGGAATTTCCACCCAAAGACTCTAAGGGATACTGCAAATAACAAAACATCATGTATTTGTTGTTGCTAATCATCCAAACTGGATGTTCTTTAGATCATACTTAAACAAACTACATCTTTTCCTAAGCCCCGTCACAATCTTTCAAATTAATAATTTCTAATTAATGGCAACTAACGTAACTAAAATAACTCACACTCTGAAGTTTTTGGAGTTATGGAAAATAAAGTTCCAACCTGGGCCTTCCCAGCAGTTATAAATCACTATAATATTTCCTAAAAGGAGAAGACAGATAACCTCATTTTTGTGGTTTTTTTTTCTTTTTTTCTGAGTTTCAGCATGCACACTCTGAGGCTCATGAAACCATTAACCACGTATGGAAAACCCATTTCTTCATTCACACAAGACTTGAACACAATCAGTGTGTGGGACTCGTTACAAGGATTAGAACCTACAAATTGATGGTATTTAAGGTTCTACGTGCACACCATTGGCCTTGGAATAAGGCGTTGATTGGGGAATTCGGAATCTATGTTGCTGCCAAACCAAAACCAGTGTCATTGATTGCTCAACAATACCCAAAACTCTTCAACAGCTCCACACTGAGCACTGCAACATGTCAGGGAATGGAGAACTCTGACATTTCCCCACAATCCAGCAGAAGCAGTGAATAAAGGAGAGCTGCAGTGAGAAAAGAAGCCAATTATCTGGAGCAAAGGAGCGTTGATGGCAATCAGGTACACCGAGATTCCTCTGACTCCGTCCTTACTTTTATTTAAACGATTGAAACTTCTCAGCCTACATTCATTTTTCTGCCTTCTGAATTTAACCCCATGTATATTTTCAACCTTCTTCCCAGCACTGTGTTTTTTGGTTCCAGGCTAATTGTGCCTTCAGACGCCACTGCCTACTGGATTCCTTGTACAATTTAAACCATTAAGGCAAAATTTCATTGTTTTATGCAAGTATTAAAACCAAACCTTCTTGTGCCTTTACCCAACAATCAAAAGAACAAATTTAAGCCCAAAATCCAGCATCTAAACCTCTTTTTATCAGATGTTTTGTGATGTTTTTTTCCATACTGGTAAAGCCACAGCTGTTGCTGAGTATTTTTAAACACAGGAGCATTTCTTTTTGTGCTGATGGATAAGATAGCCAAAATTTAAAGTGACAATAAATTAAAGCTCATTATTGTCATAGTAATGGCAGCATAATGTGTTTAAATGGTACTTAGAGATTGTGTCTTCCGAAGTCAAAATTAATTACACCTGTGCTACCTATCACTGATTTACTCAAAAAATTACAGCCCTTAGTGAGGTTTACAAAAATCCTGACTTGATCTCATCTGTAACCTCTGTATTTTTAAAGAAAGGGCATATTTAGAGACAAAATATAATGAATATAATGTAAACCATCACCCAAAATAACAGAATGTGTGACAGGATGGCAGCACACAACATTACAGCAACTCACTTTACAACTCCTGTTTTCAGGGAATTGGGTTTATTTCCGTAATAAATGATTACTTAGAAGATTTATAACTCTGTTTCAAGGTAAGTACAGTAGAAGTAGTTTCCCTCAGGAAGGACTGCAAGATTACATCAATAAGCAGGTCCCTGCTGATTCTTTTAACCACTTAGGACTTGATGTTCTGATATCCAAGATGATTTCATATCAAAGTCAGCAAATACCCTTTTTTGGTGTGACCTCAGAGAGATTTCAGCAGCCAGGCAGCAGAGCAGGGAGCAGAGGCAGAAATGTCTGAGTCCTGCTCGTACAAACAGCATTTGGATGCTGTTGCTTCTGTTCCCTCTAAATTTTCATGGAATTCATTTGGAGGAAAAAATCTCCAACAGCAGCAAAATGTAAGATTCTCACAATTACACAACTTCCAAGGACTGTAAAAAAATTCTACTACCCAAACTCAATACAGCAGCTGTACTTTTACAGGAGTACCAGAGAACATTTCACGGTTACAACCCTGCAGATCCACCACATACTGATATTTTCCCTGAAGTGGGCTACCTAAGTAGATGAAACACCACTGACTTTTTTTTTTAAGCCATGAATCTTTCATGCCACCAAGGTGTCCTAGTACTTTTGTCACCCTCTGCCAAATTTCAGATTCGTATAAATAGCCGTCTTGAGTTGATGAAATGCTTGATGTTTTTAATCATGACAATGCTTTATGTCTTTCACATTCAAAAAAAGTTGAACCTAAGAATCCTAACTGTGTAGAGCACAGGTGAGCAGCATCACAAGTAAAGCAAAATGGTTTAGAGAGTTGGAGATTAAGATCAAGAAGGACTTATGCAAATATTTGCAGCAATCTCAATTAGGAGTTGTCATTCTGACATAAAGCATTACTGTGTGAATGGTGTGGTTTTTGTTTCCACCCAGCTGTGATTTATGATGCATACCTTTACATTTGTATTTTCATTTGTATATTCATTTTAAAATTCACATATAATTGCATTTATATCTGTGTATAACACACTGTTCAACATGACATTGTGCTTTATTCCTAGTAGCACACTACATTGAAAACTTCAGTAATTGCCTGTGAATTTTTCAGAGGTACAATTTTACTGTAGTAGCTGTTCTCAATGCCCAAAATGAACTGTAAAAGTGTCCACCTCAAAAGCTACCACTTTCAACTCTAGCTACTGCCCAGACAGCATTCTTCTTACACATGTAAAATCATGTAAAATCCCTCAAAATCAGGCACGTTATCCCAGAAGGAAATAAGCCAAATAAACCTAATATTACATGGATTCCTCTTAAAAAAAAAAAGGAGGAGGAAAATTTGTAGCTACTTCCCTTTGCTTCCATAAATTCCGTATGGCTTGGAACCAAGTCCTCAGTTTCTTCCAATTAACTTTGTTCTTATCCTTAAAATCTGTCATTTTTGATCCCTGCGAAGCCTGCAGTGCTGTCAGCATTACTGGCACTGAGAACAAATATCCCCATTTTTAGGAAGTACTATAGGATCACCAAGTAATTTAAGTGGGAGGAGACTTCTAGAATTCCTCTACTCCAGCCTTCCCAAAGCTGCCTCAGCTGAACGGGACTTGACCTGACGAGCTCTGAGTATCCCAAAAAATGACACCACAACTTCTCTGGGCAACCTGTGCCAGAGTTTTGTCAAAGCTGATGTAAAAAAGGTTTTCCTTATTTTTACCTGGAATTTCCTGTGTCCTGCTCAAACTTTGTTTAGGTCAAATCACCCAGCAGAATGGACTTCTGAAATGATTTGCCCATTTAATTTGCACATTCATACAACCTGAAAACATACAAAACATGTTCTCTGTGCATTTGACACTGTCATTTTCTTTTTAAATTAGAGAGGAAATGAATTGCTATATGAGAATCATTGGATCCACTGAGCACACTGCATTTGAGAGGCAGGAACATGATCAAAGACCTGGAGGGAGAGTTCCAGACTGCAAAATGTAAAAAACCTGTTCATATATTTCAGACTTTTCATGTAACTAACAGAAAGTTTCAACTGCACCAACCCCATCCAAGCTACAGCAAGTGGAATGGGAAAATCCCATCTCACTGGGACGAAAGGAACAAGATAGAAACACTGGAATGAAATTCATAGCTACAAATGAAATAATTAACAGATATTATTTCTTAAGATAACTTACTCTTGAAATAAAGCTTATTTCTTTTACAAAACATAAAGAAATAAAATTGATGGGTATTTTATGTGGTTGGGAAAAAATGAAGCATGTAGAAGTATATATAAACTATGGGTTTGCTACTATGCAAAGACATAAAATCACTAGACAATATGAAAATGAATGGCCAATCACACAAGAAGACCAAAAACACTGAGTAACTGAAAATAAAATTTAAAAAAAACAAAAAAAACCCCCAACCAACCAAAAACAATAACAACAAAAAACCAAACAAAAAACCAAACCAAAACAAAAAACCCAAAATCAAACAAAAACAACAACAAAAAAACCCAAACAAACAAAAAAAACACCAAAAAAACCCCCCAAAGCAAACAAACAAACAAACAAAAAAACCCAAAAAAACCCAAAACCAAACAAAAAAAATCACAAAGTCTCAAAAAACTGGGAAGGATCTGAGTGTTGATACCAGCTTTTGGCTAATTTTGTGTAAGTTAAAAATTATGCAGAAAAATGAAGTGCACAGCAAAATCTCCCATGGTTCTGCTCCCAAGAAGCTTTAATGCTCCCTAATGACCCCTCTTGTCCCACCATATGCCAGTTTTGGCAGGGGCTGCCCAACAACCACTGTCAGCAGAGCTGATCTGACCTGGGCCCTCACTGGCCATTCCACCCCAACAGTAACTGGAATTTTACCAGTGGAATTTTACCCCTGCCAGCAGTAACTGGAATTTTCTTTTTATCCTCTTCAAAGGCTTGTTTACAGGTTGGTTTTGTGGTTTTGGGGTGGGGTTTGTTTTTTTGTTGTTGTTTTTGTTTTTTTTTTGTTTTGTTTTGAGACCATTAAATGAAAGGAACAGATTCAATGGCTCTGACAAGAAAATATCTCGTAAAGGAAGAGATTTAAAACCTTCTCTCACTGGATTTAAGGACTTTGATACTCAAGGACAGAGCTGTAAGAATGCAGTACAAAAACCCTAGAAAAATCTGAACTTAGAGACGTAAGGAGAAGTTTGGACAAGAGCCTGGCCAAGATTTTCTCTCTTGATTTTGTGCTGGAAACTACTTTGAGTGAAGAACTTGTAGGTGGACATTATAAACCAGATTAAAGTACAGTATAAGCAAGTGGACAGATGAACAGATGTCAGAACCTGCAAATGTTACCATATGAGTAGGACTGAAACTAAATTAATTAATTTTGGCACCCTTATTTTGTTGTCATTTGTAAATATTAGGCAAAACTTTAATGAAAATAAAGTTAAAAATAAAATTAAAAATAAAAAATAAAATAAATTCACATTAATAATCTTTTTTTCTGGCAAAAAAATGTAATATGTAATTATTAAGGCCTTACTATTCAGACTCTCTTAGTATATAAACCAAACTATTTATTATTTATTATTATTAGGAAAATAAATAACTCATGCTTTGAAATCCACCATTTACTGAAATACCAGGAGCCAGTCTGCTTTATGGCTGAGGCTTTTAAAGGAGTAGGGTGTCAGCAATTTTAGAGGAAGAAAAACTTTTGCCTCTGTCAGAATTTTATTCCTTTTTATTAGTGACACCTTTAAGCTTGGTAAAACACTGAGCATTTCTCTCTACTCTGCTCATTTTGAAGTTACTTTCTAACTAAAAGCTCAAAAAATTGTCACAACTCTTCCAACCCAAGCCTGTCTGTGACCTAAAGAGGTCGATCCCATGACAAATCCTCCATGAAACACTGGGAAACACAGGGAAGGTGAAAGGTATTTGTACATTCATGGGCACTGAAGGAGTGTTACCAATAAAATTTGGCAATTTCATGAAGTTGGAGGTTTCAGCAGTGAAGGAACAGAGTATCTCTAGTGAGGAAACAGATGGGACAGGATGAACCTCAAAGGGATAAAATTTATCAAGTGTTAACTTCGAAATGGATAGCACACCTACAAATTAACAGAATATATATTTTAATCAATCTGTGGCAGAATAAATATATAACAATAAAGAGTGATTATGAAACCATGACAGCAAACATAAATGTGGAATTTGAAGTAATTTTGGTAAAGCACAGGAAAACACTGATGTCAGTCCAAAAATGATCTGGGAGATCCCAGCTGGGACATGGAAAACTGTGACCATTAAGTAAAATTAATTTGGACTGCAACAGAATTAAAGAAACACAGAGGCAAGAGGTTTGATCATTAATGGTGGTGGAGAGCTAATCAGGCTTATATGGCTGTTTATGAACCATAACTAATTTCACAATGGACATTCAGAAAACGGGCAGAACCAATTGAGGATGGAGCATTTTCATATTGAGAATATTCTTTTGATTCTGACATCTTTTGAAGCAAAGTTTTATACATCTGTACAAAATTAACCAAAAATTAACAAATTCAACCCCCTTCATGGTTTTGGATGGGAGGGGTAGGGTTGTGACAACTGGTTTACCCAAATTTTAATATAAAATCATCAATTAAAACTAAAATATCTATATATAAATAGAAAGTTTGTTCCAGCTTCTGGGGGTTTTTTTGCACAAAAGTCTCCTTTACAACTGCCACTCTCATAAAAGTTAAAAAAATGTTAAAGATGCTCATGCCTGTGTTCCCACAGCACAGTATTTTGAAATACTATTGTGCAACATGGTCTAAGGCTCTTGTGACCAAAATAACTCCAGATAAATTCCTACCAAACAGAACTATAAATATTGTTGTACTCTTTCTGACTTTGATCAGGCTACACTGTGTTACCCTGGCTGAAAACCTGCCCCAAAATATTAATGTCAAACTCTAATTCCAGCAGCACGGGGTGGGGGGGGTGAACAGAAGACTGAGAAAATTAAGGTAAAGTGGTTTTTGAAAATTTGACCAGAGCAAAGTTAGTACTCACATTAGATTGTTTCCATTACTTTCTATTTATAGTTCAAATAATGTATGTTCTTTAATATTTAAGACCATTAAAAAATTTTGGAGATGGCAATATTCACTTCCCCCATTTTACAGGACAGCAGGTTTGGGGAAAAAATGTTAACAGGATAAGACAGTGGCAACAGGGGGTGCAGGCAGGAGATCCCAGAGCTCCCAGCCCCACTTCCAACCCTTTTTATCACATTTCTTCCTTAAACCACGTGTAGTACTCATGATTGGATGTAACTGCAGCAGGCCTCTGTGTGAGAATGATTATTATTTTTAAGGTCCCAGAAAACCGTTGCGTTGGATTCAAGGATCTAAGAAAAAACACTTGAGGAAAAGTGGAAAGGAAGTGGGGGAACTAGGGAAAAGGCAATCGTGTTCAGAAATCAACAAACATTTTCTTGACATCTTGTTTCATCCACAAGGTGAGGAGAATATCTTACCCTGCCCACTTGTGGGGCAGGTTAGGGGAAGGTACTCGAAACAAAATGCCCACCTAGAGAAGTGGAAAATTCCATTTCAGTAAGAGACATTTAAGAACTGTCCAAAATCAAGAGAATATCCTTGCATTTCAATACACATCTATGATGCTGTTTTCTAAAATAAACAAATACAGCTGATGTGATGCCAGTAACTAACTGATTTTGTATTAAATAGATGTATTCTAAGGATCTTTAAGGAAGACTCCCATACGCTTCAAGAGCTAGTGATCCAGAGGAGCAAGAGACCAAGGAGTAGGGACCTGCTGGACACACGAAAGGGACAGAAGGAAATGCACAGGGGAAAGAGAGGTGACCTGGGAAGAGTCTGGAAGTGAGTGTGGGCTGTGTAGGAATGGGGGAATGTAGGAAGAACAAGGCAGAACTGGAGCTGAACCCCTCAAGAGACACAGAGAGTAACAGGAAAGGCTTTAACAGGTCTGTCAGACAGAAGTCTGTCAGAGTTGCCAAGCCACTCTCCAGCATACTGGAAATGTCCTGGCAGTCAGATGAAGTCCCAGGTGACTGGAAAAAGGGAAACACTGTCCACTTCTTTAGAAGGGGTGGAAAGGAGGACCCTGTCAGCCTCCCTCTGTGCTGGGAAGGTCCTGGACAGCCCCTCCTGGGAGCTCTGCTGAGGCAGGGGAACAGGAGGTGACTTGGCACACGGCCTCACCATGGGCAAGTCCTGCCTGACCCAGCCCGTGGCCCTCTCTGATGGGGTGGCTCCCTCAGTGGACAAGGGAGGGCTGCAGATGGCATTTACCTGGACTGCTGCAAAGCCTTTGGCACAGACCCCCACAACATCCTGCTCTCCGCATTGGAGAGAGATGGATTTGGCTGTTACGTGGATTAGGAATTGGCTGGATGGGCACATCCACAGGGGACTGGAAAACAAGTCAAAATCCTGATGCACACCAGTGACTAGTAGTGTCCATCAGGGGTCTGTGCTGGCACCAGTGATATTTAATATCTGCATCCGTGACACAGGCAGAGGCATCCAGGCATCCCCAGATGGTGACACTCAGCTGAGGGTGCAGGGACACCCCTGAGGGACAGGATGGCATCCAGAGGGACCTGGACATCCCAGGAATGGCCCATGGGGATCTCAGGAGGTTTAACCAAGCCAGGGCTGGTGCTGAGGCCCTGGCACAGGGTGCCCAGAGCAGCTGGGGCTGCCCTTGGATCCCTGGCAGTGCCCAAGGCCAAGTTGGACACTGGGGCTGGGAGCAGCCTGGGACAGGGGAAGGTGACCCTGCAATGGCAGAGGTGGCACTGCATGAGCTTTAAATCCCCCTCCAACCCCAACCACTTGGTGTATGATTCTGTGATTCTATTTTACATAACCACAGTATATAAACTCTAGTGAAATAGCTACTTGCTTCTCAAAGATAGGACACAAAACACAAAATGATGCCTGCTTATGTTCTTCTTTGGAAAAAAAACACCCAAACAAACAAACCCCAAAAACTAAAATTACTTCACAATGGGTAAAGCAACAGCAAAATTTCCTGCTATAAAATGCTGATGAACTACTGTACTCAAGCTCGTACTGAATTACATTTTCCCATAAATGATCCAAACATCAATACTCAGAGATATTTTCTTTCTCTTCACTCTCACTGGATCACCTCACATTTATTCTGGAAGAGACTCAGTCTTGAAGACATTGTCTGCAATTGCCTTAAATATTACTTTATACAAGGGGTTTTGTGTATTAATACTACCTCACAGAAAAACCAAAAAAGTCCTTTCACGGTCTAGAAATCTCACAATTTCTTTCCCACCAAAAGACATCTGCAACTATCGAATAAAAAAGAGTACTTTAAAACATAAAAACATCTCAAACTAAGGACATTTTGATGTGAAAACAAAATGATCAGACACTGCTTTGGATAGTGAAGAAGAGTGTGCTCTTCACAGGAGTGCTGCTACACAGGAGTAATGGAATGACTGAAAACATTACTGTATTTTATCTTTTTAGAAGATAGATTTCAAGAGGCATCAGCTGATGGAGCAAGCAACTCATCAGTGAAGGGTTAAATGAAAAACTGTGTCACAGCAAAGCGATAAAATTTGTTTTCTTACATTAAAAATGAACCTTATGCTAAGATTATTTAATCCTGCCCTGGTTCAGAAAGTTTCCACGCCTTCTGTGAGTTCAGGCTCTACACTGAAGAGCTTCCCATGGTGTGGACACAGGCAACCCTGAGCATGCCCCAGCCCTCCAACAGCAATAATGTAATGATCTGAGCCACCACCAGCAACAGGCACTGCATGCACAGTTTCGAGAACATTAACCTCCTCCCTCACCATTCAAAATCCAATTACCCACCCAGCCTACAAGCATCACAATTACTCTTCATTAAAAAAAAAAAAAATCAGTAGCATCTAATGTTATAAATCTAGCTCATTGTGCAATTATTTCCCATAACAAATGTACCATTTGAAATAATTGTTCAGAATCATTTCTGGAAAGCAATCCCCAACCAAATCTGGCTCTGTGTGGCCCAAAAAGCACTTTTATCGCAGGAGTATGGGCAAGGGGTTGGAAGGAAGGAAACCTCTGGTGGTTGCAGTGAACATTACTGCACACAGAAGCCAGATGAGGCCCTAACACACATTTTTCATGATGAGTTTATAAAATTTTCCATACTGATTCCCACCCTGTTTATTATGCAAGCCTTACACAAGCTTATTTTCCTGTGTTATCATAAATAAATTGAAACTGAGAGATATGGTGGTTTTTTTATAACTAAGGAGAGAATTTCTTCAAATCACAGTTCAGAAATACTTTTCACAAAAAGAAAGTGAAAAAAAAATCACATAAATACAGCATGAAAATGTTAAATACAAGAGGTTTGTGTGAGAAAAACTGGTTAGTTGGAGCCCTGGATTTATATATCACGTGAACAATTAAACAGCGTTTTTTACAGATGGTGTATTTTGACAAACTTTTAAACAATTACTTTCTGCATATATTAATTTATATAGCAATTATATTAATACATGTTGTTTATATGTAACCAGGATTACACATTTCAGAGGTAGGAGTGCAAACCAAACAGCAGCATGTCAACAATTAGAACACTTCACTAAGCTCTGCAAATAGTGGAATTTTTCAAGGACGATTCTAAGAAGTGTGTAAGATGCTGAACCACACAAGTTCTGAACCGCATATTTATGATACTCAACACCCACTTCCTAACAGAGATTGTTTAAAATTTTTCCATCTGTGGATACAGGCACTCAAACAGATGAAAAATTTTGATCATAAAGGGCTCACCAACCTTACTGGAGCATCACAAGATCCAACAGCCAGAGGTTAGAGTTAGGTTGTTAAAACTGAGAATTATTCAGCACTTAAGTGCTGTTTCCAAGAAGTCAGGATTATTAAACACAGAACTCACTCACCAAAAGAGGTTGTGGGCTTAATATTGCCTGGCAGTTGTTCAGGTAAGCCTTTTTTTTCAAATTATGTTCCTACTCACTTTGAGAAAAAAAAAAATTATCTGCTGTGCCCAGAGCTCCACTTTCTTTGCTTCTTCCCTTCTTTTGCCCTGGGGAGAAAGGAGATGCTTCCTCTGCCCCAGTGTGCTTGGAACAGCTGTGACCCTGTGTGGTGGCACCAGTCAGGGCAGAACATCCTCCCCGGTGAACCTGCAGCGCTCCAGACCCTCTCCCCTGTGGCTGCACCTGTTCTGACAGTGTAGCACTTCAGGGGTTGGTCCTGATTTTTAAAGAACAGACTGCTTATTTTCCAAGCTGTTTCTTATTAAACTTAGAAAATTCATTTAGTCCTCTTTTGCCTTCTCATTTTCCCTTGAACACTCCTTGCTGAAAATTACATTCCTTACTATTCACCTCACGAAAATATTTCAGAATTCCCTGTGTTTTTTCCTTTGAAGAGCATTTTTCACTTTACTAGTTAAGCATTCCATCTTACCTGTCCTTGCTGTTCAGTGCAACACTGACCTTTAAGAAACTGCTGGTTTCTCCTCAGACCATGCCTCCACTAGACCTTTTCAGCTTTTAACCTCAGTGTCTGTCTGATTAACTATATGATTTTACTTCCTCTAAAGCTTAGTCTCCTCTGTGTTGCCTCTTGGTTCTCTATCTCCCCCTAGGATGTTGAATTTAATTATACTGTAATTATTATTAAATTGGTGGCTCAGCCATTCCATCTGAAATTAACTTCAGTTAGGTATTTAATATTAAAATCAGAATAATGTTGGCTCTTCAACTAACAATTCTGGAGAAGTTCTTTCATGTGCTGAAAAAAAATTACACCTGAAGTTTCGTGCTATTCACCCACTTCATTCCTAACTGCAGTCCTCCATTATTGTAACAATTTAGACAAGATTGCACAGACTCTCCATCCCTCTCTGCTGGCACACCAGCATCCTTTCCTTGGCTCGTGTCTGAATCATGCAGTTTATTTAGTTTCTTTCACTCGGGAATGAAGCTCTGAGAGGCTTTAAATCTGCCAGCTGACAGTGGCTGTGTAAAGAAATAAGTGAAACTTGAATAAAATACGCATTGCTCGAGCTATAGACTGACTGCCACTCCTCACTGCCACTCACAAATACACAGCACATCTGAAAATATGCCCCAAAACATCTATACTCCATTTAACCTTTGCTTGCAGGGGCTAATAAATTTCAGCCTGTCTTAAGACTTTTTTTTTATTTGCAATGAGCTCCCCGTGCCTATTATCACCTACCATTTGCAATTTGATTTTAAAAAAGACTCAGGCAAATCACAATTGATGATCGGAGAGGTTGTATAAAGAAAAAGGAGGTAGTTTTTACTACAGATAATTTATGCTTTAAACAGAGACAAGAGATCTAAGAAAAGGATAGTTATGCCCAGTTTACAGATAAGAACCTGAGGCAGAGAAATTATCTTCTTACAGAATTCCACCTCAGAGGTGGGCATTTTCCTCAGTCCTCCCCACTTGACTCCCATGTGGAGATAAAGATGTATAAATAATTACAAGGTTATCCTTTCCTTCTGCATTGTACGGGAAGGAATAAAAGGAAACCACTGGAAGTCCTCCCTCTACCTCTGAACCACCTGAAAAGGAGTTAATCAAAATACACAAGACCTGAAAACCACACTCAACAACTTCTGCGTGCTCTCTTTTATGGCTTTTAACATTTAGTATTTTGCCGTTTCAAGAACTTACTGAAATTCTTATACCCAGACTACTTGAAAAGACCAGGAACAACATTCACTGTCTGTGTTTACTGTCTGAACCTATTCCCACATTCTTTGATTAAATAAACGTTGTAAGTGCAATCATACTTGTTCTTTATTCTGTATGGTGCCTGACAAATATAATTTCTGCAATATATGAAACACAGTGATTCTGATACTTAAAAGTCTGATGGTGAATTATGAAAGAAATCAGTCACACACACCAAAGAGGCTGACTTTGAAATTGGAAAATTCTGTGTCATTGGCAATGCCAGGAATAGCTTCCCACAGGACTTTTTAAATTCCTGTATAATGTGGCTTTATCACTGCTTTTTCTTCTGTAGCAGAACAATAATTAGAATTATATTAGAATAAATAGAAGTTTATTTCCCTCTCCAGTGTACCAACAGAAAACGTTTGTTGCTAGTCAGGTGAGTCTCTCATTTGGAGAGCAAAGAGACCAAAAGCAATGCCCGCAGAGTAGGAAAATCTAAAAATGTCTTATCTAAAATACATTGACAACGAGATATTACCTGAGATCTAATCTTCCACAGCTCAACCTGCGGGCGAGAGTTCACTTTCAGGCTGTATCATGGGTAACTGAAAAGGCTAAAGCTATGTTCAAACAATCTTACAACAACAACAACATCATTATCATTATTATTATTATTATTATTATTATTATTATTAGTATTAGTATTAGTATTAGTATTAGTATTTTCTATTATGGAGTCCCTATTTTACTCAGACAAGATCTTCCAAATCTGCATAGAGAGGGCAACGGCTCTTTTTTTTTCAATGATGCTGAGTGGAAAATATTTTCTCCTTTGTTTATTCTATTTTTCCTGTGCTGTACATGAGGATGAACATCCAGAGTATTAAAATAACTCAATCATTGTTTTAAAAAACAAACATGTGCACCCGAGGGGAATAATCCTTCCTGAATTTCTTCCTCAGATCTATCCAGATCCAATTCTGAGAACTCTTTTTCTCTTACAGATGAGAGAGGAAGAGATGTACATGCTCTTGCTTTTTCATGTTTAAGGTTTTCTTTTTAATTTCTCTTTGATATTTCAAACTGTGTGACGAGCTTCAACTATAAACTCTAAAAAATAGGCTTCTCTTTTCTCAGCAAGAGGGATTACTCCTCCTGCTGGGAAGGGCAGAAAACAAGCAAATAATGTTAAGGTTTTGTGGAACCTCTCCTAAGTTTGGGATGCAGTGAAGCTGCACTTGAAGAGGGTCATTAAGGGCTGGATGGTTGGAGGTTTGCACCCTTGGGAGATAAGGGATCACCTCACTTCCTCTGCATGGAATAGGTATAAAAGTGGCAGAATTAGTAGAAAAAGTGGCAGGCAAAGACTTGGAGTGGAAAAAAAAAAAAAAAAGGAGAAAACCAGTTTTTCCTTCTATAGTCAGAGCAATGGATTGAAAGCCAGGACACCTGAAGCTGCAAATAATGAACTGAGAGAAAACTGCAGAATGCAAATGCAATCTGTTTCAGGGAAAAAAATCCTAATACATTTGATAGTATCCTTTGTATTCTATTAATGTTGTTAATGGCACTAACAAGACTTTCTTGAGAAATAAGACTACTTGACAACTTTAAGAAAAGTTTCTAAATCTTGAACAGATATCAATGTAAAATTCAAAATGAATTCCATTACCATATTTGAACCCACAGCACACAGCACTGAACTGGTAAGCAAGTTCCTTAAACAAAAAAAACCATACTAAAGAACAGCCAAAAGTCTTCAACTCAAGTTACATTGGTATTTGGTAATTTGGTGATTTTTTTCAATTAATATAATAGGGCACGTCTTTGGTTTAAACATTTTCCATGTTCAATCTTTGGTCATAAGGTCTTATTCACTCTCCAGCCAATGATGTGGCTTCCCCTGGATCCCTGGCAGTGCCCAAGGCCAGGTTGGACAGAGGGGCTGGGAGCAGCCTGGGACAGTGGAAGGTGTCCCTGCCATGGCTTTGAGGTACTTCCTACCCCAACCATTCCAGAATTCTGTGATTCTAAGGAGTTGCAACATTAAACTCCAAAAAACGTCCCTTTGAGGAGAATAGGTTTTTCCTCCCCATTTACTACCTATGACACTTACATCACTTACAAAGCCTGAATATTTGACACTAACAGAACTATGAATATCTGGGAAAATAAATTCTCTTCTGCAAAAACTGAAAATGGTCTGTACTCCTTTGGTTTGAATATAAACAGAGCTTTCATTACTCAGAATTATGTGCAATAGTTTTGGTCTTGCTATTGATTTATCTGGTAACTGGTATGTATGAAGGAAAGAGCAAAATGAACATTTTTTAAAGACTGATGTGAGGGAAGGTAGAGATGTGTGTACAAGCTTGTCCCCAGGGTACAGAGGAGCAGCAACTGATGTGGAACAGATCCTACTTAGATGGGAAATTCTGGGAAAAGAGGTTGGCCAAACTCTGCAAGTCAAGACAACCTCGTGTCATATTAAGACCAGAATTATTTTTTGTTCTGCCAAATATAATGAGGACTACATTGTACTGAACTGAACATATTCTTCTTAATGACTCTAAGTGGGACTGTTCCTGAAGAAATCCCCAATTGGTCTTCCCAAGACAAGGCAAAAATAATTACAATGTCTCAGATAAATACCCTGAATATTTCAGCCACCAGAACATCCGAACAGAAGGACACAGAGAAATAGGACAAATGAAGAAACAGAAAATACTGACCACCACACAGGCAGCAAACCATATTAACAGTGCATTTTTCTGACTTTTAATGTATAAAAAACTGAAAACAAACAAAAAACCCCAATCAAGACATTAAAATAAAGTTTAAGGATTTATCTGGAGAATGGTAACAAGTGAAGCCTGAGAATATTGAGAGAGCTTCTCTTTAACAGAAAGGAAAAGCACAAGACTGGAATGATGGTTTTAAAATCTATGCAGGAAGGGCAAAAATAGTATTATGGCAGGTTATTAACTTTTTGTTGGTAACAGGTGAGTGTGATCTCTTAAGCACAGAATCAACAACCAGCAGTGGAAAGTGCAAGGAAAGTAATTTAAAGGCAACTTAGAGGCAGGATTTCTATAGTGGTGCTCTATATTTGGGGTATTCTATATTTGGGGTGCTACAGCCCCCCCAAATTTTTGAGGGCCAGAGAAAAGCACAACTCTGTAATCAATATATTGGTCAGGCACAGAGACAGTAATTTCAGATCTAGAGAAAGACTTGCATGAAAAAGAATATATATGGTGACTGGGAAACACCTGCAGATCTCAAAGCATTCCTGGCTATGCTAAGAACAAGGGAAAGGAGGTATCAAGTTTAAAAGGCTGAGGGCCAGGCAGTCAAAGAAGAAAATAAGAATCCTGATTATCCCAATCTCCTCAAAAGGAAAGGTACAAGAGAAAGGCTAGGATACTGATTTGGAGAAAATAAATTTCTGAAGATGTGAATAGATAGAGTCATGAAGACAGGAGCTGTGTTTGTGTTTGGAAATGACCAAAGAGTGAATATAGCCAGAGGAAAAGGGGCAGAAGGATGAGAGAGGCTAAGAGGTGAGGAAAAGTCACTGTAGGAAACAGTGTGGGAACATCTGGCAAGCCAGGAGCTGAACTGACAGCCAAGCTATCAATGGCACTGAAGGAAGTACAGGATGAATGAAGTCAAGAAGGGATCAGACTTGTCATGGGAATAAAACAGGTGAAGTCTGAGTTGGAGAAGGTCCCTCATGCCTCTGAAGGAGAGGTACCCCAAACACACACAGTGAGGGGTGGAAAGCTCATGACAGACAGTGATGTGGCTCAAAGACAAGGAAATCAGGATTTATTTTGTGTGTGTGTGTGTGTTCATATAGAAAAGAAGGATTAAAACCCTTTAGTTATAAATCAGGGGGGAACAGCAATTAATAAGAGAAAGGTGAAGAACTATGTAAAGAATGCAAGAGAAGGAAGCTGAACAACTGGAACAAGCAGCAGGAGAGCTACAACCCCTTCCTGAACTTGTGACAGAACAAAACTGAGCAGGGAGAGGGGAGAAGGCAGACCAAAAGAGGGGAAAAGGTCACACTGAGTGTTACTGTGCTGTGATTTTATTATTTGTAATACATCAGTGAAATTATACAGAGAAAGAAGGATGGGGAGGGCGACGGCCAAGAGTTCAGCAGGGATCCACAACCAGGGGAGAGAGAGCCAAGGGAGCTGTTGGGGGATGTGGAGATGTGAAGCTGCTGGGCGCAGGGATGGCAGAGCTGGGGCGAGAGAGAGAGAGAGAAAGGAGCTGGATCTATGTCCAGAGGAAGCGGGGCTGGCCGCAGGATTTCCGCAGGGATCCGGCGCTGCCGCAGCCCACGGGAGGAAGCGGATGCTGGGAGCCTGCCAGGGACAGCAGTTGGTAGCGGGGGGAAAAAAGAGAGAGGACAGCACAGTTTACCCAAGAGCTCTGTTCAAATATGTGGTTAGAGGAGGACAAACCCAGGAGTCAGAGCAAACATGGTGAGGACCTGCAGTGTTTGCTCCTGCAGCGATGGGCTGGCTGGGGATTTCATGTCTTGCTGTCACACAGCACAGCGGGGGGAAAGCAAATGATGGATGTGCAAGCAGAAAACCACAATGTTAATTACCTTAAAATATCAATTATAAATCTCCCCTTTGATCTGGGGAATCCCAGTTTCTCAGTGGTATAAACACGCAGAGCTGGAGGCTCCTGAGCTATTCCTGCACATCTGAGCCACCTTGATCTAGAAGTGGTTTTGATCCCACACTCACCACTGCAAGTTCTCAACAAAAACAGTGAATTTTCCATCTTCAGCTCCACATTTCAGCAGGACAACATTCAAGCAGTTCCTGTTCCCATCCACCACGCAGCTGAAGGCTTAAATACCCTCTTCCTCCTCCTCCTTCAGTCTCTGTGAGGAGCAGCAATATTAATGCTGGATCATGGGACTGCTTTCAGCACCAGTGCTGCTGAAAGATATGGGTGGGCCTGACACTATTTCACCAACAGAAAATTGAAATTCGGGACAGTTCTGCTGTGAGACATATGGATTATAATGCCTGCATTCATTGGATATATTTGTGTATGTATGTTTATATATCTTGCAGACATAATTTCAGCCTCATTGCAGTGCAATCCAGTAATGAATGCTATCTTCATTTGGGACCAAACGAAGATTTAAAAATAAGAAAAGGTTCCCTAAAACTACCTCCAAAAATTACTTTTACAATAATCACCTGGGAAATTCAACTTAAGCTTAAGTGCAACAACACTGATTTTTTTTTTAAGGGGCTCTATATATTACCCTGTGGAAAATATTAACTTTGGTCTTGATCAGGTATTCTGGGAGTTTAAATTGCAGGTTTTTTAAGCACTCCAAATCCTAAACAACCTTGCAGCAGGCTTTTCAAATATCCAATAAAGTGGCAGTGAAGAAGTAGACTTACAAATTAGGACCTGACAATTTAGGTGCTTGTTTTTTCCCTCGTGCTCCTGAAATTCCCAGGAACTTTGCTATACGACAGGAAATCAGATTTTGCTGGAGAGCAATGAATTTACACATTTTCATGTATTAGACTTCATGCTGGGAGCAGTGTTTGAGTACCACGTACAGACACAGTGCAACTTAATACGAAAAAAGGGGTTTTATACTAATCAGCAAATGAAAGCTTGCTTCCAGCACACCAGTACAAAAGTTCCAGTACAAAAGTAGCACAGCACATGAATTACTCAACACAATCCAGCATTTCACTTTGCATCTAGAAAAATAAAAGTACTACAGTGACACAGCGTGTGCTCATTGCATATCTTCAGAAATAAAAGGGAAAGAAAACCCCACTGGAAAAACTGAAATACAGAAAAGAATGTCAGCTACTTTAGGCAGCAGATTTAACTTTCTGGATATAAGAACGAACTCTTAATTTTGGGGGTGTTGCTTAATAAAAAAGCTACCAAGAAGATCACAGATACAAGCAATATTGGGTGGTTTTGGTCAATACCTAGCGCAGCAATTAAAATAACAGCCTTTTCCACAGTTTGACACTGGATATGGGGCCCATTTCTGAATTTCTTCCATTCCATAACAAGTTTTGACTTCAGTAGCTGCTTCAGTACAAAAACCCCTTGACAATATTAAGCTGCAAACTGCTGAGCAACTGGAACAAAGAATATTGACAGCACTGCTTGGGTCCCCAAAGAGAACATTTAGAAACCAAGTAACTGGAAATGAGACTTGAACCAATTCTATGGTTCATCAAACATCTGCAATAATATTTGATTCTAGTGCAGTTACAGAGAGTGATTCAGAATGTCTGTCAGGCTGGGATTAAAAATTAAAGCAGAGGCCTTGGCTTGTCAGGAATTCATGTTGTTAAGGAAAAAAAAAAAAGGAGAAACATGTATTTTAAAAGCAAAATCACTGATCAGTGGAGGATCACCACCACAATGTGTGGGTTGAGAAAAGGAGGATAAAATGTGTGTTTTGTCAAGGCTGATAGCTAGTCTGAAGTCTGACATTCCAGCATGCTTGAAAGCAAGACTTGAGACTTTTTTGACTGTTCTTATAAAGATACACATGGTTTGTTACATCACTAAACTGTACGATGGGATATCTGCCAGCACACAGCAATACTGACATAAAATAAAAACATCAACTAACTTACCTTAACACAGCTTCAGAGAAGTCAGGACTGAGCTCTCAAACAAAGGGACATAAAGCACAGGTCTGGAATGGTGAGTTATGCAAGGAAAACACAGCTAAAAGAAGAATCTGTGCCTTGGGTTATTTACCACTGACAAACACAGAGAAGGGTGTTTAGAGTGGTCACCTCATCTGTGTGAATATTACTGAAGTTTAAATAAATCAAAATAATAAATTTTAAAATAATAATCATTAAAATGTAGTATTTTAAATAATGTTTTTTCCTGATATATAACGGAAGTCATGGTGTTTCAGTACTTCATGGGAGTATGGTGAAGGTGCAACCAAAAGCAACTCCCATAACTTGTGCCCGTTGGTTAAATCAGAACTGCAGCTCAATTCTTGCAATTTGTGCAAACCAATTAACCAGTATGGAAATGCCTTTTTATGCAGCAGCCAAATGCCTGTCAGACTTCGTGAGCCACAGCACTACGAGGAGCAGTAGGTTCAAAACCTCTTTCTCTTTCATACTAAGGAAATGCCCCCAAATGAAAGAGGCACTCCAATTTCAGATAAAATTATCAGGAAAACTTGAGGAAGCTCTAGAACACATCCTCTGTGTCATGAAAAGAACTTGTAAGAAACCCTTGTCTTTTTAATTCTTTATAAATATGTTTGGAGATTTCCAAGTTTAACTTACTGTTGGTTGGTACTGGACAAATAAGCAATGGCACTTTAAAAACATTGTCCCGTGGCTGTTTTTTCTTTTCACTGACCTTCACTCTGTTTCATGCCCAGCTCTATTAATTATAATAATTCACGAAGAGTCTAGAATACCAAGTATTTCTGCACTACTCTACCCTCATGTAACGTAATTTCTGAATCAGCACCAGTAAGGGTTTCCTAAGCCTTTTTATTTCCACGGAAATCACACTTTAGGATTGGGTGTGATTTCGACTTCAACAGCATTTTGTGTTTTGGGCCATCTGAAGTTTCCCTGAAGACAACCAGAGGAACCAAATGTCACCACCATGACTACCAAAAAATATTAAATAAAGTTTAGAAGACCCAGGGTGAAATAAATCACCAAGCAATGGCACAGGAGTTAAAATGTTCAAGGAAATGTGTTGTCCACGAGACAAAAATGGACACATTCTACTTCTGCAGCTCCAACAGCTCCATGGTTTGCTTACTGAGCAAAAAAGCAACACAGAAATTACTACCAAAAAAAGGCAATTCTAACTTACAGAATCCTTCTCCTGTTTAGGCAATGCTTGTGCAGAAGTGCTTACACCACCACAAACAATAATTCAGTTTCTGCTACCAGGCAATATCTTGACAACTGAAGCATTCTCCAGGCAGTGTTTAATAAAGCTGGAACACATTTTCAAGGTGGCTTCTAGTCACTAATAAATCTAGAATGTAAATGCATGTTTACTTCTTGCAATATTTCCTTTGACCTCAACCTGAAATTCTGAAAATTGCAAGCAATCTAATTTGAATTGGTGTTTTACTGTAACTTTTCTAAACTGAGAAGTTCCTGACAAAACCAGGATATACCACCTCTTTTACGGACTGGTTTACAGAATTTGGTTAATCCAGTATCAAGCCTGCATTAAAAAAAAAAGGCTCTTTGTTAAGAAAAGAGGTTATTACTACAGATAAATACCCTAACTCAGCCTCTTGAACAGGCAGCTTGATTTATGGCAGCTGGAGCACCTCTGGAGTTCATCTCATGTCAGGAACAGCTGCTGCAGACTCCATATTTTTGTGTCAAAAAAATAAAAGAAGAAGGAAAGAAAAAAAGACCCACCAACAGGGTACTTATATTAACATGTACCAGTAGCTAAAATTTAAGCAGGCAATAGCTGAGATTTAATTTGTGATGTCAGAATCATCAGAACACAAATTACTACCTGTTTCAGCTCCTGCTCTCATTAAATGTGTTTTTAAGGCACAGAACAAACGCAGAGGTTTTACCACCTTTCAAACCTTATACCCGATGTTAATAACGTTAATTTGGCCATTTCCAGTTGACACTATTAGCAAATCATCATTACTTTGCATTTGGGTAGTGGGAAAATTGAGAAGAAAGAAGAAAATAAACAAACCAAAGTGAAATTTTTTTCTCTTACATGTTTTTTAAGTCGTAGGCTGCTCAAAAGTGAATAATAAACTCTTTCTTGAGGGCTTTCTAACCCAGAAGCATGAACTAACCTAAAAATTGTCACTGACAAATGCTGCGAAGACTGAGGTGGGGTCTGAGAGACTCTTCTGGAAGGATGAGAAAGGTCAGCACAACAAAATTTGTGTGTGGGACTGAGGCACAGCACAGCTGAACTCAGGTATTTCATAAAAAACAGCTCCAGTTCTGTCACTAGATAGCTCAAGAGGTGCCCGAGTCCCACAGCAGAAACACAGAGACATTTCATGGACAGATATCTTGGATATCTGACAACTCAGCTGCATTTGATGAAGTTTAGGAAAACACAAAACAACCAAAAATAGGCTTTTAAAAATAATCTTTAAGTACAGATTACCCTTGGTAAACCTATTACCCTTATTGCACAAAAGAAGGAAACTTACATGTGTTCCTGTGTAGATTTATTAATGATCAATGATCGAGAACTACCCCTGTGGGGTGAAATAGCACCTGGTAACAGGGTAGAACAAGAAAAACCTATTAAAGCCCTCTTCTGCAATCACCCTCTTGGACACCTCAGCCTTCAGAACCATTTTCTTGTGCTACTTTGGAATTCACGAAACTGAATAGAAGCAATGTCAGCTTTACTGAGGAAATTTCTTTCTTTTGGTGCCTAATTATTTTCCACCATTCACTCAGGTCATGTTTTCTAAATAATCAGGCTTTAAAAGATTTTTATTTTTAAAATAATGAAAGCTTAGTTCCTTGTACAATTTAAGGAACATGATTTAGGGAACAGGAGCTTCAACAAAACCCTTAACATACTATAGTGCTGCCACAATACATAACAATACCCATCTTGTTCCAGAAAGAAGAAATCCTGCACATCATCAGGATAAGATAGCAAGGATGTCAAGCAGCTGCAGTTTTTCCTATTAAGAGGAAATCCAACACATGTTCTCCATACAGCAATGGAGGGACAGCAGCTGGAGCAATAAAAATAAAGCAATTGGCAGTGGGATTCACAAAACACCTTGTGTATACTGAGTAACACAAAATTATGAAAATACAGGGAAAATAAACAAAATACTAGAAATTAGATCATAAGCTGGAGCAAAAAGCTTTCTGCAGGGATATCTAAGGGTTGTCCAGCAGCCACCATTTAAGAATTTTGTCCTTGTAAACAGAAAAATTGAGATTTTCTTCACAATAGAGACAACTGGGAAAGGGTGTCTTTGCCTCAAATACACAGAAAAAATCCAGATGAAATAAATTAATAGTTTTGGTAAAGAGAAGCACCTCTAAAACTGAACAGTAAACAGGAATGACGCGCTGCATTTGTACTGTTTTCTGTGACTCTGCTACTGCAAACATGTGTGACTCTAATCAGAGTATTCACACATAAAATGCTACTCGACCATGAAATTGCTCACCAGGCGAGGGCCAGAGGCCCTGATCCTGCTGTCGGACCTGTCCAGGCACATCCCAACATCTGTGCAGAGCTGGGACCAAGCCAATGGGGTCGTGCTCCACGGGGACTCACTGCCTGCCTTTACAAATCTCACTGAAATCCTACTCGTGTAAAACTGATTTATTAAGTGAAATGTTGCACTCAACTGTATGCACATGCACAGTCTGTGCATTTTTCTGCCACTCTTTTAACAGAAAAGACATTAAAATTCACCTCAGGGGTTAAATTATTCCCTTAATTATCTACTACTTAAGATCTTGGTACATTTCAGACTGAAATTTAGGTTTGCAATATGGAAATAAGATATGAAAGCAGAACTGGAAAATGTTTTCCAGATCCTTTATGTCTCAGAACATAATATTTATTATCTACCTTACAGAGAACTTTGTCTTCCTCTTCCTATGTCAGAGAAAACCAGACAGGTCATGCACCTCTTCTGCTGTGAACTATGCACAGAACTCCTTTCTTGGGTAGATGAGCCTCTGATGGGCTACAGACTGCTGCATCTGAATTTTGTTACAGGTCTCCTCCCTAAGTGGCATAAATCCAGCCTGTGGATGTTGCTGTGACAGCACTTTGAAGATGTACACTGAAGTTAAGGAGGGGTCACAATAAAACAGGCTACAAGGACAAAGTGCACTGCAGACTTTCACCTTAAGTTAAATATTTTTTGTTCTCTTTGATTCTGCCACAACCCCCGTTTTTCTCTAGAGGGGAGAAAGTGCTGTATTTCATCTATCTGTATGCACTACAGGTTTACTGTTTTCAGAGGTTATCATGTTTAGAATGCAGAGATCTCAAAGTAAGAAACAAGATTTCCAACCTTTCCTCTAAATGTATCCTGATCTGCAGAGCTACATGTTTCTTCCCAAGCACCACATCGTGTGCAGGCCTGAGGACCCATGTAAACACGAGTGCCTGCAACATCCAGGCCTTAATTCTGCAGAAAATTCAAAAAGACCATTATCTGCTCCCTGTGACTCATGTTATGTAATGTGCATCTCATATTTAGTGTGGTGTTTGGATGTGACAGTTCTAGTCAGCCATGGATATCCATGTTCCCTCCAGAGGCCTCCCTGCCTTTCCTCCTCATTACTTCACTTTTCACCACCTCTCATAAGGCATTTGTTGTTCAGCTGCTCTTATTAAGAGCCGCACGTCTCCTGCAATTTGTGATCTTCAGGATTCATCTTTCATCATATTAGGGAGCAGATGGAAGTTGTAAGTCCTTGGATTTTCCAGAAATGTGCTAAGCAAGTCTGAAATGAGTCACTTAGATGTATTAACGGAGCAGTCGAGCTGATAACAAAATCTGTGTTTGGCATATTGTGCAGACATAAGACTCTCACTTTCACTTTTGCTTTTCACGAGGCTAAAGAAGACTGCATTTAGGTGAAGTGCCTCCAGCCTGGGCAAACAGGAAAAGGAAAATGCTTCCCATCAGTGCAGCTGTGCTTAGCCTGGTACACACAAAGGCATGGCCACACACCAGAGACAGCTCTGCTGTTGCCTTTTTCCCAACCTGGCAATGAAACCCAAGGTAATTTCAGTGAGCAGGTATTATAAAAGTGGATCTTTATTTGAAGGCCTTCAGAGGCAGTTGTGGAAAGGTGTCTACAAAAGCTCACCCCCACAGGGGTGAGTACATTTTACAGGTGTCAGGAAATTATTGTAATTGATAAAAGCACCAATTAGGAGGACAAGTGGTGATGGAATTCCCCACCCCCCGGTCAAGCCCCTTCTCTGGAGCCCTGCCCTGGCACTGGCTGTACTTTGTCCATGAAATGGATCTCCAAGAGCCACTCTCAACCTTGGCAGCCAGGAAAGAACCAAGATGGCACAGGGGCTTTGTACCCCTGGGGCTTGGAGCTCTGGAACTTGTTTTCTTTTTCTTTAGGGAAAGGCCATGGGAAATTACTGGGAAATCTAGCCACTAATACAATAGGCTACAGAGCTACAAATACACGTGTGAAGAATAAAGAGAACATAGAAAAGAAAAAAGGCAAAATCCAAATGGCATCAGTGCAGAGCCACAAAACACCCTTGTCCTCATCCCAAGATCTGACCAGCTGAAGTGCAAACCCTGAACCATAAACATCAGGAGGGACCCTGGTGTGGAAGATGAACCATCAGCAGGAAGAGCACGAGGGGGAGGAAGAGTCAGCAGAGGGAGCGGGCCCTGGCAAGGCTTAACCCAGCCCTTGCTCCCTATTGATCAAGTGTTTGTGCTCAGTTGATGTAAGGCATTATGTACAATCAGTGTTAAATATTAATACAAGAAAATCTCCAGCTCTAAATTCAGAGTTAGTCCATTTAACATTCCCAGTGTTACTAAGCTACAACTTGACCTCCTTTAGTGACGTTCTGGAGTGCTGTAAGAACACACCGTGTGCACTCTGCCATGAGTAAGGATGATCTGTACGTCAACAGTGACAAAGAAAATGTTTTTAAAATACAACTACTAAAACAAAAGTTTGGAAACAGGACATTTCTCAATGCTACTTAAACTTACAGTAGGCTGTATCTTCTCAATAATAAAGGTGAAATAAACTCAAAATACGTGAAGCTTCTACAACTTTGGTGGCAATGTCTAAAATCCAGAAGGTTTGCAATTCTGTACATTGAATTATTAGATAATTAAACAAACCCCTTGTAGTGCGTATGCCTACGTGCTTTCATCTGTAAAAGAAAAAATATCCTCTCTCCTCTGAAACCTTGATTTTAAGTTCACTCCAAATGATAAAGTTTAAAATTTAAACTGCAATACAGCTTTCACTATGGTAGCATAAATAATCCATTCGAGCAAAAGAAAAAATTAAAATTTGAATGAGCAGAGTTCATTCAGTTGCAAGACATTTTACACAGGATACATTTAACAACATTACTCTAAGAAATGGCTGAAGCTGAAAGTTGTTCATCAGGGCAACCACACAGGAAAAGAAATTGCAGTACCCTGGGACTTTCATTGAACTGGTCAGAAATTTCCTGTGGAGCCTTCTTCCAGGCAATGACACACCACATCTTTAGAGCAGAAGGATCTCCGCTTTATTTTAATCATAAAGAAAGCCCTTGACTTCAGAACACAGAGAAATGAATCCATGGAGACGCCTGTCATGAACTAGTAAGTTAACATTCTGCCCATCAATATCTGTATAAAAACAAACAAACAAACAACAACAACAAAAACCCCACCAAAACTTACAAACAGATTTTACCTGTGCTTTTGAAAAAAATTAAGCTACTCAAGAAGGCTGTGAAGCAGCCTGAGCATTCCAGCCACTTCCCTTTGCCTTTCAGCCTCTACCTCATCCTGTGAAATCCACGTTATCTCTTCAACCACTCACTTCTCCCTTAACTTCCTGTGCCTTCACATCCCCCTCCTCAACTCCAAGCAAAAGAAAACCAAATTTTGTCCCATTTCATGAAATTGGCAGGGATCTGCAAACGTATATATAAATATTTTTGGTGCTCCACTCTAAATAAATACTATTTTTCACAGAACTTGTTCCCAAAGCCTGCCCTCATTAAAATGGCTCAGTTATCTCCCATTGTTCTCAATGAAAGTTAAGCTAAAATGGTTGTTAGAGAAGAGGAAAAAGAAAGAAATGTGTCCACTGCCTCCCTCTGGGAACCATGAAAGAGGAGCTAAATTACCTTTGGGGAAATGATGGTTCCTTATCCTGTCTGAGGCTTCCACTGAGCTCAAACTAATTAACTATTTTACTTCTAAATTCCAAGGAAATTAAACATTCATTCAAAGAAGAGCAATTGGAATTTTGGGGAGGAAATGCTGCTTGTGCTCGCTGAAACAAGTGGCTGAGTTCTCACATTAAAAGAGAAGCAATGCACAAAATTACCTGGGAAATTACCTCTATAAAGAGAAAAATTATATTGGCTGTTAGAAGCAACACATTTCTGTATCAGAGCTTACAATTAACATTTGTGGCACAGAGCAGTTCAAATCCAAGCATTATATTTTCTACTAATTTATGGGAAGGAATGATGAAGAAGGATGGCATAAGCAGTACAAGCACATCTTCCCTCTTCATGAAAATGTAAGAACAAGAATACAACTGGGGAATTTCTTAGCAGGAAACAGGAAATTAATCCTGATTTTCCTGCAAAAGGAGTCTCTGCAATCCAAGGGGAGTACTGATTGCTCAACTATGAAAAACTTCTGGTGAGCCAACAAAAAGTTTCATACTCTTGGAGATCCAGTGCAATATTCTGATACTCATAAACACCTGACACCAGGTAATGATGTTTGCAGACTTTGGGAGGTGGAGCACGCTTTTAATTAATCCTTTCCACAGTATTAATGAACAGCTACTGAGCAATCAAATTAAGGAGATGGGAGACTGAGGCAGCCCAGCTCACCTGAGTAAAAATTCTAAAATTCTAAAGTAAAAAGTCTTAAATTCTATTTAAGACCCTCAGGTGGTGACCCACCCTGTGGTCCCCACACCGCCCAGTGAGTGCTGGCCTTCATGCAGACAAAACAGTGTCTACACCAAGGACAAGAATCCTGAACATTTATCCAGGTTTTCACATTCACTGCATTTTTGGCGGCACACACGAGAAAGTCAAGGATGCACCACCTCGGGAGATTACACCAAACAGCATTCTGCAAAAAATATGGTTTGTCAATTGTTTATTGTTGTGCAATCTTTAACCATATGGATTTACTTGATGTGTTCAGGTATGGAATTTCAAAGCAAAAGCAAACTTTCTTCTGGCTTCCATACCTAAGAACACATTTTACTGAACATATACCTGAACACTGTAAGACATGATTTCCACAGAATGAAAAGAGCAGTAAAGAAAGTCACTTCATTGAAAATTAAATATGAATGCTACTTACACAAAAAGAAAGAATACAATTTTAACAATGAATGTATGAGAGGAAATGCTTTTCACTTCCCTATTAACTACAAAAAGAATGCTACGGCCACTTAACAAAATTTCTTCTAGTTTTAAGAAATAACCTGTTCTCTACCTGGACACAGGAACTATCCACAGAATAGACAAATCAAGTGTCTGAAGAACATATTCTGAGGGTGAAATCACTGACTTAGTGATGATCAGCAGATATGCAGAGGGCCTTCCAGAATTTTGTGGAACTTGGGTAAGGAGCTAGCAGGTAACTCAGATCTGCAGCACTGCCTCTGGAACAAAAGCCCTGGAGCAAAGCAGGACAACTTGTCATCTTCTGCCCTTCTATGGGAGGATAAGGATGATGGGGAGTTTTTTTTTCCCTTAATTTCTGTTTTAAGCAGAAGGAGTTTAACATGCTTTCTCCACAGAAACTGACAGCTGGAAACCAGACTTAGAATTCCATTTTCAGCAATAAAGCTAGAAGCAAAAGCTGCCCTAGCTAGGCTGCCTGCAGAAGGTCGCAGTAGCAAGAGATGGGTCAGGCAATCAAGAATGAAAACAAGTTCCTCCACCCCTGATGCACAAAAGGCAGAGAAGGAGGACAGCCATTTAATGAAACCAGAAACAAAACAGTTCTTGTGGGAGAACAGTCTCACAGGCTTTTCATGGTAATCTGTAGTCCAAAATAGACATTGAAGTATTCATAACTCCTCAAATACTGAGTTGATGATGATTAATTAAGGGAACTTGGGGCATTTAGGGTGTGCGAGTGCCTCTTAGTTCTACTGAAGGGAGATGGGTCCAGAGAATAAAGTAGTAACTCCTCTCCCCATATAACACAGAAATAAATGCAGAGACCCAACTTTTCTAAAAAGAGGCGCACAGAGATTGAGCAGCAACCTCAAATGTCCAAACACTCTGCTCAGTGACTTCGAGGAAAATTATATTTCTCTACTCATGATCTTTAAAAGGAATAATCTGGACAAAACCAAAGACAGCATTGTCTTGGTACACTCTACAACCCTCTGTCACAGAGCTCAGCACTGAACTGTGCCAACAGGGCAGAGGGGATGTGGGCCCAGCTCATTTCAGTCTCTGGAGCAAGGCGTGTCCCTGGTTTGTTACCCTGTGCATTACCTGGAATTCTTCTGGGAGACACAAACACAAACCAGACACCTTTGCCCATAGCAGAAGTGACCTTTCAAAGAGCTGGGGAGACCTAATCAAATCTTAACTGGAAAATAATCAAGATTTTAATAAATCAATATTTTAATACAGCTACATGTAAAAAACAGTGCACACCTTCTTTGCACCAGCACCACAGGGAAAAACTTCCAATGCCAGGAGTGTGAGATAACAGGAGCACAGGAATTTCTGGAGAGTAAAAATATCTTTAATGCTATGTACAGAAATCATCTTGTAAAGAAGGATTTTCATGTACCACCTCTTTCAAGACAGAGATGGTGATGAAGAGCAAGGCCTGATGAAGAGCAGGATGGCCATTTGTGGCCATCAGAAGAAGGGGTACTGCTAAAAATCCAGTTTTTATTTCCCCTTTTGGACACGATTTTCAGCTTGGAAAGAAGTGGAAAGAGATGCATGTTGGAACTTGCATCTCTCAGCAGAAGATCTCAAAATGTGGAAAAACGAGCTCTTAACTAGAGAGGTGAAGAAATCTCCTCAGGACATAGTGAAGAAACACAAACCATTCTACACTGAAGACTGAATTTTGCCTCAGACCATCCATGTACATGATTTCTCACAGGACTTCAAAGTGTGCAGAAGTTTTCCTCCAGGAAAAAGTAAAGTAACAGGTACCTAGAAAAAAATCATGGGGATTTTTCTGCTTCAAATGAAGCTACTCCTACTGAAATGCCAGGAGCTGATCCAGCATATGCACATTCATGACATGAGTCTTTTCAAGACTAAAAAAATGATAAAAATGTACCTAATCAGTTCAGAACCTTGTTCGCTCAGAAGAAAACATATCCAGGGGCAAATCTTGACAGAAAACAAACATAAAATCCATTTTAAATACGAGGGAGCTGCAAATACTTAAACTCAAGATGAGCATGGAAAATCTTCTTTATAAAGCCAGAATTGGGCTTTACTTTTCTATTTAGTGGGTTTTTAGTAAGATGAGCATTGTAGTGCTGCAAGCCACAACGCACTGTCTGAGGAGAGAGAGAAATCAAACAGCATTCATCTTACAGTTGCAGTTCAGATAATGTAAAACTTGTAAGTAAACTTGAAGAAACTCAGTCTTTCTGTGCATTCATGAGTCAACCTGTGTGTTCCTGCCTGACTCGCAGCTATGTTGAGTGAGGCAGCAATATTTCCAAATCATTAAATCATCTGCAAGTGCTTTCCTCCTCCATCAAGCATTCCTAAGCCTTTCTCTCTCAACAAAAGCAAAGACAAGATTATTTCCTCTCCAAACACAGCCCACTCAGCTACAGCTGCCATGTCTGCAGCAGCCAGACCACGCACCCCTTCAGCAGGAACGGTTTTTCTTAGGTCAAGTGGAACACATGCCTAATAAAAAATTCTGAATTGCTCGTATGAATTAATAAACAAGCCTTCTGTGCTGTTTTGTACATACAATAACAGTTTTCAGGTATGACAGCACAGCTACAAATGCTCTACTACTTGACCTGCAATTTACCAGCCCCGGCAGCCTCGGCAGGAGGAAGAATCCAGCAGCAGCTTCGGATGGTTCCCACTGATGGTGGAATTTTGACATCTCCACGGTCAATGGCAAGACACTGTGTGGATCAGGATTTCACTCACTACATGCTCATCTTCCTCTGCTGTGAGATCTGCTTGGCCATGTCCTAAAACCACTTTCTTGTCCTTTGATATGAGCTTACAATGCTGCCTTAAAATGCCAGACACAAAAACCATGATGAAGACTGTCCTAAGCAAAACCTAAGTGATAACAAGGAGCATCGTGAGCCTTGTGTGGATTAAATGAATTTATCCCAAATGTGACAAAAACAATGCAAAGCTTTTCCTGCCACCTTAAAATATTGAGAGAACAGGTTTTACAAACACCAGGCAAAATAATTCCTGAAATAAATCAAATTGTTTCTAAAATAAGTGTTCATCCTGTCTTGATGTGCAAATAGAATCATACCATGATTTTATCTTCTCTTCATCAAGCATGACTTTATACAGTAAGTTAAATATTCAATCACAGAATTGTAGGACACACTGAACTCACATGTACTCACTGTTCTTGAATTATGACAATACACATCACAAATAAGCAATAAGGCCATGTAATATTCCAAGGCTTGTAGAAATTAGAAATGCTAATGGAAGATGCTAAAGGAGGTTTCTAACTACTTTGATTCACCTAGTCAAATTCTTAGTATGCCTCCAAATTTAGACTCAATAGTGATCTTACTGAGCAGTTAAACTCTCCTGAGCTTAAAGGTTTGTGGACTCCAAATACTTTTTCACTGAAAATTTCCTCTTGCTGATCACTCTGTTTCACAATTTTGTTTCACAACAATATTTACATTTTTCAGATTTTTGGCTTTTGTTACATACACTTTCTTTTGAGAACACAATGTCCCCCACTGAAGTCAACTGTTATGCTTTGGATCTGCCCAGATTTAAATCTCTAATGTCATTCCTCACACTCTTACACTATTCCTGTAAAACAACTGCTCCTTCAGTGGGGAATTAAACCTTCCTCTAATAACAAGGAAACAAAATACTAAGTAGCTAATACTAATAGCTAAGTCTTTTCTTTTTCCAACAACTTTTTATTTACAACAGATTAGGACAAAATGACCACAACTATTGTGCTTGCAAGAGATACTTCATCTTTAATTTGAGGAATGTACCTTACTGAGTTGGCTGACCTTAACAACTCTGTGGGCACAAAATGTCCTTTCACTTTGTTCCTCTCTCTGATAATTATTTCTTTCATTAATTATGTTTAGTGGTCAGCATAGCCTGGACATGACTGTGCAACATTGTCCAAGCTCCTTAACCAGTCACCCTCACAATTTAACCACCACTACAGGGTGTTAAAGAGACATTGGTGAAAGATGCTGGACATCTCTGACTGTGCTGATGGTGCATTCAAAGTCTAAGGTGTTGTTTACTGCAAATAAACAACAAGGCAAGATCACCATTAGCTCACACGTTGTAGGATGCCAAGCCATTACCAGATTTTGACAACAGAAAATGGAAAATGGTCACTTTGCTGAATCATTTCTGTTCCCAAACTGTGTTTATAAGACACTGGGCTAGGGCAGTCTAATGTCAGTTTTATCCGTATAAATATTTTTTGGCAGTAACTAGACACTACTTGTGAGGCAGACCTGGAAAAGACTCAAGGAAGGAGGTTTCACAGTTATATTGTGGGAACTACTCTCACTCAAGACTCCCCTGATGTGTTTTGAATGAAGTCTCAAAGGTAGCAAAACTGCCGTGAAACTTCTACCCTTTATTCCTCCTGTTGTATTTGACCAGCTGATCTTGCATTTAACTTATTCTGTGTTGCTTGATTGTTTCTTGGGGTGAAAAATCTCCAGGTTATTTCAGAATATAAAAACATATGAACCACCCCTGTTTCAGCCAGGGTGGTCCTGACAGAAGCCAGAGATCAATTCCATCTACAGAACAGTCTTTTTTTTTAGCACTGACAGAGCACAGTTTTGAGCACATATCTGGGCAGGTCACATCCATGCTTCCATCTGTCCTGTGGCTTTGTGACCAGCCTCATGTGTCCCTGGCATGGGGGACACTCTTTGTTCTGCATTAACACGTGGGACAGCACCCTGATCTCTGAGACAGCTTCCAGAAGTCCCCCATACTGTGCTGGCAATTAAAGAATTAGGAACTCCTAGGAAACTGAGAGTTACATATGAACAACACCTGTGTTTTTGAGCCACTGCAGTACAGAAATACTTCTCTATGATGTTTATACATGCAATTGATGAAACCATGGTAAAGACACACAAAACTTACGTAGTCATGAAAGGCTTTTGCTTCACTCGAGTGTTCACATGTTTCTCGTCTTTCTGGAGCTGCACAGTAGAGATCCCAAAACACACTGCAAGGGAAGAGGTTACAAGGATGGTGAGAGTGTCACTGTGATGCTCATGTGCACTTTATGGCATACACACACCCCACATGGATGTTGCTATACAGAAACGTCACTTTCTCTCCACAGAATGGAAACATTCACCTCTAAGGAAGAATTTAGATTTGTAAATCATTCGTGAGTAACCAAGTCCTGCCATCTGACCTCTGAGGCAAGCAGTGCTGTACTCCACTGCACTACAGACCAAGAATCTGCTGTAATATATATGAATACAATGTGTATGACTGTGCATTTAGTCTCAGCCCTCCAGCAACTGCTCAAACAACTTCCACAAAGCATGGGAAGGAATGAATTCATAATAATATGGAAAGGAAAGAAACTGGAGAGAAAACTGGAAATCCTTGCATGGTCAAGGTTCCTGGAATCACAGAACAATTTGGATTGGAAGGATTTTAGAGCCCATCCAGTCTCCATCACCTTCCACTATCCCAGGTTACTTCGAGTCCCATCCAGCCTGGCCTTGAACACTTCCAGGGATGGGGCAGCCACAGCTTCTGTGGACAGATGTCCAGTCCTGTGCTTAAACCAAAACTCCCTGAGGATCTGGTGCCTGGGCAAGCACAAAAAAATGCATGGGCATGTTCTCAGGTCATAAAGGATAAAAGGAAGGATATAATGGCACACAATCCCACTGGTCTTCCCCCACAAACTCTTTCAACTATAGTTACATACCCATCAGTTCTACCACAAAGTTTCTGGAATGAAACTGTGTTTATGCTAGAATGACTTCATAATGTATTTGATAATAAAATTTACTGGAGTTTCATGGCGTTTTTTTACTGGTTTAAGACTTAATCCTCTATAACTTAATCCAGCACCATAATAGGGATTTATGGACAATTTGAGCACTCTGCTGCAGACAACCAAAATTAAGGATAATGCAGACATTAGAGATAAAAGGGACATGCTCTTGCCAAGCTTCCATCACACAGCAAGAACTGAGAAAGAATGGTCAAAGAAGGATAGCCCACTTCCCATGCAGCTGTGCAAATCTCTTGGGTTCAAATGGGACTATCTCAAAACCTGTGAATTCTTGTACTCCTGACAGCTGAGCATATTCTCTGCACTTCTGCATTTCTTCAAACACGGGCTTGTTGGACATACTAAAATAATGAACAAATACCACGGCTACACAGCACTGCCTATGAACACTCTTCTCCCCTGGGGAATTCTACACACACAGCTATGGACTGCAGACTGAGCAAGCTCTACACGGAGTTTCTACACTTATTGTGTTTTCTTTCCAAATGGAAGTGTTTATGATATGTAGAATGACCCCTTAGCTGCAAAATGTGCTGGAAGCTGGTGAAGACGGAAAGCCAGGCCACCTCCTTTCTTATCAATGCTATGAACTATTTCTTTTTTTCTGTATCCAATATCCAGTATATTTTTCTATTCTTTTCTTTTCTGTACCTAATTTTCTGTTATTTTATTCCTTAACAAGAGAATGCTTCTTAATCCTGATCCTCTCATTCTTTTTATAGTGTTCACCTGAATTTCTTGCCTCCACCAGCTGGAATTGGACATCAATGTATTCTAAGAAAATCAGAGCAGAAGAAAACTGGTACTTACCACCACCAGGAATGCAAGAATCCTGGGGGCTCCCCCAGTGTGATGTTTTTTTCCCATCTTATCTAAAATAAAATGATAAAAACAGAGGTGTACATGGTGATCATTTTGACTAAAAAGCACTACATAATTCAGATAGAAAAAGGATGAGGAAGAGAAGATTCCACAGTTATGAGACACTTTATGGTCATCCGTTTCAATGCCCCATTTACTTACTTTTCTATATTTATTGATATAGCTGATACTTCAAATTAGCTCCTCTTATGCTAGGGAAGCATAGTTTAGAATTTTATTCTTTGGGTTTTGGTTGTTTTTTTTTTTTTAATTTCTGAATATATTGTGTACTATTTTAAGGTCAAAAATGCATGATTAAAAAAGTGATTATTAAGTACCCTTAAAACCTGAAATCTTTTCCCGTTTACACAGGACTGATGCTGTGGATTCAGCAGGTGGCACTCTTCCCCCCGCAGCCAGGCCAGCAGTGTTTTATAATCCTCAAGGAATGCCTCAGTCACAGGTAATGTGGCAAAAGCGAGGCAGCAGCACTGCCACGACCCAGCTCCCGCCACCCAGGGAAAATGTACAGCTACCCTGGCTTGCCTTCCTGTGCTGGCAAGCTTTCCTCAACACCTCTACTGCCTGGGACTTCCTTCCCAACAAGGAAACTGGGTCTGCTTGATGCTGTTTTCAAAGGAAATGCAGTTTAAGAACTCTCAGCTCCTGAATTCAGACTTTTGTTGTTGATCAGGGAACCCATCAGACAACACCAATCACAGCAACAGCCTCTGTCTCTCTGCAAAACTTCCCAAATGTTCTGCCTTAACCACCTCTTCAATGCCAGTCGGTAGCTTGTCCTTAGTCCAAAATTAAACAGTTTGGGCTATCACTAAGCCCACACAACACTGTCCAGAAGAATGTCTCATGTTAGAATTTGGTGGATCTTTGGGGCACACTTTGCATTGTGTGCACTGCAAACTCCTCCAGGTACAATGACACACAGCATAATTTCCTGTCCAACTCTCTTAAAAAAGGAGTTGTTAAAAGCACAAACCACGCTCTTCTCTAGACACAGAAGCAATGGCAGATAAAAAGAGGGTTATTTTAATTAAATATTTAAACAGCCTTAACATGAAAGAAATTTAAAGTGATAGATCCATATAGAAATATGTAAAAATACATAAAAGCATAATATTAATGGTCAGGGTCCTTCCTAAAGCTGGCATTTTTCAAAGAGACTAAAGATTCTCTACTCACATTTGATTTCCACATCCAATTCTTCGGAAATTCAAACACATACAAGTTTTGTCAATAGCAGAATATGTAGCTCATATGCCTAAAAATGTTCTTTGGACTTATATGAAAATCCAGATAGAAAATCTCAACACGAAGAAACCTAATGCAATTTTGATATATTATATGAACACAACTATTTAAAAATAATTATGCTGTTTTAAATTGTCTATAAAAGATAACATTGAGCCACTATCGCTTGAGTTGGTAAAGCTGGCAGAATGAAAACCAACATCCCTCACACAGTAGTTAAGACACAAAAAACATATTTCACAAAGTTCCTGAAGTGCTTAAGTGCTTAAAGTTCCTTAAGTGCTGGCAGGAAAAAGTGATGAACATTTGAAAGCCAAAGCCACTACAAAGGTACTACACACTCTTCAAATACACTTCTCTGAGGCACAGCTGCTCCTCATGAGCCCTGGGAATGTCTTGGAAAGACTTGTATTAATAATCAGGAACACACAGTACCTCTGAGAATGTTCAAAATCCCATAATGAAGAGATGCATTGTACAACCAGTATGAAAAAGGGGGTCCTGAAGCAAAAATATCATTCACTTGGCAGTAAAAATTATGTCTGTGAAGAACACACACATTATGTTTAAGCAGTGATTGTTTTTTTCAAAGCAGGACCTGGTGAGGAAATCACCCAATTCAGGTCTTTCGTGGGTCCTGGGACATGTGTCATCTTGAGAAACTGATTGGGAGAAGGAGCATGAAGGGAATGTGGAAGTTTGGGACTCTTTTCAAGGATTTTTGTTTTGGTTTTTTTTGAAATATCCATACTTGTGTCTAACATAGCAGATGCAGTCTGTCTGATCAATGGGACTGATGAAGAATTAGTATTTCTGGGGAAAAAAATCTTCATTGTCAAATGTACTGCTTAAGCTCGTAGCCAGGGAATGATTAACTGGGAAATGCCCACCAACCTGGTCCAGCCAGGCTAGTGGAATTATCCAAGGCTGGAATCTGACTTCCAGGATAGAAAATACGTGGGATAAGGATCAGCTCTTCAAAGCAAGCATGCAAAAGTCAAACTAGACACAAAGCGTGACAAAAACATGGGGATGCTCAGGACAACCATCCCTAAGTCACAGAGTATCACAGTGGATTCATGGATATCCAACTTCTATTTTCCTTTAATTTGGTTCCTTTCCTCTGAGTCACAGTCCCTGGCAGATCTGTGAGAGAGGGCTCTTAACCTTTAGACACCACTGGCTGCCCTACAGCTCAGACAATCTGTGTGTGCTCTTCTTTTAAGCCCCAACACTCAGCTTTAGAGTTAATCTCAACTGTGTAACTTTAAAACTAAACCCACCCGAACTGAGAGAGCATCCAGCCCAGCAGTCACAGAACCCTTCACAAGAACTGTCAGCACATTTACCCTCCTGCACTGCTAATTAGTGAGGGAAATAAACTCACAGCTCGTACCTCATACCCTCTCTATGCACTACTAATTGTCCCTGACCTGTGTTTACCATCTCTTGATGAGTACAAGTCTCAATTTTGAAGATTTGATATATCCTTATGTTTCAGTGTTCAGACCTGAGAGCTTCTCTGTAACTCAGGACTGGATTAGTTCTAAAATCTGAGTTTCAAGACACTGTATTTAATGTCTTCAGGAAATCCAGATGTCATACCAGCTATGCTTCTGCCAACTGTTCATTTTGCAAATACATCATAAAAGCAAAGTGAGCAAAATTTAGCTTGTGCAATGTATTATTTACAAATGACAACTGTTTTGGAAAAGCCAAGATGATACTCTACATTATTTTCTCTTATTTTTCCAATGCTTTACCGCAGAGATAAAACAATTGTCAAAAACATGCTTTATTATAAACATAAACTGATCCTACTACAATTCCACCCTTTTTCCTCATCTCTGCTTTGTCAGTTTTCTGTGAACATCACAAACAACCTTCTAGATTTTCCTTTTCCCTTCTTCCATCTCCAAAATGTCATCACCAGCATAATAATTTTATTAGCTTTTGGAGAAGGATCAGTTAAAGCAGCAAATTTTCCTAGGACAATATCTTGCCTATTTTTTCCCAACTTCTGCTCAATATTCCTATTATTGCTGCTACTACTAGTACTACTACTACTGCTGCTGCTACACTATTGTTATTATTATTACTTATTGTTATTGTTGGTGTTATTATTATCTTGTATGTTCTTGTCAAAGATTAAAAACAATAATATACCCAGAATACTTCAATGTGTTCAGCATACATTTGTATCCTATGGCAGAAGTAAAATGCTGAGGAGACACAATTTACTTCAGCCTTCACAAGATGCATACAAAGTCTTTGAAAAGACTCTTTTAAAAAACCCAAAACTACTGTGTAAAGGTAAAAATCCCATTAGCAGTTGAAAGTGTTTAAAAAAGCAGGGCCTAAGTGGTTGTGGCCATCATTGATTCAACAGATGAAAAGAAGTGAAGTGGTTAAAAGCATGGTGAGAGCACGGAGAGATCAGCAGTGCTTCAGACAAGGAGAACTGATAGTGTATGGCAGTGGGATGTGAAATACATTTAGAAGGGCCCATCATTCACAATTGGAGATATCAATAGTAAGTTAAAAGGTCATCAAAACTGAGTACCATTGAAGTGTTCTCCAGCATGCCCACTTATTAGAGAAAATAGATTAATCTTCCCCAGTGCAGAATGGGGATTACAAACCACAGCAAAAATAGTTACACAAGATCATGTAAAATGACATGGCAAACTGGGTTCCGTTGGATGAGGAACGGTGGATTGAGGCAAACTGATACCCAAGGTTCTCACTGCTCTTATTCTAGACCAAATCATATTTATTTCACTTGCAGGCCCTCGAAGTCATGTAAAAAACTCACCTCTGATAAAAATGTCTGGGCTGATTTCTGTGCTCCTACATGGAGCAGATATTCATAAACGTACAGTGCTAATCTGAAAAATAAACAGAAAGGACAATATTTAGTATTGCGCATTTGTTTGCTCCTCTTATTCAGAAATAAAGGATTATCACAAGTTTGAGGTATGCCCCACTGCCTTCCACAAACCACAATGTACTGAACATGCCAAATCTATTACCTCCACCAGAATTTTTCAACTAGACATGCAGGTCAATCTGACCAGAGGTGTTTAAATAGTCATTAATTAAAACATTATTAAGCCCCCAAATTACTTAATGTCAACATTTTTAATATTTGGACAAGTGCCCAGTGAGCTAACAAGTGACCCAGTGCTGCTCTGAGTGAGCATGCTTACTGTAAATACAATATACTCATACAGTGTCACTGATTGCTTTTCCAGGTCAACTTTTTTAACATGTGGAATGTGTCAAGCTGTTAGCACACTTGAAAAACAGCCCTGTGGTTTTTCCAAAAAACATGGAAACTTCAGGCTGCATCAGGAGAAGCGAAGGCAGCCTCGATGCACGGCATGGCTGAACAACCACAGCTCTGCAGGGAAGGGAAAACAGATCCTGAAATTCATCCAGACCTGGGCTCTGGTGGCAGCAGAGCTACAAATGACTGCCACAGCTCCAGCTGACTCCCCAGAGCCTCCTGTTTGTCTGTCTGCAAGCCTCCAGGATGTCCAGAAGGAAAAGGAGGAGGAGGAGGAGGAGGAGGAGGAGGAGGAGGAGGAGGAGGAGGAGGAGGAGGAGGAGGAGGAGGAGGAGAAGGAGGAGGAGGAGAAGAAGGAGAAGAAGGAGAAGAAGGAGAAGAAGGAGAAGGAGAAGGAGAAAGAGAAGGAGAAAGAGAAGGAGAAGGAGAAAGAGAAGGAGAAAGAGAAGGAGAAAGAGAAGGAGAAAGAGAAGGAGAAAGAGAAGGAGGGAGGAGGAGGAGGAGGAGAAGGAAGAGAAGGAGGAGAATGTAATTTATATTTGCTACTTGCACTTGCACTATTTCTAAGAAGTTAAATGTATTTGAATGCACTTAGTGATACACGGCTATTCTTATTTGATACATTCTCCCTATTCATTTTCAAAAACCTGTAGCTAGCTACATAAAGACTAGAGAGAGAGGATCTGTCTTCCTGTTCAAAACCCTATGCTGTGTTCTGTGTGATCCCTGTCATCATGGCTCTGCTGGAACAGTAATTATTGCGGTGACCTATGAAGTGTGAAATTTTAAATCTCAGAGAGGCCTTCCCCAAAAATGGCTTTCACTGGTTGTTTGTACTTTTTACATGCAATACATACACATATTACTTTACTCTCTGTCCAACTTCAAAAAAAAAGATGTACTTTTTTTCTAAATTAAATATATATAATTCACACATGTGACTAGTTTTAGTTTGAACTCTCTAAGTACTGTGGGGAGAGATGATCTCTTAAGAGTTGACTCAATTCTTCCCAGTTCCAACTACCATGAAAATTTTTAGCCATAAATGTTGTAGACTAAATCCAAGACAGATGTAAGAGACAGAGAAGAAACGCTTTTCTGCCACAGCCCATACATCCTGAATACCCAGTAATGCTTTAAAGCACCTCATTTGTCTTAAGAGAGTCCCTTTTTTGTTCTTATCCAAACATGAAGCCTGCATCCAGATAAAAGGGTTTGTGTGATCACATCCTTCCTGCCCGGTGAAGGAAGGCGGAGCAGCACAAACCCCGGGTTTGCTGCGGAGGGTTACAGCATCCCCACGGCTCTGCCATCGACTGAAAGTTTTGGCAGACAGGGCACCTTGCTGCCCACACTGACAGCACAAGGCCTTAATGCCCACAGAGGTTTGTGCCTCCTCTCAGGACTCTGGGGTGCCTGCAGAGTGCTCCCGCACAGCCCAACATCCCTGCCTGTCCCCACCGTGTCTGCTCCAAAAACACAAGATATTTCAACTCTGCAACAACAAGACAACCCTAAAACTTTTGACCCAAACACACATTAAGCATGATGCTAACTGCTAACATCTCCAGCTCTGTGTCAATGCTGTTACCTCTTGGGCTAAACAAACCAGCAGCGCAATGAAACGGTGTTTAATAAGTGCATGGAGGATAAATGTGGCAGACTTCAGTAGAAGGCTTCCAGGCTGATCGAGCTGTGGTAAACCCCAGACTGCCAAGGGTTGTGCCGGGAGAGCTGGGACCACCTCCCAGCAACAGATGCGGGACAGGAGCAGAGCACAGAACAAACCCATAGGGTCTCACTCGGTCTGTATGGCTGCCCCAGCCCTTGTTCTTGTGCTCTCAGGAAGCCTTCACAGAATGCAACAATGTTATGGGTTCATTCGGAAATAAATGCATTCACAGAGATCAAAAGAGAGATATTAAGGTTTCGCTGTGTCACAGCGAAGGATCAATGGGAAACTGATGCTCTGGGGAAAGACAGCAGAGACGCCCAAAAGGGTGCAACACTGTGTAACAAGGAGGAATACCAAATATACAAACTGTAATGACAGGCGAGGAACAGAAAAGACAAAAACCAGGCTACAGTTCAAGTGTGTAAAACGAACAAATTAATGAACTATTTCACATCTTGTCACAAGACTAAGAAAGTATTAGTGAGGTGCTCTTCAACACCAAAAGACTTGGGCTTAAAGCGACATTTTAAAAAGACAGTTTTTACTCATTAAACTGGTGTGAGAAACCATGCAGAAGCAGCAAGCAGACATATGTTGAATTTTCGCATTTGCATACTTGTTGACATCCCATGAGTAATGTGAGGAAAAAATATTTCCAATCAATTTATGACAATGCTGCTGTAATTTCTGTTAAAGACATGACACAGGCCAGAGCTCCCCCCTCCCTGCCAAGACAATTAGAGCACACATTCATCTGTACCCTGATGATACATTCACTCCATTAACAAACAAAAAAGGTTACTGTCTGACTCATGTTGCTAACCTGGTGCACTTTGCCTGAAGTTCCTGCTCTAATTGGACAAGGCATTCCTACATCCCACAAGCAAGCTACTGAATTCCACAGAAAAGAACCATTTAAGTGGTTCAAGTCAAGCATTTATCAGAATACTACCAGGAAATAAACAGTAATTCCTCTAACTGTGCTGTGGAAATTACATTCCTACATTTTAAAGATGGGGAGATGCAATTAGCTTAATGAGAACTTACAACTCAAGCCTTGCAGCACTATTTCCTTTGGTGGAAACATGGTGAACTCACCCAATTCCAAACCAAAAGACTAAGACTGCACATCACACAAGTGTTCCCACTACTTCCTCGTCACCAAGAGCCATTATGCTGCTTACATCTGATGCTGGATGTAAAAAAATAAACTATCTATAATGGGAATGTTCCAGATCCGAGCATCACCAAGATGCATTTATAGCATTTTTAGATTGTTAAGACGTAATTTTTTGAAAACTCTTCCTGTATGGAGAGTTTAGCATATGGCACACCATCCATTTAACTTTTGGTGGGTTCAAAACAGTAATTAAAGAACTAGAAAATCAATATCCATACATAATTGTAAGTCTGAGTGAAGCAGCTGAGCAAGAATGAAAAGCAACTTCAGAGAAGAGATCTTAAATGTTACTCTCCATGCTTCAGGAGACCTCATGTATTCTCAAATCACTACTCTGTTCAGAGAAGTAGCTTTTCTGTTGTTTTCAAGAATGTTTATGACTTCAGTTCAAATCCATATTTCATTTCAAATCCTAGGACTCTCACTCATCTCACATCCAAATTACCAATCTCATTCTCTAAAACAAGAGCGAGTAGCACTGAATCTTAGCACAGGTTTTAAGGGGGGTTTTTCTGAACAATTTTTCCTGAATCCACTAATTCAGTACTTTAAAATCTGCCCCAAAGCTCCTGAAGGCAAGCTGGTTTTACCAAATTTCAACAAACAGCAGTAATCAATCCTTCTAAGGAAGTTCATTTGATATGCCAAACCACGCTTTCTGGCCTATTTGGTCATACTGACAGTAATTTTTTGTTCCTTCTCTCTCCCTGTTTTTAGCATATATGGTAATATATGGTAATATAATTTGTTCCTAAGTATTTATTTTTAATATAGATATATGTATATATATGGATATATGTATTTATATATGTGTGTGTGTGTGTATTTTATTTATATTTATATATATAAAAATCTTTTTCTACTCATCTCACCTGAGATTTACGTGATTCAGTCTGCTGGCAACCATCCACCTGAGAGAGGACTGGACAAGAGACCAGATAAGCCATGGTTTTAGATGAAATTCAAGCACTACCTGAGGAGTCCGTGAAACCTTTCCCCTGTGCTTAGGCAGCTCCATGATGGACCTTGAAGCTGCAGGGATTTCCCTGCAACCCCCACTGCAAGCAGCAACCCAAGGGTCACCCGCACATCCCACACACCTCTGAGATTTTGGGCGGCTCAGCCGGAGCCAGCAGGCTGCCCTTGCCAAGAGGCTCCACTCAGGCCACTCTAGTGCTCCCTCTCACAGCTCAAGACTGATCCGTGCCACTGTGAGTGCCCTGTGTCCCATCTGCAGTCTGAGTGCTGCTCTTAGGAACACCCAGGTATTAATTGGAACACAAGCACTGGCTGAAGAAACCAGTCCTGGGGGGAAGAGCCTCAATGTTTTCCTGGCACTGGAGTGTCCTGAGAGCTCCTGCACTGCCCTGCAAACACAGCCAAAGTCAAATGTGCTCAACATGATTCACACCCAGCTATTTCTCCCTCTCTCTGCACATAGCAGAACACACCTTCTTTGCATACATCCAAGCAACGCCCAGGGCTGTGAGCGCTCAGGGCCTGGTGGTGCTTCCAAACAAGCCGATCCTTCTCCTTGTTCACCCCAGTTTCACGGACAGGGAAAGCCTTCACCCATCACAGCTCTCTGCCAGCCGGCAGACCCACCTCTGGTCTCTCTTCCACTTTACCCCCTACAAGACACCCCAAAAATTTGCCTCCTGAAGCGAGGCCACCCTCCCCTTGGTGACTGCTCTGACAGAACAATAAACAACAGCAGGGTTTTGCAGCTCACCCACATACTTGCGGCTCCCTTTTGTGTGTGTGTGTGTCCTAATTTCACACGCTTTTGCTACTTGAACTCCTGCAGACTTCAAGCGCTGGCACAGCCATTTCCAAGCACGTGTTAAGTTGAGCACCAGTGTGTAACTAAACACTGAATAGGTGTTTGGTATGCACTGATCTTTCGGGAAAGATCAGAGATATGTGCCGTGGTAGTGTCTGCAGTCTCCCTCACAAGCACTCAATTGCATGGCTTTACATATTTTCATCAGCTAAGGATGCCTTGGTTTGAGCTGTCACACTTCAGCCTTCCCCACGTTGCTTTCATCAGACTCTGGTTGAATTTCAGATTAGTTTTTTGTCTCAGGTCTCAGCTCACAGAAATTACTACAGATCCAAACTACTGATGAATCAAAACAGCTCCAACTTGAATGGGACAATTTCCATCTCAAATGGAATCCCAAATACTTTATCAAAAGGCAAGTTTTCTTGATGACCTCCAGAATTTCAAATAAAAGAACTGTCATTTTTACACCTATGTTTGGCATATATATTCCTCAAGATTTCCAGTAGTTTCACAGGCTTCCTAATCCATGGTTAGGGAAAAAAAGTAATACATTTTATGAAAACATAAGGATTTTTAAAGTCTTTAGGTAGTTTATTAGGCTTAACCCATATTAACTACACAACTTACTGCAATTATAAAATATTCCAAATGGCAGCTAAAAAATAGCTACCTGACAAAATACATTTTGAAATATAAGCTGAGACTTTAATAAAAATACTTGAGGTTCCACTTCTTCCTGATAGTGAAGGTGGTAACCTTGGTCTTCCCTGCTGCTTTCAATGGGATAGTAATAGGTTTTTACATGGTATTTTGTCCCTGGTATAAAATTTCCTGTATTTAATGAGTTTAATGCCATGACCAGGCAGTAAGCAAAGGCAGCAGCACAGAGCTGGCACAGGGAGAATGTCACAATGAGAGAGCAAAGCAGAGACACAATCCTGACCAAAATGCAAACTTTAAAGCTTTAAAATCACAGAATTACTGATTGGTATATGACATCTTAAAATATTACAGCTGTTCCTGAAGCGGCTGCTTGGTCTGAGTAAAAAAAAAAAAACTGTCTACAGCATCCCGTGGAGAAGGCTGAGGCAGAGGAGGGAGCAGGAATGCATAGAGCAGCTCCCCAAGGACGAGCTGGATCAGCACTGCCTGGACATGCAGTGCCCGCCAGCCCCACCGAGCAAGCAGCACCTAATTTGATTTTCATTCATACAAAGAAATCAGTGTTTCTGAGCATCTGGCTCCTACAAGAACCCACGGTTTTGCTAGTAGCCTTCCCAGCCCTTCTCAGAGAATGCACATTTACTATCCTGTCCGAAGAACCCCAGGATATTTAGGGTTGGACTGCTGGTCTCCCTTTTAAGTGTCATCAATAATGCTGGGCTAAAGAGTTTATTCCTGTTTTGCAGCAGATCCTGGTAAAACCCAGATGCAGATGTTAAATACAGACTGTGCCATTTCCCCTACTCACTGCATGCTCCAGTTATGTGTTCAGACTCTGTAAAACACAAACTCTGCACTGAGAGCTTGGTAGGACACCCTGAAGAGACTGTAATGAGTCACTTCATGAATTTTATGGGAATCATATGGGATGGTGACACACAAGATGAAATTCCCTGAGTATCTACCTAAAAAGTAATGGTGGAAAGTAATTTGTATGACTTATTATGAAGCAGTAAAATTTTCTTCTGGAGAGAGTAAGTTCGGAAATGGTAAGAGTGAAGCTATCAGACCTCAGAATTCAAAGAATTTCAGGGAACTGGTGGAGAGACTTCAGAAAAACACATAACCTGGAGAAAAGAAGTGCAAGACAAGCATCAGGTGCCTCAGGCTAAATTAAAAAAACTGATGGCAAATATCAATGGAAGACAAATAGAGAATAGTAAGAGGTTACTCTGGCTGCATCCAAGAATTCATCAGTGATCCAAGAAAAGACTGCAACAGCAATGAAGAAAGTAAAGTCATGTAACAATATGAACACCATTCAAGTATTTGGATCAGTAGATGATAACTGAGCCTCTCCATGAACCATTAAGTTTCCTCCCCAAAACAGGGAGCTGTGGTGCTGTTCCTGGGAACAAACCACCACCCGTGGCTTTGGGACTGAGCTGGGTGGCAAGTTCTGCGCTGGGAACTGAGGTGGAGGAACTCAAGGCATTTCCCTACTAAACAAAAGCAAAGCAGCAGCAGCCCAGACAGCAGAAGGCGTCCGTGTGTGACCCGTGGAGGTTCTCAGCACACCTGAACTGGAGGAGCAACGCTTGAAGCGCAGGTTTTTCCTCAAATCACCGTGGTCTGCACCCACAGGAGAGCTGCAGACGGCCTGCTCTGGCCAACCCACACCTGCCTGCAGAGCCCCCACACATCTGGCTGGGCTCTCTCCTGCTGAACGCCCACCCCACACATCTGGCTGGGCTCTCTCCTGCTGAACGCCCACCCCACACATCTGGCTGGGCTCTCTCCTGCTGAGCTCCCACACATCTGGCTGGGCTCTCTCCTGCTGAACGCCCACCCCACACATCTGGCTGGGCTCTCTCCTGCTGAGCTCCCACACATCCAGCCACCCTGCTCCAGGGATTGATGCCTTTGCCTGCTGCTCGTGCCCACCTCTGGCTGACAGAGGGAGCTGAAGGGAGTCTCTTGCTGCTCGCCCAGACTGGATCAAGGTCCAGAAGGACCAGCCAAGACCCCCCGTCACTCAACGTTTCCCCTCAGCAACAACTCCGGATAAACTGGAGCACACAGCCTGAGCTACACTTCACACATGATAACTCTGCTGAGCCTCCAGTCCTCTCAGACTGCCCAGGGGATGGTTTAATACCCCAATATGTATATTTTACAACTTTACAGATAATTTTCTTAGACTCTGAACTGGAAGTTACCAGAAACACTTTCCTTTTGAAACGCAGGTCATAAAAAAGCCGTAGTGGTTTTCTGTATCCTCCCACAATCTTTTCATAGTAAGAATACTTTCCAAACAAAGAATCCCAGCAACAGGAGGAAGGTATTTGAAAATCAGGCTCACAAAGACTTTATCCACACATTGGACACCCCCCAAACTTTAAGCAACTTCAGCAATAATAAAATCTTGCAGTGCTGAATTTCTGCCACCAAATGTTTGACTAACAGTTTAGAAAATTTGGATGCTAGCTCTCCAAACTGCTACCACTGGCTAGTGTTTGAAACGAAGAAACCACATACAAAAGAACAGGGATGGGAAGTGTTTCATTCTGCACTGACAGCTGATGTTTGGTAGAAGAACTGACACAGGTTTTTTTATGAAACAGGGAAAAGAGGCAAAACATTTGTCACACAGTCTCTGGCTGTGCACTTATTCTCAATCAAAATTTAAAGGGCATAAGCATGCAAAGGACTCCAGTTCTACCATGTGCAGGACCCCATTCAGACTGGTAGTTCTGCTCTCAATAGTTACAAATGTTTTTCTGTACACAACATACTCGGTTAAAAAATGGGTTGCCTTACATTTGGTTTACAGGGGAAACCAGAAAATCCTCTATTTTCTAAAGTATGTATTACTAGAATACTCTAATCCACACTGGATTCAGTTATTAAGTTAACTTCATGGATAACTTCACAGGCAGGCAGGACAAGAAATGCAGGATATAAGTCAATGTCATGTTGTCAAAATGCAATTCTGCAGCAGGTAGACAGACAAATAGGAGATTTCAACAGGGCATAAACAGGTTTTAGGATGCTGGAAGCTGGCACCAAAAAGTATAAATAAGCATATAAATAAATAGATGAAGTTAAAAAAAAAAAGGGGGGGGGGGGAGAAAAAAAATGAGAGGGAGAAAAAAAATGGAAAAAAATTAAGGAAAAATAAATCCAGATGGGTTCCTCACAGCCAGACAATTTAAGGCTCTGGAAGTTTATGCTTCATGAGCTGATGTGCCCAAACACTGCAGCCCAATTAATGTACCTGGCTGAGCCAATACCTGACCACAGCCACTGCACAACAATTCCAAGCACCAAGACCCCTGGGGAACACCATCCGTGCCACTCCAGGCATAGCGAAGAAGTACTTAAAACTCTCAGCTTGTGATCAAAAGGAAAAAGATAGCAAAGATGTCTTAATGGAGTCAGAGGTTTACAGATTAAAAGTACTGGTTAGCTCTATGCAAGAACTTCAGGCAGTAATGCTAAGAGAGTTTCAGAAATATTTTCCAATATATCATGAGTGATGAACCATTTCATGTAAAAATCCTCTCTAATAATAGCGCAAAAATAATATACCTTCAAAATGAACTCAAAAATGTTTTATTAAATATAAACACCAGTTTGCTTTTTGTTCATTTGCAAACTCCTGCCTGAGCACAATTTTTCATTTCTTCTCAGTGACATTTTAAAGAATTCTGATTGAACTGTTTGAGGACACAGAAAAGTTCACTAAAAAAAAAACCTCACAGAACTTCCATGTGTTTTTCACTTCTCAGTTAAATATGAATAGAATATTAAGATTCAGCAAATATTTGTATTTAGGATGCTGTTTACACACCACCTAAAATTGACTTGAGATATTTATGTGGTATTAAAGAGATTCTGGTCTTAAGCCACAAAAGCACACACAGAAAATACCAGATTCATGGAGTGGTTTGGGTTGGAAGAGATCTTAAAACTCATCCTATCCTCCCCTGCCATGGGCTGGGACACCTTCCACTGTCCCAGGCTGCTCCAAGCCCTGTCCGACCTGGCCTGCAACACTTCCAAGCACACTGCAATAACTACACTGCTATTCCATGTTTCATTTATTGCCTTTATCCTCCTTTCTTCATTCTCCCTGTTTCTTAGCAGTAAAAGAGAAACTAATCTTGAATTACTCTGGAAACTCTCAAAAGCAGATTCGGGTGTAAGAAGTCGGCACATGGGAATTACAAACAGCAGAGAACAGGGATTTGCTTTGCTGATCCTTATCTTGCACAAGACTTCTCTGCAGAGGGAAGGGGAAGGAGACTTTCTGCTTTTTCTGCAGCCTGCCAGCATTATCTCTGCTGCGCTGTGGTGAAGGGCTGCTACTGCCAGGGGTGGGAGAGGGGAGGGAGATGTTCCAAGACTCCACCAAAGATTTTGCACAACCCACTTCCAGCACCAACTGATGAACCAAAGCCTGTTAAGAACCCTTTACTCATTCTACCAACTATATATTTTTATCAGCATACACAAATAAATCAATTTATGCCTCCCTGTTTCATCTTTTATGCACAGAAAGGCAGAGGATAGAATTTTTCAGGCACGACCACTTCAGTTTTATAATGCATAATGTTCAAATCTCAATGAAACCATGTTTGTGCCACATAAAGCTTTTATGAAGAAAAATTACGAATCAAACTGTAATATGTACTTTTTCAAAAAGAAGTATTGATGCAGGATTCTAAACAACTGCAAAAACTCTGAGTGAAGAAAAAGGTATTAAACTTGCAATGAATAGCATTAAAGTGAAAAGGAAATCAACACTTGTGATTTACTAAGGAACTCTCCTGTTTCTGCATTAACTGTTCACTTGATATTGAATAGAGTGAAAAAAACCCACAAAAATTTCAGCTCTCAGCTAAGTGGTGAATATCCTTCAGTCCTGTTTCACATCTAGTGGAGACAGATTGAAACAGAGAAACAGACTATACCTGAAATGAACAAAACCAAGCAGCTACTATCAAAAATAAAAGGACAAGGAAAGGCATACCAAAAAGACCTATGACTTAAAAAAAAAGCTTCATAATATATATGTCATATTAATTCAGTACTATGTATAATGTATCTGCAAAAGTTTCTCTCTTCAAAAGAAAAGGTAAAACTAGAAACAGATCTCACAAGAAATTGTATAGACATTCAGAAATCTGCATGAAATGCAACATTTTTATTTGCATCAGCAGATGGCTGCATGAAAACCAAAAATAAAGAAAATGCAACTTTCTGTTTACACACAGAAATTATTTTTCATTAGGAATAGCATTTTTTACTCTCAATGTGACTCAAACAGAGACTGAAATCTAAATTTTGTACTCAAGCTGAAACACCCTGCTTTATCTTCCAAATTACTGATGCTTCACTTGGTCCTGTGGCTATTTAGAAAACACACAGCAGTTGTTTTTTTTTAATATTATTGTATTAGTACATTACAGGAAGTCAGCTTTTAAGCACAGCACCAGGCATTCACAGCTCTGGATTTCAATTTCACCTCAAAAAGCCATTCCCTCCTCAGCAGGGCTTTACTAGAAGGCTGGAGTCAAGTCCTGGAATTATATGTAGTACTAACTATAAAGTATTTATAAATCTGCATTGAGTAAATCAAATGTTTAATATATATTTTAACAAAGGGTCATTTGTTATGGATTTTAGGGCGGCAGTTAGACAAAACACTGTCTTTAACACCTTCTACTGTGCGCTTATTGCCATACATAATACACACTCTTCATGCCTGTAACCTGTTTAATAACAGACATTAATTATTTATTAGCCCTCTATAAACAATTTATAAATGTACTCTTACTATAAAGCATGACTGGACTGGCCTTTACTCCCACAACGAAGGCGTCTGCAGAATTTTAACTGCTGCATTAAGAAGCAAACCCCACTTATAAAGAACTTAACAGTAATACACGTTTTCGGATATAAAAACGTATCCAAACAGGACAGCTCATCATTTATATCAGAATTCAGGACTATGCAGAGAATTTCCCATAAATTTATGTGAAATGGCTATGACAGCACTGCTAACAAAACTGAAGTCATGTTTAGGTGCAACAGAAGAAGTTTTTTCATACCTTTGTCACGCATCTGTTGAAGAAGTTTAATTTTTCACCTTGGGTAGGCTGGAGTGCCCTACAAATACTCTTTTTAGCAAGATCACTCCAGGCACAGCTGCCTAGGGTGCCTCGCTTTCCCAGGAAAGAGTGAAAATTTCAGGAAAACTGTGTATTTTGTCACTCAAATTTTCAACAGCTTTGGAAATAATGTTGTACATTAACTGAGGGTCAGTCTTCTCTTTCAGACCAGCTGACGTTCTTTATATTTTTAGTGTTAAAATCAGTTAATAGTTTTAGCATGTACAAGGCATTTTGTGGCTCCTTCTGGCACTGCACTGGTTTGATTTTTTTCTATAAATGTTAATTCTTCTTGCATTAAATTTAAAGCAAATCCTCACACCACAGCAAAACACAAGGAAAGTTCCTTAATGGCAAGACACAGGGAACAACACTTCCTTCTAAGTTTTCAAGTCTGCTGTTTGCACCTCTCCTCTCTAGGATTTTTCTCCAGCTCAGTGAGTAATCAACCACAGCTTTGTAACACTGCTAAAACTTGTGGCATTTTTCTGATTAAACTCAGAATTTTCCTTATGGAATTTTCCTTATGGGACACGTCTCTTCCGAGCAGCACAAGATCTGAGCAAACTGGTGGAACATCAACCCCAAAAATATCAGTGGTGCTACATGTGTTGCCTGTGTTGCTCATCTCTGAGAGCATGTTCAGGAGAACCAACTACAAGTGAGACCACATGCAAAAAAATTCCTCATCAGGAATAAAACAGCACAGACTGTTTAACTCCTTGCTCCCAGTGGTCTGGATTCCTTCAGGAAAGAAACGCTGCACCAGGGAAACATAAAATACAAATAACACAAAGGCTTGCAGTGTAAGATTAACTCATGCAGCTCAAAACTACTCATCTAGTTAAAGTCAATGAGAAATATAAATCATGGTCAAGGCTGTTCTTTGTGCATGTGAAAAATGCCTGTCCTCAACAATAAAATAACCTCTTCAGATCTAAGTTATGCCTTCTATGTATCATCTCACTTAACATGGATGCACAAACAGGAGAACAAACCCAACAACCTCATGCCCATATTAACAGATGCCCCAACAACTTCATGCCCACAGGACAGATGACAAGGGAATAACTGTGTAATTGGAATAAAAGAGAAAAGAAGCTTTGAGTTCACAAATGAAGACAAGACTAATAGTTGGTTTTAAGATGTGTAAGGAAAAAGTAAGCAGAGCTAGCACAGAACATTCAGGTAAAATAAAACATCAGGAAAGACACAGAAGAAAAACCTCAGGATGACACACATTATGCAGCATTAAAGATCCTTGGCAAGAGAGCTCAGCCGGGTGGACAGAGGTACTAGGTGGGAATCAGAGGAGCAGGGCTGGGAGTGAGAGCAGCAGGAAAGAACACTGCTGTAGTGACAACACTGGGGTGCAAGAACTTCAACATCCCCCACGAGCAGCCTCTGGTCTCTTTCTACCAAGGAAATCAAAGTGCCAACACAGCAGAGAATTTCCCGGGGTTTCCATCATGCCTGTACATGTGATGCAGTCTTTCCACTGCTTGGTCAACAAGACAAACCCACACAGGACTTGTAGTCACTAAAAAGGTCTTAAGCACCCTCCAGGGAGATGAAAACCACCCTTCCAGGACTCTCATGAAGCTATCCAATCCCTTACAGTCCCTGGAGATGCAGAGCTTTGAAGGTGTCCTCAGACTACAAAGCAACAATCTAAGGTGGGGGAAAAAAAATACATGTATGGGAATAACAACTGAACAAGCAAACCTGAGATAAAGATCTATAAAGTCCAACGGGAGCCTCAAGACAACCCTGGCAAGATCAGCACAGTTAAAAACTGCTCATTATTTCACAATGTGTTCCTTTCCCACTGCTTCTGACCTAAATAATGTCCTTGCTTTCCAGGAGGTGGGCACTCTGTGGCTCCTCACTGCTCCCTCTCTCCAGGAGAGCACAAGCCTTACTGTGACTGAAACCTAAACCCTGCTAAAAACCTAAACTCTGCTTCTTGGGCCCCAAAGGAAATGGCAAACACCCCAAAATGAAATGCCCTTGAAAAGGAACAAGAGGTGTGTAAACCTCAAACTGTATCAACGATGAGACTGCAAGAGATGGAGATGCACTTGGAAATGTTAATCTCGGTGGTGTCTGGCAGACTCTCTTCATGCCCACAAATGTGGGACTGCAGGAAAAAGGGAGCAGCATGAGGACAAGAGGGAGTATCTGGAGGTACATGAGTCTTGCTATAATGAAGGTAACATAAATCAGCCTACCTTTATAAATTATTTCTGTTAGGAATTCCTGCAATTTCTCCAGTTCTCCCTGAAGGTGCAACAGCCATGGAGAGATAATTTTTAATAAAATCCATTTTCCAAAGGTAGCTTGTTATGGGCATCAACCATCAGAACAATTTGAAGCCCCATGAGAGCTCTGGAACTGACACAGGAACATGGCCGGGTGGCTTTGGAATGTCTCCAGAGGGAATTCCAGACCCTCCCTGGGCAGTATCCCAGGGCTCTGCCATCCCAAAAGAGAAGCCAGACCCTGCTGCATCTCCCTTCCAGACCTGTGGGGACATTCGGGACAAGCTGCTCACCAGCGCTGGCCACAAACATTCTTCAGGAAACCCAGCCTTGCCCCTCATGTCTTCAACTCTCAATGCCACACTAAAAATCTAAGTCAAAAGCGTCACTGCCACATCCTCATTTCCCTGGAAGGCCACTCACTGAAACAGAGGAAACTTTTCTCAGGACCTTTCACTCTTTTAGTAATCTTACCCATTCACTTTAATAAACGTGAGCCATCGCCTGCCTGTTTGTGAAAACCTCACATGGAATTAATGAAAGCAACATTTGCTACATGTTCATGAGTTTGATCACACTTCTACAGTGATGATCTCATTAAACCATCCAAATATTAGAGTTTTGGGCAAGCTTTTTGGAAGGAAAATACAAGGAGTAACCACGATTTCTTTTCATATACATCCTTAGCCAACATCACTGAAATAATCATAAGGAATTGTTATAGATGAATAATGAGATAGCTGGCTCTCATAATTAAGGGGTGAACATTATAAATATGTTAGAAGTTTTTGTAGGTTTAGATTATATTACTGTAATATGTCCTCCCCCCCAGCATCATTATCACAGGATGGCCTGGGGCTCCCAGTGCTGTAATTTTTCCTTATTTAGTGCTTTTCTTGTATTTTTTGTTTAAGTTTAATAAACCTTCAGAAATTTTAAAAAGCGAGCAGTCGTTTCTCACAGAAATGCAGGAGTAAAGTTATCGAGGAGCTGCAACTTTTCATCATTTGCCTCAGACCTAAATGTGCTTTCCTGCTTTTTTCACTCAAAAGCCTATAAAACTGTTTAATTTAAAACAGTACAAGGAAAATACTGTTCTCATTTCAATATGTGTCAGCTCTTCCCACTACAAATGTTGATAAAGGATGTGATGTTTTGATTCAGAAAGTTACTAATCTTTGTTACAGACATCTTACACCTGCACTATTCATATATGGATATAAAACTGATGTGGATTTGACCATGGCATAGAGAGATCCTGAGGTGGTATCACCCTCCTCAAAACAAACTAACATATGCACCCCAAAAAAACCATAAAAACACTCAAACCAAACAAACAAACAAAAAAACCTCAAACCAATCCCGCCCCCCCCAAAAAACAAACAAAAAGAACTCCAACCCAAACAAAAACCAACCAACAAAAAACCCCAGCCAACAAAGAAAAAACAAAAACAAAAAACCCCAAAAGGAAACCCAACAACAAAAAATCCCCAGAAACCCCAAAAAACCCACCCAAACTAAATACAAACCACAACAAAAAAAATTCCCATCCTCGAACTCCCAAATCAGTGCTTGTGACTTCAATCTCGAGCTGAAGCACTCAGTACACACTACCCTAAACTAGGAATATGTTCCCCCGATGCTTCCATTCCAAGTATTTGTGTGCTAATTCTAAAAACAGCTTTTCAGAGCAGCTCCCGGGGCTGGTGCCTTTCCCTTTCTCATGCAACCTGTGACCTTTGCAGGTGACCGGGAGAACGTCAGCCCCCTGAGGTGCTTTTCACACTTCCCTCCAGGTGAACAATGGGCGGGCGCAAACTTTACAACAGCAGGACTAAATTTCAAAACCAGTAACCTGGAGATGGAAGATTAACAGGAGACACTCGATAACGACTGGTTTGACAAAGCACTCGAAGTTCCCCAAATTCCAGTGCATCTTGCTCCACCTGGCCCCTGGGAGGGTGATTGTCTCCCATTCATCCCACCTGGGCAAAAGGGCTTTGCTGATGCCGGCGTTCTGTGCGTGCTCTACATAAATACATATTTATCTGCTGAAATCTCCCCTGTTTTCTGCGGCCAAGTGGCTCTGGAGGAGGGCACAGCTTCATTCCTGCTCCAGTTATTTCCCTCCCCAGGGCTGCCATGAAAACAAATGAAATCACATGGATGACGATCTTGTCAGGTCTCATCAGCAAAGCGAGAGCCGGCCTGGACATTATCAGAATAAGAGATTTAAAATATAAGCTTAAAACAAGACTACTGAACTTTTATACACCGAGCTGAAGGCACTCACTGCAGCTTTTCTGTAACAAATCCCTCTCCTGTAAGGATTTTACAGGACTTCTCATGTTCATGAAGGACCACTGGAAAAAAGTGGTACAAATGGCAAAAATAATGAGTCAGCTGCTCAGTTTATTTAGGATCCCTGCAACTTGCACGGCAGTTTAAAACAAGTTGCACAGGAAATTCAGTCAGCAAAATATATTTTTAAAAAATTTTAAGAACTTTATTAGGACTGGATTTGCAAAGGGAAAGAAATTTCCAACCAAGATGCCAACATTTATTAGCCTGCTACAAAACAATCAAAAGTAATGAAATTTTGACTTCTCACTAAGTGTTAAGAAGCTTAAGATTTGTATTTGGTTAATCCTTCAGTCCCAGGGAGAAGCCCTCACACGGAGCAGACAGCATTCTGGAGGTGGAAGTGCTGCCCCACAGCTTCTCAGCAGCATCCCTCATCACGGAGCAGGAGACTGACAGCTCCAAACAGCGGCAGCTAGCCTCAAACCACCTTGTATAATGTATATCTACACTCCAAGGTGCACGGAGACCCTCTGTGCCAAAAGGCTGAGGTTATAGCTGAGGGTGTAATACAAACCTGTCTTCAAAAACAAAACTGGTGCACCTACAGTAAGCTGCATCCTCTAGCAGAGACTTGTGTCTGAGGAGGGACTTGTGACTGCCCACCCTCAGGGAGGAGCAGGGCAGGAAGGACTAAACAAATATTATTAAATTTTTTTTTAAAATATATATTTAAAAATTTTAAAAGCCTTTGGGCACACACACCCACAAATAACCGCACACCACCCACAGTACTATTTTAGGTGCCAACTCTAAGGCCACATTCAGCTTTGCCAATGGCCACTGGAAGGCTCAGGGTCCCTAAAGGAATCGCTGGGTGGGGAGGAGGCTGCAGGCTTGCCCAGTGCAGATGTGTGCCCAGCTGGTCGCAGTTAATGGGACACATCCTGGTGGCTACAGCAGCCTGTGAGCAGCTCCAGCTCCTGCCACAGAGCACTGGGACCAGAGCACTGGGACACAGCCTCTGCAGAGAAGGCAGAGTCATCTCCTCACTCCGCAGAGCAGGGGCCATGACATGTACTGTCCAGCACAAACACCTTGGAGGGGATGCAGAGAAACGGCACCATGGCCCATTTATATTCAACAGCAAATGCCATTTAATTCTCATTAAACTGAGCATCATTCCCACCACCTGCCCCTCTCACGCCCACCTCCCAGGCCCCACAGGGACAATGCTGGAGCAGCTGATGGAAACAGCTGATGGAAACTGAGGCAAATCTAAAGCTTTTCATCTTGCGCCTGAAACTTTGTTGGGAAAAGGGAGAAGAACTGATGACAGAAAGATCTGTGAAGTTATGGTTAAACAGGCTGAAGTGGATCTTAAAGACAAAAAGTCAATGGGAGTGGCTTTTAATATTTTCTTTCAAACAGTGTTCACATGGGTTTCAGGGAAGGGTAAGGTTATTCTAAAACTTGAAAATGCTGTGTGTTAAGATGTGCCATCAAGTACAATATCTGGAATATTGAAGAACTCCATCAGATCACAGAACAGACAACCAATAACACAGTAACATTAGTATCAAGACTGAGGATTCTGCTGCTTGGAAAAAGGGAAAAAAAGAAAAAAAAAAAAAGAAGAAAAGAAGAAAAAAAGAGAAGGAAGATATTTCCAAAGAAATTCTATTTTAATGCACTATTCCATTTTATGATTCTCGACTTTTTAGTTTATTTACTTCTTTGTGTTTTTAGGCAGAAATCAATTAGGTCTATTTTTTATGCAAACACCACCTCTTAGAATAAAAAGGAAGCTTCAGTGAGAACACAGCTATGGCAGCATCAGTCAGAGAATGGACTGATGCTGCCATAGCTCCACAGAGAATGGAGTAATGAAGCTGATGCAAATACTTCAGACCAAGACTCAAACTTCCCCCCAACTCTGAAGTGTTCAGTTTCCTGGGAGTCCGTGTGGGCAATCTGGCAGGCATGCTCATGAATATATTAACTGACAAGAACCATCCTCCCCCTCCAGTTAATATATATCAGGAGGAAAACATGTAGAGAGGCTCAAATAGCTAAATATCTCAGGCTAAAAATATCAAGAACTCCCTCAGCTGGAAGTTGTTAGCAAGAGCTCTGATAAAAATAAGGAACCAGGACAGCATAAATTCTTTCCTTTCCCTGCAGAAAATAAACTACATTTGGGAGGAAAGTATTCAAAACATAATAAAAGAGGTGACTCACCCCTTTCAACATGCAGCACACAGTGCATGGAAAGGAGGGGAGGGGAACAGGGATGCAAACCCAGTGCAGGAGTCCTGCTGGGAGAGCAGCAATTCCAGCTCCAGCTCAGCTCCTGGAAGGACCACAACAGCTCTGCCTCACACACACCCTGCCCTGAGGGACCCCTGTGCCTCCTGAAGGGCTCCAGAGACCCCAGAGACAGTAAATGACCACACTGAGTGAACGGCTGCTCCTGCATCCTTCTCCTGAGGTTAGTGGGATGCCCCTCCAGAAAGCTCCCAGCACCTACAGCAGGAACTGCAAGGCTATGGACATTTTAAATTCACCTCTTAGACAACAATATTTCCAGACACAGGCTGCATTCTTTATTTCTTACATATTTCTCAAACTTACCTTGATGCAGTCCAATGAGAAAACCCAGAACCAGCAGAGCCAGCTTGGCTTTGGTTTGCAAGCAGACACATGCACATCACCCAGTTCTTTCATTTTTGGGCAGGCAGGGTATCAAAAAGCAAGCCCAAACCACCTACATTTAACAGCCTTCCACACTCAGAAGAAAAAGGAGCTGAGCAGGATGGGCTTGTCTCAGCCACAGAGGAAACACGGCAAACATGGTGTCTTAGGACTACTAAACCAGAAAGTAATTTACAATTGCATCCCATTCCTTCATTCTGGATGGAGCATCCCACATGAAAAGAAATGAGCTGGCTAAAGCACATCACAAGTGCTCATCTCACCGTTTCATAATCACACAGTTGACATTTGTACATCACATTGGGTCACAGGCCAGAGACACTCAAAAGGGAGTGGACCTTTGGAGCTTTCAGAGTCATCTCCAGTGCCTCCTTCCCTGCAGTATGCCACGGCAGGGAAGGATGCTTCTGCCCACCATCATCTGCATTTCTGGTAGAAATAAAAACTCAGGAAAGAAAGAGAATACTGGTGCAAGTCTACATCTGAACACCACTTGAATGCCCAAGAGATTGATGACATTTACTTAATTTTACAAACTGAGTGACGTAAGTAAAAAAATATAACTCCGCCACTAGGAAACACTCAGATCCCAGCCACCTCAGAAAGAAATATTGTTGGACTCTAGAATGCAAATACAGAACAGTAGGAGTGGGCTGGAAAATTACTGTTTACCAAACTTGAATCTTTGAAGATAAAGGGAAAAAACCTTGACTCCGATGTAAGGACACCTCAACATCTTCACAGAGGATTGTCACAGCATAACTCATGGATTGTATCACACCCCTGAAAGAAGCTTATCTAACAGTTTGTTACAGTAATTTTTCAATTTTACACGTTGGACGAAGACACACAGAGGTTCTGGGAATCTTCTTATGCTGAACAGTGGGGTGAGGGAAGAGATAGGGAGTGTTGTCCTAGCAGCACATCTGAGTACCCAGGCACATTGTGTATTAGCTTAGAAGGTTTATCTGTTACCATGACAGTCGTAAGGCTGTGGGGCAAAGAGGGTTCAAACACACTTTAATCCTTGAGATGGCTCCTGTATGGATTTAAACAGTGGAACACCTGTCCTGTGCTCTTCAAGTGCTCATGTTCAGCTAAAATATCTGCCAGCTGGCTTAAGAACACCAGTTTTCTACCCAGCTGAGATCCCTGCAAGACCTCCAGAATTAAAACCCTTCATCCTGGTTTTCATGCTCCTTTCAGAGTTCCCCCAAGCTCTGGAACCAGAATGCAAGGTTCTGTCATACACCCAGGCAGAATCAATTGAGCTGAAGGGAAAAAAAACCCCACAAACTAAAAAGTGGGCAAACAAGAAAGAATAAACTTTTGGAGCACAAAAGCTTCTTCAGGTCACTTGGCCTGCCAAAAGGTAAGAAAAACCCTTTACTCGTTCGGATAAACTTGTGTCGGTGTCTGGGGGTGCTGTAGAGAGAGAAACACGGATGGAAGCTTGATGGGGGAATTAAAAGCTTGTTCCACCAGATTAGCATTAGGGGAGTAGTGCATTCCCAGGCAGAAAAAAAGTTACACTGCTCTTGCTGTTTCCAGAGGCTTTCATTCGCACTGCTCTAAACAAATACTTTGCTTTGAGAAGCTGGGTTGTTGGGTAGTCCTTTTGTTGGTCCTGAAGAGAAATAAATACAGGTGTTGAATATTGATCCTAAAGACAAGCACATGCCGGTGCTGAACATAAAATCAGCCTTGGTGAGGTAACTACAGTCATTACACAACCAACAGGTAGGACATAGTAAATTTTGTTTCCATACCAGGCAACGTGACGTGGGTATAAGGCTGCCATTGAACCAGCTCAAAAATGGACCAAGAGTGCAGTTACTCTATTAACTCTGAAAATGCCCTTTCAAATATATATTTGAACCAAAACTGTTTGTTTTTCCCCCCACCAATCTGCTTCTGCCATTCAACACATGCCCATTTGCCTGTTCTAAAGACAAAGATATCAATCCTTGATCCATAAATATTGTTATATAAATTCATACATACACCTATTAACACACACAAACACAGGCAACACAACAAAAACTGGTGCTGGGAGAATGCAATGGTCATCTCTCTTTCAGCTGTGTTAACTCTTTAAATATGGTCCTGGGCTGAGAAACCCCAAGAAAGTTATGAGCTTGTTATGAACTGCTCTCACAGAGCTGGACTGAAGTTTAGCTGAAATCCACAACTGAATCACAAGAATCGCAAAGGCAGGAAGAACATGAAAACATTTCCATTTTCAGGCTGCAGAATACGCAGCAACTACTTTGCCAAGCTGCACTGTTGGTCCCTTTAATCTCGTTTCTTGGTTCCTTTCTCAACACCCTCGGAATGCCTCAGAATAAGGTGTCAGGAAGCCCGAGGCACATCTGACACTGCCATGGGTTAGGTTTCCCTACACTTCCCTCAATTAGTTTTTCACTTGTGCCCTGAATTACCGAGGATTTCCAATGTTTGTGCTGAGCATTAAGTGCCTGTGTTCACTTCAGCCCACAACCATTTGCAGAAGGCAAAGCTCTCTGTAAAAACACACCACACCAGAGAGCCCGTCTAATTATGCCTTGCCCATTGAATGTGTACACTGTGCAAAGAGAAATTAAACAGAAACTAATACCAAAATACTTCCACAAGCTCTGTGTGTCTCCCTGTGGCTGCAGCTGATCATCCCCAGTGCTGCTGCATCAGGGAGCCCTGCGTGCACGACCTGCTCTCTGAAATACGGAACAGGTACTCCCACAAGCTGCTGCAGACATGACCCTGCATTTTCAAACTCATTTATTTGGCTCACAGTCCAAGTACTGAAACCACAGAGTCCTTTTTAGACTTTTGGAAGTATTTCGTAAGGGCTTTACTAGATAGTGATAGGAGTGAAAAGCTGCTCAATCCACTTGCATTGTTTTACAGGAAAAATGCTCCTGGTTGTAAATGACAAGAAAAGCTTCTGTCTATTATTTGGGGTTTTTTTCCCTAAATGAGTAATCACACCCAGAATTGCAGAATTGGAGACTGACGCTGGGCAACTTCTATCTTTCTCTTTTTTTTTTTTTCCTAGTTTGGAATTATTTACCACATACTTATAGGTCTGTTTGGGGAATATGGGTAACATTTTATAAACAACTCTTTTTTTAATTACTGGATTTAATGGGAAAACATCTGCATCCAATACTCCAGTCTGCTTTTGTTTCTAATGATCTATTTAGGATAATCTGTGAAATCATTCAAAATAGTTTTTTCATTCACTTTTTCTATGTTCCCCTACTACAGTTGGACAAATAATTTAAGTCTTGCATCTGTGAAGCATAAGATAGTTTTATTTGGGGTCGGGATTTGTTTGTTTATTTGGGTTTTGCTACATTACAATAGCTCATATTATTTCTAAAAATATTTTGAAGTATATATAACTAGGTTTGTACCCATGTCTACACATAATGGTCTTGTAAAAGCAAACATCTTTCCTTCACAAAGAATTAGATGTACATTTAGCAAAATTAGAAGTGACACTGGATTTGAGGAGCTGCATGGGAAGTCAGGAACACCAACGTGTTCCACCTTTCGGATCTGCTCATCAAGGCCATTACCATCACCAGAGGCACATTTCCAAACTTCCAACACTGCTCTTTGTCTCTTGATCAGAAGATCTCCTTCACCTTTTCCAGCTTTGTATTTTTGTTAACCAACTGTCCTGCGTGCAAGCCCTGTGTGTTGAATTTTTGATCATATACTTCTACTTCAACCCAAAAAATCAACTTATATTTGTATTATTTTACAATGTCCATACAAACACACAGGAAAACCAAACTCCTCAGGCTGCAATATATGCCTTTAAACTTTTTAAAAATCACCTTCAGGTACATGTATCCTCTCCAAATTCACATTTCAAGGAATATTAAACAATAAACAATTAAAGGAGCCAAACAGTTCAAGAGAAACACAATACGAGTCATAACCTTCACTTCCAGGGCAAATTCAGATTTGGCAAGGGAGCTTCATTATTCCTGATAGACCTGATGAAACGTCAGTAACTCACCCACACTCCAAACACTCAGAAAGCACGTGCACTTCCCCACCAGCACCTCCACTCAGAGGCTGACCCAAACAGGAGCCATCCAAGGCTGGCCCTCACTCTCTGAGATAAATATAACATATCTAGCACGGAGGAATCGGGAGAGGCTTTGGGTTCTCCAATCCTGCTGCTGCTGCTGCTCCAGGGAGCTGATAAAGCACCACAACTTCTGAGGAGCATCAGGCAGCAGCCTCACCTCGATCCTCACAAATCTCCCCATATTTATGAAGACACAGTCACACACCCTGTCGGCCACATGATCCGCTCTGTCCCAACACTGTCAAGAACAACATAGCTATTAAGGAATTACACTTCCATTTCTGCACTCCAATATCTTACTCAGAAAGAACAATCCCTCCCAAGGAAAGGAACACAGGCTACTACAGTTTGCCACTGATGTCGCCGGAATTTTTCCCTAACCTCTAAAACAGGTTTTCAAGAGTAAAACACAACACTTTCTTATAAGCATTGGGCTGCTTATAACAGAAAATACAGACAATATTTTACTTTCTTCTACTATCTGTAAAAATGCTTAATTCCAGCAATGTTAGTTCTTACTAACTTCCCAAACTCATTATAACAATATAAAAATGCACCTGCTAGTAACAAGACATTATCAACAGCAATATAAAAATAAAAATGCATGCATGGGAATTGACATGTACTGGTTACTCCTTAGCACTGATCACTCATTGCTTCTGTATTTTCAAAACACTGGATTCTTACTATGAATGTTACAGGGTTTTGGTTTGGTTTGAAGGTGAAATCTATCCCATTACTCCAAGGCATTGGAAATAAAAAATTGAAATACTGTAACACACAGGACATTGTGTAATCAGTAACTTAAATTTCTTTCAAAACTAGTATTTTATTTAGGAATAGGAGAAAGGAAGAACAGAAACAGTGAAGCCTAAGTAGGAAATTAGGAATTCATTGGCAATGTAGGCCTGATGAATCCCATTAAGAGTTTGGGGTTAACATCAAGGGCTGTCCTTTAACCAGACCCATACAAACTCCAAAAAACACTAAGGCATAAGCCCAAAGGCAGATTTAAAGCCTAGCAAGGATGGGATAAAGCAGCCCATTAATTCAATGCACAGAGGAGATAAACAACCCTCACTATCCACAAGCACAGCTGAAAAACAATACCTGCCATCAGAAATGTGATTTCTGAAATCTGGATTTCCTCAAATTGTAATTTTTAATTGATATTTGTACAGGAAACAAGATGGGGCAAAAAAGTGTGGTGTCACAGTGCTCTTTCACATGTGGCTCCACCTTAACAATAAACCCTCAAAAACTCTGCTACTCTTGCCCAAAGAATGACTGAGAGGATTTTGGAAAGCCTAGAGAAAAAATGGGCAAAATAAATTATTTTAACTTAACTATTTAAATTATTGTTCTTATATCACAAACTAGGCTGGTTTTTCGAGAGAGGAGATGTGTATGTCAAAGCTGTGTGCAGCTGGGGGGCTTGGAGGAGCCAAAGGCTTCTCCACAAGAGGCTCAGGTCACTCTGGGCACAGGGAAAGGAGGTCCAAAGGGAGAGGAAAGGAAGGGCTTTAGGGATAGAAACACCTTCAGAGCAGAAAGGCAAGAGGCCAACATCATCTGTCAAGAAAAAGAAATGTCAGCTGAGTTTGGTTCGCCTGGGAGAGTGGGCAGTGGGCAAGAAGGAACAGGTGGAAAAGTTAAAATACTAACTTTTGACTCTTAGCCTGCATAAGCAAACCTTTTCATGAAATGAAAAATCAAGGCACAATCACATAAAATAAATTATGGAAGAGTCACTAACAGCATGTTTCTACAGAAGAGAGAACGTTTCAGCAAAGCCCTCCCTACCCTAAGCCAGCTTCACTAAAAGACTTTCATTAAAGAGTGCTATGTAGAAATACAGAAGTGCACATGACAAATCAGGAAAAATTACAAGGCCTTCTGAGGACAGGAAGAGAATAAGGAAAGTTAATAACAGAAAATTCAATACAGGCAAATGTGGAGTACCATGCTCAGGACTAAGAAATCAAATACACAAATATGAAATTGGGAATAATTGGCAAGGCAGCTATGTTGCAAAAAGAACCTGGAGGGTGTGTGACTGCAAAAATGGATTATTTAAAAAACAAAATAAAACACCCCCCCATACAAACAAACAACTCCCCCAACAACAGCAACAATAAACATGCAAATGTTCCAGGGAGTATTAACAGCATTGTTTTATCTATATTATGTCAAGTGAAAGGTAATTATTTCATTCTGCTCTGGATACGCTTCTAAGAATATGGAGAAAAAACAAACTGTCCAGAGGCAAGAACCACAGAAAGCGTGAAAGGGAAAAAAATGACCCACCACAAAAATGTTCAGTTTATTTTTATATCTGACGGAAAGTGAAAAGCTAGGACTCTATGGTCCTGACTACTGCCATATTTCAGTTTCTTAGAAAGGGACATTTTATGTTCTCACCTGCTCCCTTCCTGGAACTGTAAGTGAGAAATACCTCAAAGACTAGAGAAGCGTGGACAGAGGTCATCGAGATTTCTGGATTAACACATTTGTTGATGTCTGAGGATGATTTTTCTCCCAGGAGCCGAAACAACACCTGCCCACTGCCTGAACAACCTGCTGTTAGGGGTCAGTGGCTCCACAGCACAGAAAAAACCCCTCAGCTGTGACTCAGCCTGGACCAGCACTGCTTCCTGGAATGTTTGTGCCCCAAAGAAAGCAGGAAACAAGTGCTCCTAGCCCCAAGCAACACAGCTGGAAGGCTCTAGATGCAGCTCCTGAACACTGATGGAGAAAAAAAGTCATCTGGTTTTGCCCAAAGGAGCCTCAGCAGAAAATTCTTAAAAATAAGGTGTTTAGAGCCATTGCTCATTAGCTGCAGAGCACCACTCGAGGCTGTGCAGGGCAGTGACCTTTCCATGAAGTGGCTCTGCTCAGCCACCCCAAGCCACAGAGGCACGCATTTGTGACCCTCCCTCCCTAAGCACGGCGGCCTGGAGGGGCCCTGCTGCAGGTGAGCGCGCAGCTCTCCAGCCTGGATCGTTTCAAGTGCATTTCCCAGTCTGAAGTGTATCCACAAGAGAGACATCAGTTTCGCAAAAATACTACATTTCTACAAGTTCCTTTGGCATCTCCTCCTGTGGCAAGAGAGACAGTGGAAGCTGTCTATATGCATTTCTGGGTTTTGTGATACTCCAAGAAAGAAAAATAAAATAAAAATCAGGGCTACATAGCTCAGATTGGGCACCCAATAACCAATAAACATTTTTGTCTTCTGCTTTTCTGCATCATAGTGCCACTTCCAAACTGGCTGTCGGTCAGGAGTGGCTTGATGCCTATTTTTAGAGGTGAAGCTCAGACACTGTGGAGCTGGGCACCAAAGAAACAACACAATCTTCCTGTAGGAACAGCCGTATTATGAAACAGCAAGGCAGCCATAAGGCACAAACCGCAAGACAGCAAAATAGCAAATTATCAAATAGCTGCTCATTACCAAAACAATGCTCTTCCCTGCACAACAAAAACCCCAGAGCTTTTTGGGTTTTTTTTTCCAGAGGGGGAAAAAAAAATCAGTGAACATGCAAATGAGGGCAAAGTGAGAAATATGCTCCGTGTATATCTGCATTTTCCAAGTTAAGAGAACATTTTTGGGAATGCAAGTATAGTGCCCAGACACTGCAGAGACACACTGTTCCAGCTGCTTCTGAATGGCAAATCCTATCCTTCCCTCCCAGGGCTCTGACATCCCTGAGACACAGCTCCAGGACTGCCACACACTCCTGGTCAGCTGCCATCTCATAGGTGTGGGTCGGTTTCACCTTGGAGACAACAAATATTACACCCCTGCTCTCTCAAGTCCTTCCTGGCAGCAAAGGAATGGTCATTTCCCAAGACCTGGAGGGACAGAATGTTCCTCCTAGCTCAACAAAAGCCTCCCACTTCCTGACCTGCCTCATGGTCGTCCTGGCTCTGCTCCCTCTCGCCAGGCCTGTGTCCCTGGTCCAGATGCTGCAGCCTCCTCCCAGATCCCAGATCCCAGACCCCTGCTCCCGTGGCCAGTTTTCTTAGGAAGCAATTCTCTGTCTCCCTTCTCCAGACTGCCCTTTTCCATCCCGCTTCCTCCATGCTCCCTGTCATCCCTGTGTCCTGGCACCTCACAGCTGCAGGCTCCAGCTGCTCACATCTCCACTTTCCTTCCCACCCAGCCCCAATTTTCCTCCCCTCTGATCCCAGGATCTGCTGCCTCCCAGCGAAGATGAAATATTCAGCGATTACAGTCAGTAAGCCCTAAGCATATGCAAATGGATCTTTTTGAAAAGGCTCGTATCCTGGCTAAATTCAGATGCTTTGTCATGCAAATGGGAGAAAGACACATCTCTGGAATCAAATCCCTCATCCTTTTCTTTTTCAACCAGATTTCAAGTGTTCTGAAGGAGAGGGATATCATTGGTTTTCCACAGTAAAAGTTGAGAAAACTTTTAAAACATTGGAAAACACCTATTGTCTTTGCCCAGTTTTCAAAAGGGGCCAACGTTTGAACTGAACTTTTACACACAAAAAAAGTTAACATGAATCGGCACAAGGCTCAAATATTGCACTGTAACTTTTCCACCCCAACAGTGGAAGTTTGGCAAAGTTACTGAAATCCTGGCTGCTTTAATACTTGTGACAGTATCATATGCATGTAGTTTAAGCACAATTAATTTATTCTGTTTAATCTGAATGGCAACACATACATTACCTGAAACATTTTCATGTGCTCCCAAGATACCTGTGCAGAGTAAACAAGCACCTGAAGCACATGGCCAACAATAAATACTGTTAAATAGCTACTATTTCCAGAGCCCTCCCTTCTGCAGTTTATTAAAATGTTTATTCTTGTAAAATGCCTGGTGCTCATATACTCCCTGAGCAGCACAACTGCAACTCTTACAAGTTAGACCTGACGGGTACACGTCAAACCCAAACTTTATAAAACAGGCAGGATTAAACTACCAGATTTGTCCTCAGAAGGAGCTGGGGGGAGAACTAATGCATCTTTTACCGCCAAAATCTTAAGAAACTAGCTGGCCATTTCGCAGGGATGAGTAGCAAATTCATCACTGAAGCCACTTAATTTTTATCTGAATCTTATTTTTACGTAGCTTACAAACATTGCAGTTGAAAAGGTGATATGTAAACCCGGGCAATGCAGTCTTTTCAAATCTGAGGGGGGAAGAAAACATGAAAGAAGATACCCAAAGAACTCCACTCATGCAAAGGAACTGTACATACAAACAGCCAACCTCTCAGAAGAGACCTGAAGAGAAGCAGCATTTTGATAAGGCATCCTTTTATAGCAAATTAAGTCGCAGTCTCTAGTCATCCAGCTAGTTTTTAACCAAAATCTGGGTGTCTGCCAAGTCCCAAGAAGGTTTAGGACTTCTTGAGGACTAGTTGGGAAGATCACTAGAATATGAAGAAAACTGAACTCAAAACATACATTCCCAGAATTTAGTTTTCCTTATATGTTTGTTAGAACTGCTTTTCTACATATATATTTTTAACTTGAAGTATTATTTATATATAAACAGGTAGATACACTTGCAAATGGAACTTGTGTGGTCTGGTCCCTCTTTTTCTCACAGATTAAAAGTTTAGAGAGTTTCACCGTTCAGTGAAGTGCTGTCAGGTCCAAGCTCCTAATCTGAAGTAGTCCTATTTTAAGGAATAAGGGGAGGAAAAAATGAAAGAAGATTGTCCACAGTTGCGGTGAAGAGGTAACAATAGAGGATGTGCTGATACTTTTTAGTCTTTTTCCCCTTTGACAATGTAGTCGGGTCTGAGGTGGTGCTGGCACAGTGGTGTGGTGAAGAGCTACTGTTTAACATAATTTTTCCATCCTTGAGCATCCGGGATGGACACAGCCCAAAATTAAGGCACAGCTGTTCCAGAGTGAGAGGAAGGGGCACGAAGGCTCTTGAGATTTTTGTCTCTTCACCTTCCTCTCGCCTCACAGGTATTGTGTGCCCTCACCTTCAGTGTTCTACCCAGCTGTGCTGTGCTGCACCTCTCTGGCACAAAACTGGGTATTGTTGCCCCCAAATTCATCGACCCACACCTCCCACGTGTTGTGAAGCTAAATAACACAGGCAGTTTACCCCAGAGGTCAAGCAGAAGGGACAAAGAGAGGGACCATAAAACAAATGCCGTCTTGGAACTGAAAATTTGCCAAGGGCTGTTACAAATGGCTGGCAAAACTTTGTTCGTTTTTATAGTAATTACATAACCTCAAAGGACACAAATACTGAATGCAGCACACAGGAAGACACCCTGCGACAAGACACACTTGGCACTGGGTTGTTCTGTAAAATATATCACAGCAAATATCACAAACAGCAGCTGAACAACACACATCTTTTCCACACTTGGTAAATAAGCTTTTCACACCCTGGTCCTCTCACTGGCACACATCCTCATGGGGAACAGACATGGTCCACATAATCATTGAAAACTGAGGGAGTGTAGTTTTTTAAAAATTTATTTCCTCAATTATTACAAGTGTATTTTGGAGATTGGTTACTGGCTACATATTTTAGGCACTTAAAATCTCGAGGAGACACGCCAGTATTCGGCTGAGTTTTCTGTTCTAAAAACTTTGATATTAAACATAATTATAATCCCACTCTTCTTGATTAAGTAAGTACTTATTGTATCAGTCAAACATATGTATTTTTCTCTGTGGTTTCCAAATTAACACAATCTCATGCAGAAGTCAGAGCTGTATTTTTGTAGAGATATTTAATTGGACAGCCACTTCTTTTTGAGCAGAACAAAAACTCGGGACAAGCATTTCAGGGCTGTAAAACAATGTCCTAAGAGGAGGGGGGAAATGCAATCACAGTTTTTTGGAAGTCAGCAAGGAAGCATATGAAAATGGCAAGGATGTGATCTGATCAGAAAGAAGAAACTTTAACAGATGAAATAACCAAAAAAAAATCTGGAATGTAGACTATACAAATGGTATTCCACATCATAAAGCAAGTCTCAAAGCTTTTTTATTTTTTTTCCACTGGAGGAAAGAGGAGAAGGGTAGAAAGATGTTTCTAACTCCCAGCTGAGTTAATTTGTAAGGAGATGCAACCACGAAGTTTCTGACCTGTCAAGTCCACGATCTAAAAACAAGCCGTTTCGGTGTTTTGAATAAAACACTCTACACGTGAGGAGTCCACATTTCCAGCTGTTAGTTCGAAGTGGGAGACAACGTGTATTTAAATCGAACAGCACCATCTAGCAGGTCCTCACAACTTAACTTAGGAGGGCAGCTGCTACTTGACAATAAGTCAGTTCGGCAGGCTTGCCCTGAAAATTATTAAGCATTTTCAGACCAAACGAAATATTGTGTGCTTTACAGCAGCAAGAACCCCGAAGAAAAATCAGCTACAATGAAAGAGTACGACTGAAAACTGTGTAAAGTTTCAGCCCCACGACCAGAGCACTTGTGTGTGTGGCTTGCACGGGGTAGCTTCTGCAAAGCAGAATTACAACAACATGATCTTCATCTGATCCGATGCACAGCAGCCCTATGGATCTGTTTTCAGTCCCACTGTGAGATCCCACTGTGCCCTTCAGTGATTTACCGAGTGTATTGACAAACACCAGCAGCCATGCAGCACGAGGAAATGGTTTAATTCCCCAGTTTTGCTAAGACAAAATAAACAGTGCTTCCACAAGCCGGTCGAGCAATTATTTTTAAAATTATCCCTCTGCTGGAACTAAGAAGTGCCACTAGTTGATCAGATTTCAGAGCCCAAGTTGTGTCTCCCGCTCCATCTCAGCAATTAACGCTTCCCGTCAGGGCTGCCTCTGTCTCCCTCCACTTTCCCGTGGCAAAGTTAGGTGTGAAATTGTCAAACGCCTTAAATTCCCTTTCTCCTGTAGAAATAGAGATGCCTGGCCTGCTGCTGTTGCAGGAAGCGTGCATGCCAGCCTCTGGAATTAGGAAGTCTTGAAAAAAAAAAAAAAAACGAAAAGGAAAAAAAACAACAAAACAACCAAACAAAACCAAAAATAAAAATGCACGAAAAGAACTAACCCAACATCAACAACAACAAAAAAATTAAAAAGGTAAAAAAACCAAATAAAATCATCAAACCCAAAATTCTTAAACTCACACACGCGAGAAAAAAAAAATAAAGAAAAAAAAATAAAAACACCCAACAAACCAAAAAAAAAAACTTTTAGGTGAAGGTTCAAGACAAGCTGCCTGAAGGGAAACTCCTCGGCCGTGCCCGGAGCGCAGATCCCGGGTGCTGAACCCGCTGTGGAGCGATGCGATTTTTGGAACAGAGAGGTGCTGAACCTGGTCTCTGCCAGGAGGTCTCCGCCTCCGGACCCCCTCAGCAGCCTTACCCCGACCTTCCCACCTCCGGTACACTTCGTCCCCCTCCTCCTCTTCCTCCTCCTCCTCCTCGCACGGGCTTTTCCTCCCCCTCCACCCCCACCGTGCCAAACCGGCCTCGGTCACGCCAAGTCGCAGCCGCTACAGGACAACTTGAGGAGACGCCGTCCATTCCCAAAAAACTGCTCTTTCCTCCCCGTTCTCCCCGTGCCGGGGGCACCCCCAGCCCTCCCCGTGCCGGGCAGCGGGCAGGAGAACGCCGGAGCGCGGCTCGCCCGGGCGCGTTACGCGCAATTAGAAACACAAAATAATAAAAAACCCAGCATGAGTTCGGGCAGGCAGCGGCAGCCCGGCCGGCCCCGGGCGGGGGGCGCGGTGCCCGCTCCCCTTTGTGCGGCGGAGCCCCCCGAGAGCGAACAATGGGGGGGGGGGCGGGGGGTGCCGCGGCAAAAGTTGCGAGGCGGCGAGTTGGGACGCGGCGGGACGCGGCCCCCTGCCCGGGCTCTTTGTTACCGGAGGGGTCCCGGCACCTTGCGGGGCCGGGCTGCGGGGCGGGCACGGCGGGGGCAGCCTGCCGGGGCGAGGCAGGGGAAGGGAGACACCGCCGCTACCCTCAGCGAGCTCGGAAACCGCGTCCCGGCGCGGGGAACCCCCCGAGCTCGCCCGCTGCCCCCCGCGCCCCCTCGGCCGCGGAGCGCCGCAAACTTTGTGAGGGGGGCCGCGCGCGCGGGGCCGGCGGGCGCGAGGCGGGGGAGAGGCGAGGGGTGGGGGGGGGAGGCGGGCGGCGGCGGCGGGAGGGGGGGGGCACTCACTTCTCGCGGGCCTGGCTGTCGGACGGGGACGCTGCTGTTGCTCTTGCCTTTGCCGTACATGCCTGCGGAGAAGCTCCCGACTGTCACGCACCTGTCAACCCATCACCGCCTCCCCGGGACCGGCCCCGTCGCCACGGTGACGGCCGCCACACGCGCCCGCCATTGGCCGGGCCCGCCCCCCGCGCCGTGATGGACGGGGGCGCGCATCCGGCCCGGGCGCGCGGCCCCGCCTCTCCCCCCCCCCCCCCACCAACCCCCCCCCCCCCTCCCTCCGCGCTGCTCCCTCCCCGCGCGAGGGGGAATTAGAAACGGTTCGAGAAGGATTTTAAACAAGCGGCTGTTCCCGGCGCCCGCCGCGCCCCCCGCCGCCGCCGAGCGCGCCGGAGAGACGCAAAGTGCGGAGCGGAATGGCGGCCGCGCCGGCCCGGGGCGCCTCACGGCCGCCTCACGGCCCGTCCCCAGCCCCAGCCGCCCCCCGAGCCCTGCCCGCCTCAGTCGCACCCCCGAGGGTCCCTTCAGAGCCCTCACCACCCAGGGGATGGGACCCTCCCCGGGGATGGGATCTTCCCCCCCACCAAGAGACGGGGGTAGAGGGAGGGCCGGGAGCGGGCTGGATGTGGGGAGGAAATGTTTCCTGAAGCGAAGCGGCGTGTGTTAGTAGAGTAGCTTAAAAACATAATAGTGAAAAAAAATGAAATTGAAGAAAAAAAATTAAAAGCCACCCACAGTCTGAGGAAAATTCAAGGAAATGCTTTGATTTTTTTTTAATTTTTTTTTTTAAGTTACGTGGTAATAATTGGGTGATCCGCAGAGACAGCACAGAGGGATAGAGAGCAGCCACTGGGGCCATTTGTTACTTGATTTCTCTTTTTTTTTTTTTTTTTTTAAGTACCCGAAGCTCTGGAATTTTTTCTGCTCTTCCTCCTCAAGCACAGTCCCAAATTTTGCAGATATTGATGCCTGCCTATGTTTAAGCTGCGGCTAACCTTGTAAACTCACTCCCGTGTGTGACCCGTGGGAGGGGGGCCTGTAGTATTTCGATGTTTTAAGTGAGCAATGCCAATCCCTTTATCTTTTTTTCTTTTTTTTTTTTTTTTTTTTTTGTCAAACGCACCCAACATCTATCCCCCCGCCGTGTTGGCAGGAACAACCAGGGGCCACGGGAAAACCCGACCAAAATTCGAGCAGGGAAGTTGTGCCAGACGTAGACCACCAGCATCTGTTTATCATTGTTGGAGCTGCAAGGGGAAAAAAACATCCTCTGGATCCTGAGCTGCCGGAGCGAAGGGAATGGTTGGTGAGGTGAAGCTGGGGAGGGGGGGGATTAGGAGAGTATTAATGAGCGGCTGGAACAAATTAGCGAGGGAGTAGCAGAGACAACAGGAAGGAGTGCGAGAGGCTGGAGAATCCGAGGTGCTGGTGGCAGTTCCCTGCCCGGCGTGGGATGTGTGTGCTCCAGGAACCCACCCCAACAATTCATCAGATTGAAACGCACGGCACCAAAAGCCATTTTGTGCCAAAGTTGGTTGTGTTGGGCTTTCTTCACCCCGTTACACGATTTTTAAAATATTTTTGTTTTCATTAACAGCGTGAGAGTGTGGTTGGAGTGGATGTAGGGAAAGAAGTAAATTAGGCTGACATCATTCACCCCGGTTGGGACCGAGGATCCTGCTCCCGAGTTACACCCGGGAAACCAGAGGAAGCGGGTTATGGTGTGAGGAGAAAGTGGGAAAGGAGAAAAAGAGGGAGGAAGGAGTGAGTGGAAGGGAAGGAGAAGCCGGCAGAGGAAATGAAGGGCGAGGAAACCAAGGATGCAAAAACGGGGGAAGCAAAGTAAAAGCACAAGGCACGGTGAATATGGGGGGAAAGGCCAGGGAGAGAACCTGACAAGTTACTGCAGGGTGAGCCAAAGGGAGGCGTTTTGCCCGCATTGGGGCAGAGGAATTGCCACGAGTGTCGTGCCTCGGAGCTGAGGTGGCGGCTGGTGGCACTCGGGGCGAGCACGGGTGGCAGGACACGGCACAGAGAGAGGGAATCAGGGCAGGGAACAAAGAAGGACCCGGGCTGTGGGTAAGATTTAAAAGAAGGTTGCTGAGGAAAGGAAAGGAGCGAGCGTGGACATCCTTGGTCAAGCCACAGGGGTAGCTGGAACTTCGGTACAGATCACCCGGCGCAGAACTTTGATCCCAGTGTTTGCTCGCCCTTGGGGAAGGGCGGGATCGCCCATCAGGCGGGATGAGTAACTCCTGTCCAAGGCTCCCCTCTGCCACCCGCCAGCCGTGGTATCAGCGGGGCTTTCACACCAAACTGATAAGGGTGGCGAAATCCTTCCCGGGCGAGACAATCCTCCGAAGCTCCCGTTTCGTTTGCCTCAATGGTTTTGGTTGATTTGTTTGTGGTTTGAGGGTGGGGGATATTTCGGGAAGTCGGCTGCGTCAGTGTTGTGTCAGCCCTGTGAGGGGAGAATTTTTCCTCTTGAAAAGGACAATATTGAGGTGTTTCCTAAAAACGTGATGGCAAGATAGCTGTCACGTCCTTTGGATGTGCATCCCAGGACGGGACTTTCGCAGCTGAAAACGCTTTGTTCCCGTTTTCCATGTGATTTATTTGCATCCCTGTGGTTTGTTTTGGCCTGAAGGGCCGCCAATGGGTTGCGTGTTCGTGTTTGCAGATCAAATTGTGATTTGGGGCAGAGCGGGATGAACTCCGGGAGGGGCCCTGGGACACGAGCAGGACGGCCCCGGTGAACGTGAAACGTTGAATGTTAAAATTCCTCCCCGCAGGTCTGCCTCCCAAGCTACCATTAACATTCAGGTGATGACTTTGTAATTTTGCTCGGAGATCCTTCGGTGGGAAGCGCAGGAATGGCGCTAGCCCTTATTCACGGAGCACGTGGAAAACCAGAGCTGGGACCCGCCGGGGTGATGCTCCCCACCCCTGCCTCCGGAGCAGGAACGCCGTCCCGGGCTGAGATCCATCAGCAGCACGCCAACGAAACCCCGCCACCAGAGTGGAGACAAAACTTAGCCTAGTAGGCAGGTGAATGACCACGGGAACCCGCCCCAGCAGTGTTCCCGAGTTCGGTGCCTCAGGAATTCTCCTTCGGGGTGGAGGTGCACGCACATTTTCGGGTACCCCTGCCCTTGCTCCAGTCATTCCGAGCACAAACACCGCTCTCAGCAGGAGCGGTTGGATCTCATGAGGCCGGCGCTGTAATTAATGAGATTTGAGGCGCGAGCGCTGAGACAAAATTCGAGTTTCCAATATCAGGGATGAGGATCCAGCCTTTGTTACAAAAGGGGATGAGGGGTGGCAGTACTTTAAAGCTTCTCAGTCCGACACTGGAAAGGAATTCACAATGTATTTTTAGAGTGTTATAAAAATCTCTTACATAATGCTGATTAATTCTTCGGTTTTAGGGAAGAGCACTGGGCTTTGTGTATAAGAGTGTTGACCAGCTAAGCCACTGAATAGGGCTGGTTTGGGCTGGATTTTTTTTTTCCCCTCCTTTAACTTTTTCTTGGATACAGAAAGCTGCAATTATTCAATTATTACAGGATTTTGCTTTTTTGTTTGGGCGTGTTATGAATATTATTCTGGAAACTGTGCCTTATTCTTGGAAGTCTTTATCATTTTAAAACATATGCTATGTTATATCACCCTGTCTGAGATATAGGATAGCTCCAAACTGGGTGGTTGGGTTTTTTTTTTCCCCTCTCTCTTGCTGCAGCTAGTTAGAGTATGGATTAATGTTAAGGATATCTGCAGTGAAACATTGCTTGTGTGGCTGGCTCAAACAACGTCACATCGCAGTTTTATTGATACAGTAATATGTTCAATTACTTTGTATTTCTGCCCCTTCTGTTGATCCTCAAAAGCCATTGATTAATCCAACTGGCAGGTTTCACACAGCCCCTAACAAAGGGCTATTCAGGAAATCAAGTCTGTAAATGCTACCCCCTTATTTTAATTCCAGTTATCTATACTTATTGCTGTGTAGCTGGGAAGATTTTTTGGGCAAGATATCATGGGAGAGAGACGCTTTTGTTTAGTCTTTCTCAACAAATACGTGACCGAGGCAGCTTTGAAGCCTTTTCTGAGGAATCCTTCGTCCTTCTGTAGAATGTTTAATCTTCCTGTGGAGTGCCTAACTATGAGACTCGTTCTGCAGACTTTCATTCTTGTGCCATACAGATGAGCAGGGGTTGCTCAGGTGATTGCACGAGTCCTAAATCGTTGCTGCAGAATGGAGAGAGCAGGAACACACGCAGGTCAAAACAAAATCTTTATTTGCCTCTCTTTTCCACCCCGGAGGAGGGAAAAACAAAAAAAGTAATTATATCTCAGGGGTAGGGAGGGATAATCCTTGTGGGTCCCTTCCAGCTTGAGATACTCTGTGATTCTGGACCTCAAAGCAAGGCTTACCAATAACCCAATAACCCCTTGCACTTTCTGCTTCCAGCAGGAGCCACAGTTCCCTCCTGCCTCTGCAGAAAGAGCCAGGGTGATTTGGCAGCCTCCTGTCACACAGTTCATCCATGAAGGGGCCAGAGACAGCACAAATACCATCAGCTGGGAAGCCAAAACTTGCTAAGAACAAACCTTCCACGGGTTTATTGCTCTCGCTGGCTGTCTGGGGGCTGTTCACTCACAGTTCAGAATGGGGAAATTATCTGTACGGGGCACCCCGTGCCACACGGTCTGAACCTTGCAATGGAAAAAAACACGTTTCTGTGTACTGGTTTCCTCCATGGCTTCTTTTCCTGGTGTTTTATGTGGTTTCAGCCCTCCCTGGTGCTGTTTCCACTGGAGGGGCTGCCACAGCCTCTGTCTCTCACACAGACACTCGTGTGTGTGCCTTGGGTGCTGGCTGAGGGTTGAGCTCGTGCTGCCTCTCATGAAGAAAAGTTCAAATCCATTCTTCCTCTTCTCCCCAGTCACATACATTGACTTCTAGAATGGGAGTTGATACTTTCCTTGGTGAAATGTATTTGGTAATTGGGTTGAAATTATGTCTACATATACATAAACATCCCTAGTATGAGAGATCTCTCTGATTTCATTGGTTAGCCTGTTGTTTAAAGCCATTTGATGGAAATTACATTTTACCAGACAACCCAGTCTGTGGGGGAAAAAAAATAGTATGAGAAAAAGTACATTGCTTTAGTTATTAATCATTTGAAGGATAGCTGAAAGTCACCATTGCTGGCTCAGTGATGTGTCACATCAGGAGTGTGGCTGCGAGTGACAATAAACAGAAGAGAAACTGCATGAACACCGGGGATGCAGGTGGATGTGAGGCTAAATGGGACCCTGATCCTGCATGGGCAGAAGCTCCACATGGGCAGATCTCTCTCTGCGTGATGTGGGTGCAGGGATTTGTGGCAAAGGACTTTGCTGCTGAAGTGCCTTAGCTGCCACTTTCAGCAGTTAGTGCTGTGCTAAAAAAAAAAAAAAGAAAGAAAAAAAAAAGCCCAGCCAGAAATCACATTAGCAGCATCAAAATTGCTTTTATTTTCAGGGTCAGTACCCTCAGCAATATGTTGCAGGAAAAGGTTGATCCCAGTATGGAGCTGCTGATAATTCCCGAGTTGGTTTGACATATGCAGGCTGCTGTCGACTTCAACAGGCTTATTTAACACATTTGTTTCTTTTGGGTTTAGGATTAGCCAAAATGCAATTTTGTGAAGCTGCACTGACGAGGTTGCCTGCAGTGGGCTGTGGGCCTAGCAGGACTCAGGTTGCAAGTATGACAGCAGAAAGTCTTCCCCTTTAGCCTGGACTTAACCATGGTTAGGGCAAATAACCTCTTCAGAAGGCTCAAGACTTTTACATTTATTAAAGTCTGCTCATAAAAAAGAGACTCCAAAGCAAGCAGTGGCGCTCAGAGTGAAGATCTGGGAAAATAAATGGCCCAAGCTATCACGCTGTGACAGCTTTGGCAAACCTTTGCAGAGTTTTATAAAACAAACATGCATGATGTTCTCTTCTCTGGGTCGGTCTTTGCTTTAGAAGTTCATACCCAACTCGGAGGATGAATAAAATGGGTCTGTCTTTCCCTCTCCACATATTTACTGAGCACATACTGGTGAATTAAGTGCCATCCCTGTGCTGCACCACGCTCTATCAGCACACCCAGCTCCTCTGCAGCTTCCCTGCCTTCCTCGAGGTGTGTAAACCACTAGGAGATGGAGATCACTCCAGCCTGCTTCGTGGGCTTAATATTCCGAGGAGCTAGCTTCTCTGCATCTCAGGAATCTCAGAAAATAAAACTGTCTGTGGGCTTGCTCTGCTTTTCAACAAGTACAAAATGTGCCAGTGGACTCTGATAACTGAGTGTGCCTCCACTGGCTTTCCACACCAAGATTTGAGCTGCTTCTGCTTTTTATGAACCACTTCAGGCTTTTGTGTTCAGCTGAGAATATATTGAAAACTGAGAAAATTTCACTGTTTTGGACCCGTGGCCCAAGGAGGGGGTGGTGTTGATAAAAAGCACTGGCACATGTCAAATCCAAGTGGTACCAGGTCCGACTGGTCGTTTAACAGCTGGCCCAGAGCAGTGTTAAAAGTAAGAAAGGAAATCACAGCATTATTCATTAATTTATGCTTATGTATGTTTTGTTTCTCTCAACACACACACACACACGTAATATTGCTCATATATATTGTTCATCTGGTAAGGAAGAAATAAAAAAAAGGAATTGATACCAGTCTGCATATGTGTTCAAAAGCTTAGCAAATTCTCCAAGCTCTGCTGGGGATCAGATTTCATGAAACTGCAATAAAAAAATCCTTTTTTACCTCGTCTTTGTGTGTTCTGAGGTGGGTTTGTAAGGTTTGAATTACTGGGTAATAACCAAGAAGTCTCCTTTTCATGAGCCTGCAGCTGGGAAATGGACAGTTTAATATTAATGGAAAGAACAAACTCTTCTCCTTTCTCCCTCCTTTCTCCTCTGCCCTTCTGCTTCATTGTTTCCTTTTCTGAGGTCCCTGTCCTGGAACTGCCTTTGTGGAAGTCCGGGTTGAACTACAAACCAGGAGTAGAGCCCATTTTTCAATTTTTCACCTAATCACTGCAGTGAGAGTCAAATGACACCAACTTGTGAACATTCAGGATAGAAAAAATCCACCTCATTGACGTTTCTGCAATTATTTATTTAACCAAGAAACTAATATCACATGAATCTGCAGACTTCCCTTCTGAAATACTCAATAAGTGCCCTGATATCAGCGTGCCAGGGGGCAATATGGGAATATGGAAATAATCACTCCTGGCTTCTAAGAGAAGAAAAACCCTAAATGTTTGTTGAGAATCACTTGGCACAAATGACTGAGTAGAGGTAACCAGCACCACCATTGTGTATTTTGGTGTATATCCACTTCAGGTCCATCCTGATTTCACTTCCAGACAAGTTCAGTGAGAAATTGAAGTTAAATACCAAGGTTGAGCACGTTGCCACTTTTTTATCTTTACATTAAAGGACTTATTCATATCCTTTTCCCTTTAAGGCAAGTGCTGGGAATTCGGTGTAATGGATAAGAGAGGACAGACCCAAATCAGGGTCTCCAGGGACTGCTGGGTCTAAGGTAAACATAAAGTTAACTCTTTTTTGGGATTTCTGGCATGAAGGAGCTCTTGGCACCCGAAAGGCTGTGGGAGCCTGTTGAGAGAAGTCATGGGACTGAACTGAGAGCTTAAAAAGGTTTTTTGCTTCTCCGTTTCTGGCAATAAATGGTATACTTCAAAAAAACCCCACCTTTGGTGATGACTTCTCTGCTGATTTTTGAGCTCTCATTCCTGTGTCTAATCCTGTTTTTTAGGGAGCTGAACACAATGAGCTCCTCTGACCTTGTTGGGTCCCTGAGAGGTCTGCTCGCTCAGCCAGAGCTGTCCTTGGGGCTCAAGGCTCTGGGTTTCTCCCCAGGTGGCCTCTCTGTCCCAGGAAATGTGGTGCTGTGCTGGGAATGTGGGTGTGCGAGGAGAGCCCAGCTCTGGCCCCAGGAGGACAGTGACAGAACCAGGAGAGGTCCCTGGGATGGGGCAGTGACAGAACCAGGAGAGGTCCCTGGGATGGGGCAGTGACAGAACCAGGAGAGGTCCCTGGGATGGGGCAGTGACAGAACCAGGAGAGGTCCCTGGGATGGGGCAGTGACAGAACCAGGGGATGATGTCCCAGGGATGGGGCAGTGACAGAACCAGGTCCTGAGCACGGGAACAAGGATGCCTTAGGGCTGTGAAACACACAGAGCCTTCTCCCATCTGTTCTCTCCTCAGCTCTCCACATACTTGCTGCCTGGCATGGTGTTTTCCTAGGATATCTGAGTAAGGAGGAGCCTGAAATCTAAGGTGGATTGTGTTATTTAAAATATCCTTCTTTTATGGTCTGAATTTATAGCCCAGCTTCATGAGGCTTGCCTGACCTGTGGCACCCTTTTTCCCCTGGTGATTTAGAAGTGGCCTTGAGAAGCAGAGAGGTTTTAACTCCTTCCATTTCCTTTCATGTTCTGGGTTTTCCCCCCCCACCTTCATTTACTCCTGCGATTAAAAAAAAAACCCACAAACCCCAAAATATTCTTCCATCAGCACAAGATTTGTCTGACCAGTGCATCCCAAGGTATGGATGTTCGAGAGGGAGGATGACGTGCACTTTTCACGTGGCTGCTGCTAACAGACAGGAGTTCAGGGCAGAGAGGCAGGTGTGGAAATCTCCTCCATGGCCTGGGAGGGCACCCTGTCCCATGATGACAGCTCACTTCATTCCAGACACTGTCCAGCAAGCAGGGATGTGGAAGAGGAGGGCTTTTTAATCTCCCTCCTTGGCCTCAGGGGTTTTGGCCCAGAAAGAGGCAAAAGTTATATAGAATTCCCAGAATACAGCTGGTGTACCCCTAACTGCATTGGCTATAATAGGATTTTTTACTGTGCAAGGAATGAAATATCAGGCTCTCATTGTTATCTTTCCTCGTGCAGCTGTAAAGAATTTATTTGTGAGTTTTACAATATCCAGAGGTGGTTCCTTTGTACCCTTTTTCAATAAAGTTGAAATGCCGAAAGTTCTCCAGTTTGTTATTGCTCTCTTTGCCCAGCACAAAACCCTTGCAGCAATCCTGAGAGTGGCATCTCTGTCTGATCACGAACCTCCTCTTAAAGAGACCATCCTGGTTTCCCTGCACAGCTGGGAAATCCTTCTAATGCCATTCCTCAGCCTGCCCCGATACTCAGGATTCTCCAGCCTTTTGCCATGTGTGTTTTTGGTTTTGGAGACCTGCATTATTTGATGTGTCCCTGGCAAGAGTCTGGATCATACTGTGGATTTTAGGCATTCTCTGTTCAGTGCATTCAAATTTCTCATGAGCGCAAGAGTGTCCCACATTAGAATGGGAAAAAAAAAAAGTTATTTAGGATTGTGGGGATAGAAATGTTTCACTAGGAGGAGTTGCCTGGAATACCAAGGAACCAGGGAACCAGTTCATTTCCATCTGACAGCTCATGTTCCATGTGCCAGCTTGCTCCTGGTCTCCTTTTTTACCATTCCTTAAAGAGTTTGGCTCTGATTTCTTGCTGCCTCAAGGGGAATCAGGAGTCAGCAGTGGTGTGGCTCCCCAAGCACTCCACTTTTCCATCATCAATCAGTGGCTGCTCCTGAAGATTGTTCTGGGTGTGATTCCATGGGTTGAGCACATTTAATCCTGACAAACACAGCCCTTGTTTTCAAAAAAACGACCTCAGTATTAAAGGTAACTTGCACATTGATGGAAATGACACATTAATCCAGCAAAGAAATACACAATAATAAGGAGACTCCATTTCTATTGCATTTCTCTTTCTGCCTACGTGCTGATTCTTTGAAATCAGTTTTAAGAAATACCTTTTTTAATAGAGTGGGACTTCTTTTTTCTCTCTTTCAATGTATTTTATGACTCCCCATAGGTGGTTGTCATGTTTGGGGAAACAACACAAGGTAAATTCAGCTGTGGCAGGTCTGATGGTGTTGTCTGCTGAGGAGTGAGTTTCCCATTGAAACCAGGATGGTTTGGAACAGTGTAGGACTAGGAATTGCTGCTGAGAGGTAAGGAAACAAACAAACTTAAAATTTTTTTGAAGGCCACGAGGGAAACAGTGAAGAAAATCTTTAATTTAAACCCTTCCAGTGAACCTACCTCATAGATATCTATAGATTTTCAACAGGCACTACCCTCTCCTCAGCCCTCTCCTCATTTGAGAAGTACTTGGACAGACGGATGTCAGAACAGTAGGGGACTAATAAACTGTTTCAAGGTTCCCAGATTAGGTCTGCTTGGAAATTAAAAATAGATTTATAGATACTAGCATCCAATCTGAATGTTGTCCCAGATTTCCATGGTTCCAGTGGTATCTGGCTCCTAACACAAACAAAAATGCCATAATTTGTTTTCCATCCTCTCTGATGTCAATGTAAACAATCTTTTGGATGGCTCTGGATGTTTCTCTGCATGAGGACGAAGCTGAACTCTGCAGCATTGTGTGAGTTTATGAGAAACAGAAGGGGAATCTGACAAGCTTGGTGACGTGGTCCAAGCTATCTGAACTTTAAAGAATGCCTTACACAACGAGGAGCACACCAGAGTTAAAGACGTGTGCTGCACTCCTTGTTTCAGTGCTTATTGGTAGACAACCATGTGAAGACTTGAGTTAAAATGACTGAAGCAAAGGCCAAAGCAGAAGGCATAGGAATGGCCAGTGTTTCACACAATTCACTCTCTCCTGAAGATATTAACACGTACTGTGATGATATTCTCTTTATTTCAATATTTGTGAGGAAAGTCAGTTCATGCAGGGCCACGTAAAAACTCAGGGAAGGCAAGATTCACTCCCTTCTCCCCTATTTGTTTCTATTTCTTTCCAATCTATTCCTATTCCATTTAAAAATAACCTGGTGCATCTTTCCTGGAACGCACAGATATATATACACATGTCTATATATATATATATATATATGTATGTATATATGTATATACATATGTAGTCTTGGTTCTTGTCTTGCAATTTGAATTTGAATCCCATCAACTGCATTTCCCAAGGAATTCTTGCATTCAGACCCAAGTTGCCAAAAACATTTGTTTATTGCTTGCAAACAATCATTATCTGCTGACTGGAAGCCCCTTTCTAAATTGACATATTGGAAATATTTTAGGGCTTATTTTTCAGAAGGAGCTCAGGTAAGCAAGTGAATGTGAATAAGTACAGCCCATCCTGCTTTTCCAAGAGCTGCACTTGGCGTGGGAATTCAGGGGTCAGTGCACCCTGGAATGAGGGATGCTGCAGCTCACCATGGGCACTGAGGTGCTCCCACCCTTGCCTGCAGAGCTGGCTCTTCATGTGGAAGTCCAGTCACCCCGTGCTGGGCTAACAGTGCTGCTCACCACAAAGGGCTCAGCAAAAACTGCTGCTAAAATTGCTCTGTGGTCAGCTGTGTTCCTGGGAATTAATTTCCAGGCTGCTGTGAGGAGGTTTATGGCACACTGTCCCTCCTCACTGCCAGAAGTTGCCCGGGACCTTTTCATGCACGAGCAGAAGGTTTTAAAATATGCACTTGCTTAGGCACATTATTATTCTAAACATCTCGAAGTTATGTTCTCCCTCCTTGTCACCATAGAAATGATTATACAATTGCGTTCCCGTTCCTCCACACAAGGGCTGCCTGTGTGTCTGGGGAGGGACACAGTGGCTCTCCAAGGCACTGAGGAATGACTCCACTGCCAGGCAGACACCTTCCCTTCACTTCCCAGGACCTGGCAGGGAAAGAGCTGCTGCCATCCAGGCTGGCCAGGCCAATTTTGGGGGGAGCAGGCCAGGCAGGCTGTGGGCACGTTCCCTCCTGCCTGCAGCCACACACCTGCCTCATCTTTGAGGTGGCTCCTACCTCAATCCATAACATACTTTGCATTCCCTCTTTTTAAACCTCTTTCAGGTTAAATTTCTATTTCTGCCCCACACTTCTCTTTGGCAGCGTTTCTTTCCTATAGAATTAATCTTTTATGGATCTGGAGCTCAGGGTCCAAGCTGCCAACAAGTCCTAAGAATTCCCTTCTCTGAGCAGCACATTCTCCAAGAACTCTCTCCAAAGCGAGCCCTTTTCAAGTTCCAAACTCTGCTGAGGCTGGTTTGTTCCTCCATGTCCAGAAAAAGTGACACTGAAGCATTACATAAAATATTCTGCTGTGGTTTGACATCTTGTTCTGAAGGCATCGTCCTGAAAAAAAAAGTATTGACAAACAGAGGTAATTTTAGAGAAGGAGCAAAGCAGAATGTCCAGATGCCGGTGTGAGAGGATTTATGTTTTTATATATATACAGTAAAAATAGCCTGGTTAAAAGGCAACCATGAGGGTTTGGCAAGGTCCCAGCATTTAGAGGCCATGAGAATACAAACACAAATGGCTTTTACCAGTCAATTCAGGGATATTGCAGCTGACTCCAGTAGGAGCTTCCTGAGGGAAAGACAGATCCTTGGGGCTTACACAGAATAGCTGACTGCAGAGAAAATGGCACAACTAGGCAAACTGTGTGGAAATCAATAATATACATAAGTCATTGAAATAAAGGGAAAACTCCTCACAGCGAACGTCCAACAATGTTCTCAAAGGAAATGGTGAATAGCTCATCCATCAGAACATTTACATCTCATTTGGATAAAAACTGGGATTTTTTCCACATGGATTCCCCTGGTCTCTGCCAATTCCTTGAAAGCTCGTGGGAGCCTCAGTGGGGTTTGGTTACACCTCAGCAGAAGACGAGCCCTTATCCACCCCGTAGAGAAATATTTCTCCTGGCCATCTGCCACCAGAAACCGGACCTCAGCGCTCATCCTGGTCCTTTTCTTTGCATTTCTTGTGCTCTGCCTCTCCTCTCCCTCTGCTTCTGGTGCCTCTTGCCCTGCAGGTGCCCCACCAAACCCCATGCCAGGAGCTCCCCTCCCCGCTGCTCCAGCCTGCAGCAGGCACAGCTGGAACTGCGTGGGACCATCCTGCACAATCTGAACGCACAAACGTGGCTCTATTTTGACTCATCTCACCTGGTCAGGGCAGATTTGCTCATGCAAACTGCCGATTTGTTTATCTCTTGTTCAACAGTTAAGCACTGGAAGCTTCAAATCTAAAATTCCCCAGTTTTCCTAAGACCTTTCAAGTCAACTTTCAAAGGCAGTCTTTTATTGCTGGCTTTTATAAAGCCCTTTACAGAGAGAAAACTTCAAGTCTGAATATTGAAGTAAAGTGTTTAAAAGTTCCTTTTTGGGTTGTGAACCTATTATTAAGGCAGGATGGGAACCAGTTTGCAGCCTGTCCTCTACGTGGAGCATCCACAACGCCAGAGTCCAAAGTGAAGTCACTTTTTTTGGATTAGGCACCGACCACAGAAGGCTTAGAAATGCCACTTGTAATTAAAAACATTGTGCCTGGATCCTTCTGTCTTTATTGAGGTGAAATGGCCACTGGAAGCAATACAAGTTGAGGCTGAGGAACAACAGCAAGCTCTTGTCCTCTGTTTTCTAATATACTTAACTGTTTATGGATGCTGGGGAAGCTTTGTACATTCTGTACGTTTCAACAGTAAAATGGATGCAATTTCCTCCAGCTTTGACAGTGATTGTAATAACAGCCAGTGCTCTGTGAGGCCAAGCAGAGCCACCTCTCCCTGTCCCCTTCCCCGTGCCATCTGAGACAGCTGCCAGCCCCTCAGCCTGCAAAAACCTGTGAGCTGCTGTCCCGGCTTTCCTTTTGTTTTTTCAGCTTTATCTCCTGTGTTTCTACTAATGCCTTGTCTACTCTGTGGATCAGAGACTTTTATCTACCCGTCTGGAAGGGCTTAGCACAAGGCAGCCCTGATCCTGCCCCAGCAATCCAACATCAGCACTAATTGCACAGCACTTTAATTCTTCAAAGTGTTGTGCGGACTGGATGGGCTCAGTTCCTGGTGGTACCCACAAAAAAGGGTTTTGGGTAAGATGTCCCCTGCCAGCTGCTGGCAGTGGGTGCCAGGATCCCCCTCCTGGGGTTGGAGCTGGGAAGCCACAGAAATGTTTTTTCCCTGTCACAAACAGCCTCAGCATCACTGAGCTCTTTGCAATCACATCTTTTCAGAGGGATCCCCGCTCTGCCATAAGTCTTCCATGCCCAAGTTTAGATTTCTTCCTGATGAGGGCTCCCAAACGTGCTGAATTTGGCACGAAGTTGTTTTGTGCACTCAGCAGACCACAAAGCAGAGGAGAAGTGCCAGCAGCTCATTAACCCTTGCATCCCCTCCTTTTACCATGCTCATTATATCATTTACCGACCCACAGAGGTACCACAGGCACCATCAGGAAAGACTTGAGGGTCAAGTGCAGCATCCCAGCATCCCAGAGTGAGTAGGAACAGGGAATTTCACCTGCTGGGATGCACCACCATACCAATCCATGATGCATCCCATTTGAACAGCAGCCTCTAATTTTTATTTTTATTTTTATTTTAAATTTTTTTGCCTGAAATGCATCTGTAAATCTGGTTGTCACGCCCCTCACTGAGTGTTCCATGGCAGAATCCCAGCCCACAAGCAGGAGGGAAGTTGGGGGTGAGTGAGAACCTGGTGCTGGCTCCTGCTCCGGGGTGGTCGGGGGGCAGCACAGGTGACATTCAGCCCCTGTCACCACGAGAGGAGTCTGGAAATATTGCAGCCTGCAGCAGGGGTGGGAGGGCTGAGAACAGCTCTGATATGGTACAATTTAATTCTGGCTCTGCCCATGAATCAGCAGGACCTGGAGAGCTGTAAATCCTGGTGGATGTGGCTCCCTGCTGCTGACGGTGCAGGACGGTGCCGCGCTCTGTGCTGGGGATGTGTTCAGCCAGGGCTCTACTGGAAGGGCTCTGGACTGCTGCCACCGGAGCCAAAAACTCCTTGGTGGGGTAAAATCTGATGTGACATCACGTGCAGGGCGTGTCTGGTGCGGGGCGGTGGCCAGCAGTGTGACAACACAGGTGCCTGGCCCCCTGAGCCGCGTCTCCACGTCTTGGATTTGCTCGGTGTGTCTCAGCCAAAAGTGCAGGTTTTTCAGTCAGTTTTAACTGAACGTGAAGGTTTCTCTGCTGCCTTTTGGAGCGCAGGATGGAGACAAGGAAAGCACTAAAAGCAGGGGTTAACTGAGTCTCCGTTGTCTGCAGACAGGTAGGGCAGAAATCACCAAGGAAATCTGTGTGTTACTACCCAGCTTGGTTAACAAAAAATTAATGTGATTGACACATTCGCCAGTTTAAATATGCCTTAGAACATTTTACAGGCAAAATCTGAAAGGCACAGGTATTTCTGCACGGAGCCAAGGAGCTGTGAAGGAGTTGTCTCGTGTGCATAGAAAACGTCCAGAAAGGGAAAAAGGTCTGGAAAATAATGGGGGGAAAACCCCTGAATATGCTGGTAAGTCTTTGTTGAAGCACTTATACTTGCACACGGACGGACACGCTGTTGGCTGAAGGCTGTTTTGTGCTGGTGGAGCAGGGTGGGATGGAGCTGGGAGAACAGGGATGGAGTGCAGCAGCTGTCAGAGGACACGGAGAGGAGAGCACAAAGCCAAGGACACTGCCAGGTGTGGAGGTGAGGAGGAGAAGCTAAAATGAGCGCAGGGGAGTGCAAGAAGGATGATCCTGTGCTCTGTGTCATGCTTGGAAGGAGGAGGTGGCTCCAAGGCACATGCCCAGCTTCTTCCCAAGCTTCTTCCCAAGGCTGCTCCCTGAGGTGGCACCAGCACGTGGCCAAGCAGAAGAAGGATCAGGATCCTCCATCCACGACTGCCAGTGTGCAGGAAAATAACTCCTGATGGGTTGGGAGGAGTGTGCAGGGCTGGAGGCTGAAGTCACGCAGAAATGAACGCTCACCATCACCCAGTGGGAGCGTTAATGGCACCAGGCTTCCCTGCACCACCTCACCAAGAAGGGGCTGCAGAACAGCTCGAGAGTCACTGATAAATCATGGCTCGTCTCCTGCTACAGACACTGCCGTAGCATCTGAAGTGCACGATAGAAATCTGTCCTTAATGATCACTGACCTTCAAACAGGAGGGGGAAGAAAGCCAGACCCAACCTGACGATATCTTCTCTGAAGATAAAAAACCAACCAAACAAAAAAAACTACCAAAAAAACCACCAAACACCCAAACAAACCCCACCCAAAACCCCCTATATTTAACTGGATTCTCATGGAAGATCATGTGTGCCACAAGAGGATAAATTTGGAGCATTCTCAGTTTGAGAGTGAATATTTTATATAAACAGGCTAAACAGTATAGGAAAAATACAGTGCTGTGCACAACAGCAATGCTCAGTGAGCTAAAAAACCAGACTGGGCCAGATCTTAGTGATAATTCCCAGTGCAACCTATTCTTGAGTCTGAAGTCTCCTGAGAGATACCTTACATAACAGGAAATTGTGGATAATCACAGAAAATACATCAAAGCCATTTCAGATATTTCTAACACAACATGTACTAAATGTTATTTAAGTGGGGGGGGAAGGTTGGAAATAAATGTGCAGGTTAGCATTTAGGGTTGTAGGGGTTTCTTTTTTTTTTTTTTTTTTTTTTTTTTTAATTTTTTATTTTGAGTTGGTCGGAATATTTCCTCCAGGAGCGGGGGCCGAGGGATTTTCCAGGGCGTGGAGTTCTGACCGGCCTGTGTGCTCCATCCTGCCCGTGTGATCTCCACGGGAGAGCGCAGGGAGGGAACAGGCACGGAGGATCAGAGGCAGTCAGGGAACATTAACTGCATACATGCATAATTATTACTACAGTGACCTGATGGAAATTTTGCAGGGATTTCAAAACGCGTGAACCTCCCCCCACCCCACCCCGAGCCCTTTCTGTGCCTCTGACAAAACAGGAGTGGTAAATAATGTCGTGGGTAGGTGCTAATCCACCACAGCCCCTGGAATTGCAGCAGGGGCTTTCAAGGGAGGGTAACTCAGTGCTGTGGGAATGGTGGAAGAACTGCATCAAATTCGGTGTTGTATCCATCCATTCCCTGCAATGAAAGGAGGAAAAAGCCAGAGTGGCTCAGGCTGCTGCCATCCACACAGCCTCCACCGTGGATCCAGCCACCCATCTCTCCATCTGCGTCGTTTTCCTGCGTTCTGGAAGCATTATGATAATGTAAAGGTGGAAAAACTCACATTCGCCATTGTTTGTTGTTTTGGGTTTTTTTGTTTGTTTGTTTTTTTTAGTGGGTTTTTCTTTTCTCCAGACGGCTCCGTGGTGTCGAGCGCTGTGTGCTGCCTTAGCCGGAGCTGTGGAACTGCGTGCTGCTGTGGGAGTTTCAAAACACGCTGGAATTAATGGCACGGAATCCACCGTTCCATGGTTTTATACCAGCCTGCCTTCAGTCTAAGGTCAAACTGGAAAAGTTTTCCTGACAAGAGCTGCAGGTCTGAGCCTCTGCCTCGCTGCTGACTGAGCTGAGCTGCACCAGTCTAATAGAACCCGAAAAATTCCTCTAGCACGGGGGAGGGGGAGGGAAACAAAAAACCAAAAAACCAAAAAAAAAAAAAAAAAATCCGACAAATTTAGGTTAAAAACAAAAGTTATGGCAACGTAAGTGCCTGTAAGTTTTGCAATAATCCTCCAGTACTTTTTGCATCCCAAAAGGCTCCAGATGTGACCAGCCACTGCGAAGTGGCGAGTTGTTTATCAGCATCCTTGCTCCGCAGACGGGCACCTGTAATTCCACTCGCGCTTTGCATCAGCAGAATTAAGATATCCCGGAAAAAAAAAAAAAAAAACCAAACCAAAAAACAAACAAAAAAAAACCAAACCAAAAAAAAACCCAAAAAAACCCCACCCACACACAAAAACAACAACAACAGAAAAAAAAAAAAAAAAACACAAAAAAACCCCCCAAAAAACCCAAAAACCCCCAAAACCAAACCAAAACCAACCAGAAAACAGCAGGGGAAAGGAAAAAAACCAACCAACTCTGCCAAGGCAGGTTTCTGCGTTGTGAGGCACAAACAGGGACAGTGCAGAGCCCTGCCTGCCGCGCTCAAGGTGAGGTGGGCTCCTCCCGCGGGGGTGGGTGGGTGTTTCTCTCTGCTGGGTGCTGAGGGTGGCTCTGCCCATAAAAAGTGTGAAAATTAATAAAAGCCAGCGCCTCTGAGCCCTGCTGTCAAACACGTGGATTTTTTTCCAGCTGTGAGGGATGGGGCTGCCCATCAGCCGCGGGCTGGCCGGGTAGCTGTGTGTTTGAAAATGCCGAATTTCAGTCGTGCTCCCTTCCTGATCCCTGGCCTATTCACAGCTTCGTTTCTGGTTTGGGGAGCAAAACTTCCTCTTGATTGCTCCTTTCTAAAAATGAGTGCCACCCTCTTCTTCACTTCTGCAGGTGGTGGATTCAGTTGTTGACAGAAGCCTCCAGATAAAACTCCTGCACTCCAGGGGCAGATCTGTATTTTCAGAAAGTCACCTCCATGTTTGTGTGAAGCACCTGCCAATTAATATGCTTAAAAATATCACTGGAGTTATGTAAGATCTTTAAAAATCCTTCTGCTTCTTGACTCTGCGGCACTTCACCTATGACTAAAAGTCATCAAGCTTCAATGTGCTTTAAAATAAACTCAAAACCCAAGCAGCCCTAATTTAATAGAAACAAGAAATTATTAACCCCTTCCCCTTGTGCAGGATTATTCAAACCTGTCCATGTGGAACAGAGTCTGATCTTGTCTGGCACCCCCCAACCACGGTGCCTTAAAATATGACATTCTTTTATATATATATAGATATAGATATAAAAGTATGTATCTTTCTCCATGAATGATGTATAAAAACCATGATACTTAACATTTTATTGGCATTGGAATGATGATGACTGGGTAAACTCCAAGCTCGACACACCAAACCAACTGCCCAGGGTCATTCTGAGTCCCCCATCCTTTACATTTCTAATTTTTTTTTTTTTTTTTTTTTTTTTTTTTTTTGGTAAAAAAAAAGTCTGTGTATGGAAAGGAACCTCCAGGGCCAAGTTGTGGCAAATGGATTTTTTTTTCTGGTGCAGTTTTGAAGGGGTAGGTGAACGATTTTGGGTGACATGGGTGTGAGGAGTGACAAACACATCCAAGCCACAACGAGCATCAGGGCTGAGTAAACGTGCTGCTTTTGGCACCTTTAAACACATTTAAAATTTAAACACAGTGGGATTTGTGTAATATAAATATGAGATCCTTCACGGCGCTGCTTAATATACAGGGTGTTAGAAGTCATAAAGGTTTTCTGGTTTGAAGTTACAGAAATACTGGAAGTGGTTCGTGGTGTTTTCTCTTTCAGGAGCTGATTCGGGCTGCTGGCATTAATGAGATTTTTTTTTTTTTTTTTCCTTTGTGAGCTCTGGATGAGGCTTTAAGGCAAGACTTATAAATAAATAAACAAATAGGTAGATAAAGCCTCTCCTCTCTCATTTGCTGCCCACTTAAGAGATTTTTTAGGACTGGAGCTGCTGTTGCTCGCCAGGTACCCGGAGCTGGGCAGCGCCTGCTCCTCCTGCAGCCCTGCAACTCCAGTAACCCCAAATATATTTAGACAGATGACTCGATTCCCTCATCACAAAGATATGTGAGCAGGAATTGTTGTCTATCTTGTAAAAACACTGCTACACTTGTGCATGCATGTGTGGGGCTGTTAAAGGTTTTACAAGGTGCAGGGGAATGCTTATCTGGGGCGGGGAGGGATCCAAAAAAACCCAAAAATCCCTCCCTGGGCTGCCCAGTCCCAGCTTGGGGCTCCCTCTGGAAGGCACAGAGCTCTCACCCCCTGCACCCAGAGGTGAGCACTGCTGCTCAGCTCAGAGGGAAGATTTAGGAGCAAAGCCTAGTTCCATTTACATCATTAAAATCCTAATGAGGCTGTAAATCAGGGTGAGAGTATGGTCGAGGTCGATAGGGTTGGGTGGGTTTAAATGGCTGGGGAATTTCTCTGCTTTAGGTGGAAATACAGACCAGACGAGCCAAAGCAGGGCTGGAAGAAAAAAAGGGTTTCACGTTCTTGTTAGGATCTGAAGGGAGTAACAACAACTGTCAATTCTGAGTCAGATTGTTTTGCTTCCTTCTGAGAAGAGGTAATAGTGAAAATGTTCCCTGTCCCAAATCACAGTGGCCAGTAACAAATACATTAAACTGGGCCAAAATTACTGACAAAAGTTTGGATTTTTTTTTTTCCTGACATATCCTTGATAGGGTAGTAATTAGAGCTGCTTTTGTATACTTCAGTTTACAGTTTTCTTCAAACTGTTAACAAAACCTGATCGCAAAACCTGATATATTTCCCAAGATGCACCAACAAGATCCCATTTTCCATTACTTCCCTTTTTAAAGCAAGCTTCAGTATTTCTAATATTACATAATGTGGAATGATCTGGAAAGGCATACATTCACTGAGAGCTTTGGTTTGAATTCGAAGATTTAATTAATGTGTCTAATTAGTGCTTCAGTGTAAGAGGGCGCAGTTTAGAAGCTGAAAAAGGCAGCCCATCCTGCAGACCCAGTGCAGACCACTGGTTTCAGTGGAATCCTCCAGCTAGCGCAGCCCATGGAAGCAGCCTCTCCTCTGAGCTGCAGCCAACTTGTTTTTCTGTTCCTTAAACAGTCCTGCAGCACTTGCCAGGAAATGCAAGAAAATAAAATGACTCACTGAAACAGTAGTTGTTTCCATTGGAAATTATTAAAACAAATGGCAATGTTATCATATATTAACTTTAATATTAACATTCTGCAGCACAATTGTTTCTGATGATGAGTGGCAGCATCTCAACAAGGACCATTTTGTCTTAAAAATAATATTAATGTGAGCTGATGCAAGTGGTGAGGTTGCCTACTGCAGCAGTGCTGACACAAGACAGGGAGTGACAATCTGTGGACCATGGAAAAAACCCACTGTGTGCTGAGCCAGGCTCACATCCCCAACCTGCACAGCAGCAAATCTGTGATGTAACTGGGAGGCTCTTTGCTCACAGGCAGTGTTAATTCCACATACCACCACTGCTAATTGTGTTACAGACACACAGGCAGGATTAATATATATTTTTTTTTACCCCAAAATGTGAGGGGAGTGGCTCTGAAAGACAAAATTCCAGATAAGGTTTCAAGGCTGCAAGAGAGAATTTGCCCATAAAGGATTGCACTGAGCAGAGTAACAGTGGAATTATTTCAGGTTTTCCCTCTGTCATGATCTGAGTCCAAGTGTCTCTGTTTCCTCTGAGAGCTGTGCAGTCTCTGTTTCCTCGCATCCTTTGATCTGCCCAACAACATCACAACACTTCCCAGTGGCTGGAATACAGCCCTTGGGAGCAGCTCATGCAAAGGGCAGCATCCCGGGGAACGGGGAGATCTGTGTGGCTCTGCACTGCTGGGAATGTTTAATACCTGGAACTGCTGGGAGCGATGGGGCAGGTTTGTGGTGCCCTCCGAGCAGTTGTTGTTTAACCAGGAGCTGGTGGCTCCTAACTAAACACAACCCCAGGTGTGCATAGACACCCTTCCTGACGTCATGATTGCATCATAAAACATACATAAAAAACAGCAAGCCTTGTAATTAGGGCTCTGGTGGGAGCATTTGCGTCCGACAGTCCAAAATATACGTGAAATTTCTGAATTATTTGCTTAAATTGTGCAGTTTCTGTAAGCAATCCCAACAGCAAACCTATTAGCTGAAATATTCAGGCAAAGTAAACAAAAGGAACACAAACGTAGCCAAGTCAAATTCAGCTTTCTGTCTTGGTAAACACTTGTGGGAGCGTTTTGAGAAGCACATTTCTAGCTCTGCCTTGGTTCTTCAGAACTTCTAAATACTGTTTTTTACGGAATTAACGAAAGTAATTAATAAAAGTAAATATTAAAGCATGTAAAAGTATATAAAAAGTGTGTAAAAGTGCATTTGCTCCCAAACAACAGCAGAAGAACTCGTGTGAAAATAAGAGGACACAAAGCAACAAAGCCAAGCATGAGTCTTGCCCTTTGCACCTGGACCCAAACTCTCAGTTCTCAACCCCAGCCCCTTTTTGGCTGCTTTCTCCCCCAGAGATGCTCACAGTAGAGAGGTGCACAAACGTTCCCTGGGCGGGTCACCTGAGCTGGTTTGCTGCTGGGTGTGCCTGGACACACATCTTGTGTCCACTCGGGCAGGCTGGCTGTGGGAGCCTACAGCCTAGACTTCACTTCACTCCCGCACTGGGCACATCAGAAACTGGAATTGTTGGGTAAATGGACGGCTGGAGTGTCAGGAAGGTTTTTTTGCATCACCAATCTAACCCTTTGCAGCAGTTTATGGAAGCAGACGAAGTGATGGATGGGAGGGCACACCAAGGACACACCTTTTGGTGCCAAAAATCTCGATTTTCCCCGGCTCTGGTGAGTGAGGGAGGACACCTCCAATGGCAGGTTGCCTCCTAGTGCCACGCTCAGGAAATGACTGAGAGGCCAGAAACCACCAGCGCCAGGGCAGGTATTTATTTCGTCGAGGATTCCTCACCTCAGTGGCATTTAATGCCTGCCTTTATGAGCGGATCACAATTTTCAAACAGAGAGTAAAATTATCTCAAGTCCACTTTAAAAAAGAAATGCTAAAAAGGCTGTTTTGTCCACCACAAAAAAAATGTCATTTCTGGTTTCTGTCATGAGTTAAACACCTGTTCTATGAAGTTTTTACAAGGGACATTCTGCATGTTTTTTTCCTTACTTCAAAATCTAGTTTTGCTCGATCAACCATTTGTTTCAGGTTTTGGTGCAACAAACCATTACCGTCTGCATCACATACAGTATGAGAAAAGGAAGAAAATACTTGTCCTAGTTCCTTTCCTTTTCCTCCTCAGGATGTCTTCTGGAACCACAACTCCTCCATCCTCGTCCCAGAGATGAGATCCATCATCTTTTCTTCTCCTGGCTCTCTTGGCAGAAGCAAACCCAATTTTTTTTTTAATCTCCCGCCCTTCCAAATCTTCCAGTGAGAGCAGTCGGGCGATTTTCACACCTCACACAATTGCAAAGGCATTTCGGGCACGCTGACAACGCCCTCCTCAGTCTGCTTCCAGGCCGAGGTGTTTTTGGTGAAGGAGTAGAATTCACAGGGTATCAAACATGGGCAGCAGCACGAGGGAATGCTTCCGTATATTCCATTTCCACCCGAGGAAACAGCAGAGGGTCTGCAGCAGCCCTGGGCAGGGGTTGGGGTGCCTGGGGCAGGGCTGGGGGGCTCTGCAGGGGTGGGAGGTGGGCGTGGAACAAAGGGGGCACCACCAGGGCTTCACCCACTGAGACCTCCTGGGTGGACACGGGAGCAGCCTCGACTGGAGAACCCTCACCTGAGCATCCTCATCTGCAGCATCCTCATCTGCAGCATCCTCTCCTGAACATCCTCACCTGGAGAACCCTCACTTGGAGCATCCTCACCTGAACCATCCTCACCTGGAGCACCCTCCCCTGAGCAGCCCCACACCACAGCGGGGCCGCTCTGCTGCAGCACCCCGGGCACGGAGCCCCTTCCCCGGAGCCTCCTTCTCCAGCCGGGGCGAGGAGGAGGCAGCCCCGAGGGGAAAGGACAGCAGGAGTGCTCCACGTGGAATCCCTGGCCGAGCAGACGTGCGGGAATTGCTGGAACAGCTCCTCGGGTGCGGGAATTGCTGGGATAGCTCCTCGGGTTCCGGCCGGATTCAGGAGCGGCGGTGGGAAGGTCTGAGAGGAGCACCACCAATGAAGTGAATTTTTACCAATATCTGTTCGCTCTGGGCAGACCCTGAGGAGATCAAACCCCTCTGTCCGGGAAGCTTGACACAACACAAGAAGCAATGGGAGCCTCGAGGATCCGCAGGAATTCGTGTTCATCCTCGGAAGGTCAAAACCTACCCCAGTGTCTGTTTTCAGTTGCTAAGGTTCAGCTCTTAAAAAAAAACTGTGATAAAATTGTCTGGAAGAAGAGGTTTGACTCTCTCCTGCAGGATTCATTACTTCCCCAGTAAATGCAACATGGCATTCCAACATGTTTGTATTGTGACTTCACTAGCTTTTGTTATGTATTTGAAATATAATAACATTCGATAATAGTTCATGGCAGAGTTATTTTTAAAATGTATAATAGTGACAGCATTCAGACATATTACAGACTTCATTTGAATGAGAAAAAGTTTATGATTCACTTGCCTTACAGAAATTGTATTTTACTGTCATTATCAAAATTACATTATTTAAGTACTGCACGATTTTCATACCAAATTATCTTTTCACAGAAAAAAAAAATCACTGTGGTAAATTACAGTGTATTAAAATTCTGAACACCATTTTCATATTACATTACAAACATTCTTTGTGCATTGTTTCTTCTGCTGTAGCTTTGCTCTTTCATCAGATATAACCCAACATGAGATGCACAAAACTGGACTGAATGGGGAAGAATATGCAGGAAGAGCTGGTGCTGGGATCTGTGATGCTGACTGTGAATGTGAATCATCTGTGTTCCATTATGCTTATCCTCCCATGGATTTTTGGGCCACTTTTCCAGGTCCAGGATATCACCAGTGTTTTTTGGTGATGTTTCTGGTGCATGGATTAGGTTACTGTGTTAGGGCTGGAATGGCTGAGAGGGTGAAGCCGAAGAAATGCAACAAAAAGCTGCTTTTTGTGGGGTTGTAAACAGTTTCCAGCAGAAAGCTGGAAGTCTCTGCCCACCCTGCTCAGCCTCAACGCCTGGGGAAGGGGATGGGTTTGATTGCTTGAACTCAGGGGTGGCTCTTGCTGCTCCAGGTTGGTTGTTAATGAGGAAAATGAGGCTAATGGCAAGAGGAGGTGCTGGCAGCCCAGCATTTATTCTGTGGAACCACGCAGTATCAGACACAAGCAGAACTCGCATCACTCTGACTGCAAATCCAGCAGTTTTTCAAACAGACCTGAACCTAACCAGGCTTTTTTAGTATTTATCACAAAAGACTGTGGCTGGAATGAACAGTAGATTGTCACCCAGTGGTTAATGGGACAGCCTGATTTCAGTGGTCACATCTAATGATTAATAAATTCATTAATCTACAGATGACTCAGCAGCTCTGCCCTCCTCACACGGGGCATCCCAGCCCCAGGAGGGAATTCCACCCCCATTCTCCTTCTTGGTTCTGTCTAGACTCTGGGACAAGCCCCACTCCTTAAACCCTGATTATTTGTCCCATTTGTTTTATTGGAAAAGCTGCACCATCAGTCAGAGAAAGATCAGGTGGAATAACCATGGATGCAGGGGAAGGGACTGGTCTGTGGAACAGGGGACTGAAACTGTGACCCCATGAGAGCAGCACAAGGAGGGCTGATGTGATCCACACTGAATTTTGTGAGGTTTCACCCAAAGACAAACCCAGGCCTGGTCCCATGGAGGGAATGCTGCACTGGAACAGGCTGGATGGGCTCCTGGGCTGTGGAATACACTGGATTTCAGAGCAGCAAGTGCACGAAGAGCAGAGTGCTCCTGGCCTGCCCCATCAAAGGAGAGGCTCTGAAGCCACTGGAGAGCCTGAGCTGCATTTGCCACGAGCCAGCACCACATTAGAGAGGGCAGGGCAAGCCAGGGATGGACAGGGAGCAGCAACAGCCTCCTGCATTTTTAATCTTAATGTATGTGGTGTCTGGGCAGGTACTGAGGAGCGAGTGTAACTGACAGCAAGGGTGTGGGGTTTCACCCCCGGATTGGGGTGACCCTGAAAGATGGAAAAGTCTCTCCTCCAACCCGTGCCTTCAAAGAAACACTCAGCAATCCTCTGTTGCCTGGTCTCAAGGTTGTTTATTGTTGGTTATCTTAAAGATTCTTCTCCTGAACTGCTGTGGCCCGCTCAGCAGGTCAGACAGAGGCACACTGCCCTCCCAGGGGCTGCTGCCATCTTTTATATCACACATTACCTGTTACATGTTTATGCTTTTCCCCAATGCCTGCTATCTATATTGAATGGTGACTTTCTACTCTAGACCAATCTGTGAGTGCCAACATCACCAAAGACATGGAGGTTAGGAAGGAGAAAGAAAGAGGACAGGGCACACCCAAATCCCTCCATCTTAGAACTCCTGACCCCCATGGACAAAACTTGGACCCCTGCGTACAAGGCTTAAAACCCCCTGTACAGCACTCAAAAATCCTTCCTTTCACTCCGTGACTGCTTCTACTACAACACCTAAACTTTTGTGTGTGGCTTGTAATTCTCCATACAGAGTTGGTAATTTGCTCCACGGGCTAAGATCCAAACCCCACGTGTGTCTTTGGCTGCATGTCAGGGTCTCAGAGCCCCCTGCCAGCGGCTCTGGCCATCCAGGGCACCCAGAGGGATGTCCTGGGTTCCCACACAAGGGGAATGCACAGGTAAACCTGCTGTGACCGGTCACTGAGGAGTCCTAAAAAATGGTGAAATCTGGCATTTGGGGGGGGGGGGAAAGTGGTTTGCCATCAGGGACAGCTCTAACTGGAAAAATCACATCCTCACCAGGGGGGCCCATGCGTTCATGCAGGAGGAATTAATTCCATTTCTTCAGAACAGAGAGGGAAAGAACATGATGTTGGGGATGGGAACGTATTTTGGATTATTCTATACACACTGTGTAGTGTCCACACACTTCTTTTACCTGGTGTTACTTTTATTACTATAAGTACTATAAATTATATAAATTCAATATATAGTGTTACCGTACTGGCCCAAAACCTTCATCACCATTGAAAATCAACTTCACATCACCAGCGCTGTGAAAAACCAGGACTCACATCCCAACACCATGGGAGATATCTCTTGATTCTAAATAAAACCCAAGCTTTAATACAATTCCATGGGAAATGTAGTTTTTTAGCATGCATAAACCAGGATTTAACTTCTGGTAATTCAGGATGCATTCCAATCCAACCATCCAGAAAGGCCAAATGATACATAATAAATGCTTGTTGAGGAAGAGGTATCACGTTATCTGTCTTGTCCACAGCAAATTATAAACCTATTCTAAACCACAAATGTTGAGTCCTTAATCAAAGAAAACTACTTCCAATAATTTAGCTGCAGGTTTTTATACATCTGTGAAGACGCACGTCAGTCGGAAAGATGATAAAATGTTTTCAGAAGATCAAATGTTATTTAAAAATTCATATTGCTTTATGCCTCGGAATTGTACCGGCAGGCCTTTTCATTTCCCTTCAGCACGGAGGCCGTGGCTCAGCCCTGTGGTCTTTGCAGCCAGAAATAAAAAACACAGGAATGTGGGGGGTTTTTTTCCACCTGAAGGATGACATCACGGGGGCGTAGCAGCAGCCTCCGCGCAGCCAAGGCCACAGGGAGATCCTGCTTCCTTCATCCCAGCCAAGGCAAGGCCGGCTCGGGCAAGGGGGCTAGGATTGGGTCCCTGGAAACAGGAGATAACGAGCCATGAGCAGGGATAATGGGGTGATCAGAAGACGTGGGAAACGTCGGTTGAATATCATTAAAATCTTCCTGACAGCGAGCGCTATTGTGCCGGGGAATAATCCCGGCGGCTTCCACGGGAGCACTGCCAGGGGAAGGCCTCAGGAGCAGCCCCGGTGCTGATCCAGAGCCCACAGGCCCCGGAGGGGACATTTCCCACCCTTGAGAGGGGCCTGGGCTGAGCAGCGCAGGTGAATTCCCCTGGAGCCTCACAGTTCCCAGGGATGTCCCCAAAATTGCTGTGGGTGGATGTGAGGGGCTTCGCAGGGTGCTCCTGCCCATGAGCACAGCTGGACCCCGCCAGAGGCTCCAGAGGCACCTTCCACCTGGTGCAAACCCAGAAGAGCTGTGAAAATCCCCCGTCCTGGCTGGGCAGCTGGGTAATTTCACCAGGGCAGGAGCAGGGATACGGAACAAGGCCACGCTGGATGTTCTTGCAGCCCAGGGAAGGTGCAAGGTGGCATCAGAAATCCCAGATTTCTGTTTTTCCTGACATGGGCAGAAACTCAGGGGAGCTGCGAGCCAGGAAGTGCCAGGCACAGCATCACACTCTTGAAGCAAGTGAGGGAAAAGTGGTTTTCTTTTTTTTTTTCAATTTTTTTTCCCCATGCGCCTCGTGTGTAGCCTTGTTAAACAAACTGGATCACGTGGGAGCTGACAGCCCCTGCCTCTGCTCTCTCCTGACAGACAAAACTTGCAGGATTATGAACTTGAGCTGCTACCTGGCTCCAGAAAAGCAGCAAGACTAAATATTGGTGGGAGGTGCCCCTGCACAAATAATCTCACTCAAATGCTGCTGGGCAGGCACCAGTAATTAAATGCATTCTGATGCTGAAAAACAGCAGAGTACCACAAATGCCAAATATTAAAAATCACATTTTCCCAACAGCAAAGATGCTTCTGCTCCTGTGTGAATCCCCTACACCTGGGTATTTTCTTCAGCACCTCATCCAGCCCTCCAGCCTGTTTTGTGCTCTGCCACACACTGCCAGATGCTGATGTGGAAGTTTCTGTCTCCCTGTAAGGCTTCTGTCGCTCACTGGCAGAGTTGCTGGTGGGAGAATTTTTATCCATTATTACATGTACCACAGTCAAGGAGATGTAGAAATCTGCAGCACTCATCTGAGGCTAATGAACCCAGATTAAATAAAGTTCCTGTGTTGTTTTTTTTTTAAGGTAAATTTATTAAAACCTCAAGATCTGTGTGTGGGGAAAAATAACCACACACCTCCTCAGTTTTTAACTTGCAGCACCTGCTGGTCTGTTGGAGAGGGTTTATCCAGTTGCTCTTTGTGATTATATCAGTTTAACCCAAAGCAGAATGACACAGTGAAAGGAGTTTCACAGCTACTTTTTGGCATTTGAAGTCCTTTGCTGTGCCTCTTCACATCGTTTCCTCCGTACCCCTGAACGGTGTTCTCCTCTTCTCACAGCACTCCGATGTGTTTGAGTTTTGTTTCACTTTGGGTTTCCTCAGCTCCGGCACACAGTCTGTCCTCACCCCGTGCACTTGCTCGGGGTGTAATTTTCAGTTTACTGATTGAATTTCAACCGGAATTTCAGAGTTTTCCTAATTTTCAACAAAATCCTGAATTATCACCCTGCCCTTGACCATGACCTCCACTTGCTGTTATCTTCAGAGGAGAGGAACTTTTTACATTCTATTAACTAAGCCATTGCTAAAAACTGCTGTACATATTGGACTAGAGAAGAGCCCCCAGTGTGAAATCCCATTTGATAATCTGTTTCTGCCTGGATAATGTGACACCTGTGCTCTCCAAACACATTTCCAGTAAGCTGATTAGTAATTTCATGTTTCCCTACCTTGCACACAAGAGCTCTGTGGCACAGTGACACAAACTCGCTGAGGCCAAAGTTGTGCCGTGTCCACGGCTCCCTCCTGCTCCTGATGCCTGTGGCTCTGCCACGGAACAAAATCAGTTTGTTTTGACATCACCTGCTCCTGACAAATTCATCCTGGCTGCTGCTTGGTTTCTTTGTGGCCTTTTAGAAGACTACAAATATTTTAATTAATTGATCCACAGCCTTCTCACTTGATTTTGTCCTTCATACTGTGATGCCTTTGAGATGCCTAGTTGTATTTAATTTTTTTTTTTTTTGTCCTGGCCTACCCTTTTTTTTCTTTTTTTTTTTTTTTTTTTTTTTTTTTTTAGTTTGACCTAGTTTCCAACTTCCTGTACTCTCTTCTTGTGTTTTAAGCCATTGAAACATGCCTGATTTAGCTACATTCATTTCTAGCCTGCTTCTGCATTGGCAGAGTTTATGGTTCTGCCTTTAATATAGTTTTTTAAAGGAGCTGTCAAACCTATTGGATATCTCAGACCTGTTGCCCAGAAAATCCTTCAGTTTCTGTGCATTTACTGAACAGCGACTTCCTGGCGACCATTTGTAAGCTGATTTTCCTCCTGTTTTCCTACCTCGCCTCTGGAGCAGTTAAATTTCCGCGTTTCCCCGGGTTCCAGTGTTTCCACACAATGCCATCAGTTTACAGAAGCATCATTCACTTCTGCAGTGCACAAAAACTGTGGTTTTTTTTCCCTGTTACCTTCACCCGCCAGCTCATAACTCATCCATCCTCTTTCCCACCCAGGCCTTGGGACAAGCCTTGCATCATCTGGAGATTTCAGAGAGCACTCTCTGCTGCCCTCCCCACCCTCCCAGGGAAAGTTGTACCCTCACAAATTAATATTCCAGTCATGTAAATTACTTGAACAAGTGCCTGCTATGCTTATTAACTTGCAGTTTTGATCGTGCACCAAGACTTCCAGCCGCTCCTGTTAATTCCTCCACTTTTTGCTGCACAGAATTGTAAGATATTGAGTAGGTGGCTCCATCCTCCTGCTTGTCCCTCCACTAACCACAAATATAACAATTTTTGGTATTTATAAATACTGTAAATATCCCCAGATAGTCCACTTGCAGCCCTTTGGGCAGAACTTCCCCAGTGCCACTGTCCTGACCTGCCACAACTGCTGCCAGGAGTGTGAAAAATCCTGAATTCTGGCACTGCCTTTTTTTCTACATTTCTGAAGATGGACGTTGCTTTTTTCCTTTCATTTTTTTTCCCTGGTAATTGCAAAAGGAAATAATCCCAAAGACTCCTACAAAATAATGTGAAGTTAGCAGAAGTCATCAAGAACTCTACTGAAAAAACCGAACAAGGGAATAAATTCAAAGGTGGTTTCTAAATGCTTTTTAAAATAAAGCCCAGTTTTGATGAAGTTATGCAAAATGTGAAATTTTCTGCTATTTAATAATATTAAAATTCCCTGGGTTATACTGAAGCTCCGGAGATACTTAGAGGAGCTATTAGGGAAAATTTGGCGGGATTTAGGAGAGTCTTTCAGCATCTTGTGAAAGCACATTTTCTACCAGATGTTTGTAAAGAAAGGAAAAAAAAAAGCATATTTTGATTCCATTGAATCATCAGCTGCATGAGAATCTTTGTCTTCTGAAAGCCCCTTAAGCACTTTCTCTGGATCAAATATTAAGAGAAACTTTCATTAATTAATACCATTTTTTTTTTCTTCAGTGGATGACAGAGATTGGGTTTGGAGCTTCCTCAGGAAATTTTCTGATGATTTGGAAGACAGGTTCTTTTTTTCTTGTTGTTTTTCAGTTTTTCCAGAACATCACTGGCTGGAGAGTGGTGGAGTTTTTAACAGCAGCAGAAGACTTTGTTTATAATGCGGAACAATTCCTGTCATAAAATTACATGAAAAAATATCAAAATAATCTATTTTAATGCCACCGATAATTTCCGTCACTTAATAAGAGCAGAAGCACATCACATTCCTGCGCAGGAATTCGCTCCCTCTCTGCTCAGGCTCTGCTGAAGCACGATTTCCAAACTCTCTGCCATGGTCACATTGCTGCTGCTGCTTTTCCACGCTTCCAGTTTATTTCACCTTCCTGACGAAAACCAATACCTGCCTGTGGGGTCTCACCCCCGGATTGGGGTGACCCCGAGAGATGGAAAAGTCTCTGCTCCAACCCGTGCCTTCAAAGAAAGACTCAGCAGTCTTCTGTTGTCCGGTCTCAAGGTTGTTTATTGTTGGTTATCTTAAAGATTCTTCTCCTGAACTGCTGTGGCCCGTTCAGCAGCTCAGACAAAGGCACACTGCCCTCCCAGGGGGCTGGTGCCATCTTTTATATCACACATTACTGTTACATGTTTATGCTTTTTCTCCAATGCCCATTATCTATATTGAATGGTGACTTTCTACTCTAAACCAATCTGTGAGTGCCAACATCACCAAAGACATGGAGGCTGGGAAGGAGAAAGAAAGAGGACAGGGCACACCCAAATCCCTCCATCTTAGAACTCCTGACCCCCATGTACAGAACTTGGACCCCTGCGTACAAGGCTTAAAACCCCCCTGTACAGCACTCAAAAATCCTTCCTTTCACTTCGTGACTACTTCTACTACAATACCTAGACTTCTGTGACTTCTTGTTCTTCCTGCAAAGTTGGTAAACTGTTCCACAGGTCAGATTCAAAGCCACAGGGGTTTCTGGCTGCATGCCAGGGTCTCAGATGCTTCTGGCCTGGGTCTGGAACATCCGAGAATGTCTGAGGGACATTCTGGGTTCCGACACCTGCCAGTCACCATGACCGAGCCAATATTTACCTGCAGCAGCACTTGGGATGCTGCAGCCACCAAACCTCCAGCAGATGCGGCTGGGTGGGTGTCCTGGGGGTCTCTGTACAAATCCCCAGTGGAATGGGACTGCTAGGAATGTGCCCTGAGCTGTTTCATTTTCCAGCATCAGTCTCATTACATGGGTATGACAATGGGAAGATGCCAGCAGCAGCAGACAAAGAACTTAATGTTACAACTTAAAAGTTTTTTGGCCAATCACACAAAGCAAAAGCACACAGACAGTGGTTCCATCCAACCACTAGAAGCACACGTACCTTTGGCTAAAGCAATGCTTGCTTATTTTGGATACAGTACCTGCTTGTAAGCCTTCAAGCACAACGCACAGAGCTCCATCATGAAGCTTAGAACCTTCTAATATTTTGCTAGATATACTTTTGTGCAGCTTCAAGAGTCATTTTAAACAAGCAACATTTAAACAACATTATTGTCTTTGTCCTTACTTTTGTGCTTCTTACATAGTTTTTCTGCTGACCTGTCTCATGGCTGCTGCTCAGCTCCAATCCCAGCTCTGCTCTCTCCGAGGCCTGCCTTCTGCAGCTCTTTTTAAAGACCTGATTTTGTGGCTTCCCGCAGGGTGGGCGTCCCGGGGGTCTCTCCCGAGCAGCACCAGCACCTCTCCCACCCCTCCAGATGTTTGCCGCCCAGGGGCACAGCTGTGCCAGCGCAGCCCGCGATCAGCCGGGATGCTCCGAGCGCTGCGGGAGGGCTCGGGGGGCTCCGGGGATTCCGCAGGTGCTCCGGAAATGTCTCAGTTCACCCACCTGGAGCAGCTCCACGGCCCCTTCTCCCCCGTCCCTTCCCGGGGCAGCAGCCTGTGCCCAGCCCCGTGTCATCACCAGCCCTGGTGTAATTAAGCCAGCTGAGGGTTAATTACAGTCCAAGACGGCGGGTGAAGCCACAGGGCCGAGGCCGGTGGGAGACAAAGCCCCCACGGTGCGCTGGATTCAGCTGGGGCACAGGGAATTGCAGTGTTCGGGTGTGTGCTGAGCAGGGCTGATAACCCAGAGATGTTTTTGTCACTGCTGGGCTCACCCAGAGCCGAGCCCTTGCCCTGCCCCTGCTGTGGCCACGCCGGGAGGGTGGGGGGACACGGCCAGGACAGGTGACCCCAGCTGGCCCCAGGGGTGTCCCAGCCCAGCCAGGACAGGTGACCTCAGCTGGCCCCAGGGGTGTCCCAGCCCCTCTGGCACCCTGCTCAGGGTGGGAGGAGGAGGGCAGAGGGAGGAGGGCGATGTTGGCAGGGTGGTGTTTGTCCCCCCAGGTCACTGTCACAGGTGAGGGGCCCTGCTCCCTGGGAGCTGCTGAAGGGGAGGCAGGGAATGAATTCCTCCTTTTGCTTCGCCGTGTGCGTGCCTTTGCCTTCCTTGTCTTTATTTCAGCCCACGAGTTCCCTGTGTTTTACCCACACAGTTCTCCCCCAGTCCCGCTGGTGGGGAGTGAGAGTCCACGAGGGGCTTGGCTGCTCGCTGGGGTGACACCACAGCTCGTGGAAACCCTGAAACTGCAGCAAATTCACAGCCCAACGCAGCCCACAGCCACTTGTCCACACCTTCTCCACAGGTGTCCTGGTTGGCAAAATGTCCCAGAAGGAGCCAGCCTGGTGCTGTCCCAAAACAGCAGAATGAACCCTCCCAGCCAGCGAAGTTGGACCCAGCTTCATAAGGCTGTGCAAGGGGGCTGCTGCACAGTTTAATGCTTTGGTGGACGTGCAGTGGGTTAAATCAGTCTCCCAGCCTGAGAAACCCATGGCACCAACAAACGACCAACAACAAAGGCACCCACAATTGTAATTTTAAAAAGTGTGCTCCACTGTGAGCGTCCCCCAGCCGAAGAAAGTGACCCTGCAGTTTGGAGCAGCTCATTAATTTTCAAGTTCTCCTCAGTACAAAACAAACACAGGTGTATCATTCAGGGGTGGGATCTCCTGTTCTCTCTGGTGTTTAATCCGTCTCGGTAGCTGCTGGAATCAGATGTTTCCAATAAAAGTTCAAGGAGCCCTCAGTAAAGACGTGCAGTGATCTGCCCAGTATCTGTCCGTATCTGACTTGTTTGTTCTAAGATTGAGGGAAGATTTGGAACCTAAGGTTTTATATCTCCCTCTGTACATGTTTGCTTTAGTTTATCTGCTCTGATTTTGAATGTTCTTGCCGCTCATAAAAAAACGTCTGCTTTCTTCTGTAGCTTGGAAACTGCTTGACCTCAGTTATCTGCTGTGGCAATGCGTTCTCTCATCTGAAGTCATGTGGTTTGATGAAATGTTTTCTTTCAGTGGTGGTGAGTTTGTAAATACTGATGTTCCACTCTCCCTTTGTACCAAACAGTGGGAGCAGAAGCTGTCAATATTTTTTTTTTATTCTGCAACAAGCCATGAAATCAGCATTGGCATGGCAAGTCAGGGCAGAGAGATCCTTCTGCAGACACACTGCCCAAAATGCCCTGCCAGTGCATCAGCAAGACCGTGTCTTTTTTGGAAACAGTACATTCAAAGTATTGATTTTTAGTTAGGATTAACTTTTAGAGGCTCAGGAGGAAAAAAAAACCCTCTAGGATAAAGACCTGAAAAGGGCCCTGTGCTTAGAAGTGGATGATTTCTTCTCATGACCTTCACGACCTTTGGAAATCTTGGAGAGATCCTTGGAGTTTCCGAACCAAAACTCTTCCATATCTGAACTCAACGCAGTTTTTCCAAGTTTCATGTTATTTGTGCATGAGAAAACTTTGGACACAAGGCGGCAAATGCTCGAAGCTGCTTTGAGTGGGAAAAAAGGAGAAGATGGCTGAAAAAAGACAAGGAGCTCATTCTCGTGAGCTGCAACCTGAAGCGGGTTTCTGAACAGCAAGACCAAGCATGTTAATTCTCCTGAGGTTGTAGAAAACCTTGAAAAGATAAACATAATTCAGTCTTTTATGGGCTGCAGTAGCAAGGGTTTGGCTCAGAAAAACCCCAAACAAAAGATGCATATAGGCATTTCATTGGAACTAGAGAATTTAACTGGGAATCTGAATTAGGGCGATGGTGGGTCTGAAACGGGAAGTCTGAATTAGTGTGATCAGTGTGACGAACCTGGGTTGGAGGTATTAACTCCGGGCACCACATGTGAAACCCACATCTCACCGAACTCCTTGGGAATTCTGAGTCAATGCCTCAGCGTCTGGATTTCAAGTCACTTACTCCTCAGAAAGAGAAGAGTTAATGTTCATGTGTGCGTCTAATCAAAGTGCTATCTTTTTTAGACAGCAAAAAAAATCAGGCATTAATTAGCAGGAAGTAGTGGAGCTGGGCAGAGAGCCGTGTGGAGAATATAGCTGAAGGAGCAGAGTGGACCAACCTGGAAAAAGCAGGAGACAGACAGAGCAGAGTCCTCTGAGCGATGTAAAGCAGCAGACTGGAATAGTGAACCATCCTGAGCCGGGAATTAAGCAAGGAATGAAACAGGCCAGCTAGCCAGGAGGCAGCAGGGCTTACTGGGCAGCTCTGCTTTTAATGAGCCTCTCGCAAGCCACACTTGCAGGATGTCAATAGTGCTCAAACTGCATCTATTTTATTTATGGATAGATGGATTCTCTGTGGCAATGGCAAAGGCAGAAATATCCCAAAGGCACCAAACTGGCCCTGAACAGGATGGAGCCGTGTCACGACATGGTGGGACAAGTCACAACAGGTCCTGAGGTGGTGATGGCTCTGGAGATACTGCAGCTCCTGACAAAGGTGGCTCTGCTGATGGCAGGGATGATCCCATGTGCACCAAATGTGAGCTGAGGGGCAGCCTTGTTTGTAGTGGGGAAAAACAAGAGTGACTCATCTAATTGCTCCCCCCCAAAAATGAAATACGGCCCAACTTCCTAAAAAACCCGGCGCTCCCAGGGAGGTCCTTCCATCCCGGGAAGGAGACAGGCAGCTGTGTCAGTGGGAATTCTGGGAATCAGGCATTCTTTAAGACAGAAACATGCCTCTGAGCATGTACCCAGGGAAGCATTTTTGGAATCCAAAGAGTGCCGTGTGTTCGAGGAGGGCCAGCACAGCCTCCCGCGCTCTGCCGGCCCACCGGGACGGGACCCGGCTCACCGGGGAGGGGCCGGGCCGGGCTCCCGGCTCTGGGGTCGCTGGTGCGGGGTCCCGGGCAGACCCCGCGGGGACCCTGCGAGCCCGGGCAGGACACACACACAGCGGGAACCATCCCCGGAGCCGCCGCGGCGTCGTGCCCGCGCCCGCCCGGCCGCGGGAGGGGGAGAGGGGTGCCCGGAGCCCGCTCTCGGGAGATCGCTGCCCCCGGCCCGTCCTGCATCCCCCGGGCCGAGCCGGAGCATCGCCGCCGCTCCCACTTCGCCTTGGCCGGGCACCGCCATCAGCCGGAGTGGGAGGAAGAAACATTAACTCCAGCAGCTGTTTATTGACCCCGGCTGTCAGCCCTGCCCCAGAACGGGGCGCGCTTGGGGTTCTGCTCTTGTTTATTTTTTTTTTTTTTTTTGTATTGCTTAAAAAAATTTAAAAAAAAATTTAAAAAAATTATTAAAATCTGCAGAGAGAGCCCAGCCATGGACACACACACAGAGGCAGAGGCGGGTGAAGTTTTCGGGGTTCAGTGGCTCACACACACACACACACACTCTCACACACGCCGCACGTCCCGCCCCGCGCTCCCGCGCCGCCCCGCGCCCCCGCCCCGCGGCGCCTCCCGCACCGGCGCTGCCGCGCGGAGGAGCCGGCGCTGGGCGCCCGCAGCTCCGGCAATTCCCCAGCATGGGCGGCTTGAAACTGCTGGGGCTGAATAGCATTTGCTGTTCCGGCCCCGCGCCGCCTCCCGCCGCCGCCGCCCGGCGCCTGGCGCGGCTTCTCCTCCCGCTCGAGTTGTGCTGACACAGGCGCGCTGCCTGTGCCGTGCCCGCGCTGTCCCCGCGCCCGGGCTGTCCCTGTCCCCGTCCCTGCGCCGGCTGCGCTGCCCCCCAGAGCCCCGCGCCTCGCCCGGGAGCCGCCCGGCGCTGCCGCGGTGCGGATGCGCGGTGCCCGCGCTCGGGGCCGGCTCCCGGCGCTGCTCTGCCCGCTGCGGGGGCTTGGTTCGGTGTGGGGTTTGTGTTTTTTTTTTTTTTTGGGGGGGGGGGGGTTTGCTACACGTGTGACTCGCCTCGCTGTGTGTCACAGTCACCCCCGCGCGGGTGAGGTCTCGCTGCGGGCAGCCGCAGCCTGGGAAGGATGAGAGGGGCCGAAAATGTGCCCTGGAGCCGGGCAGGAGCAGGGAGGCACACGGCGGGCGGGCAGGTGTGCCCGCACCTGCGGCGCTGGGCAGGCCGAGCTGCGCTCCACGCTCCCCGCCCGCACCTGAAGTTGCTCCCACGCCATCCGAAGGGTTTGCGAGGTTTCGGGGCGGGGGTGGCGGTTCAAGTGGTTTTCTGTCGGCTTCGTGTCCTCCGAGCCCTCGGCAGGCTTTGTGGAAGGAGCATTAACTCTTTGCAGGGCTCAGCACGCACATCCCCCAGCGCAGCAGCCCGGGCCGCTGGAGAGCAGCGGGACCCTCCGGCCACGGCCGAGGGAGGATGGGGAGGAAGGGGAGGAAGGCAGAGCCGGAGCTCTGGGGAGCGAGGCGATGGCCCCTGCCCCTCGCTGGGTCCGCGGGGCGTTTGGAGGCACGCAGGAGTGAATCCCAGCATCGCTCCGCGCCCCGCTCTCGCCGCCTGCGGCGGAGGCTCCGTCCCCTCCAGCGTCCCCGAGCCGGGAACAGCAGCTCTGGGGAGACGGATGCTGGAGTGAAGATGCCCCTGGGGGTGTGGGGTGAGGGACAGGGTGTGAGGAGGAGGAGGAGGGCTCTGAGGGCTGGCACCCAGCGCAGCCAGCGCTCCAGGGACTGAGCAGCGTGATCAGAGCAGCGTGATCAGCCTCACATGCTGTGGACAAGTCATCCTGACCAAACTGGTGAATGAAATAGTGGCTGTATGTTGTATACTAACCACAGGGAAAATAAAAATCTCGAGCGCACATGTCACAGATTGATCGAAGGATATTTATCTTAAACTAGCAGAGATTATTCTTTCCCTTTAGATAGAGTGGGAGTACCTGTCTGTGACTCCTCAGGTTCACACAAACCTCCTTATTCCGAGGTGATCAGACACGTTTTTGAGTTCCTCTAAACTTAATTTGATTGCAGCTGGTGAATAACTTGTGTTATGGGTTTTTTAAATAAAAAATCATGACTGTACCAGTGAAAGCTCACTGATATGTCTTGGAATGTTGAGCTGCCTGAGCACAAAGCAGGAATCTCTCTCTGCCCTTTCAAGAAAAATCTTATAAACTTTCTGGAAAATACTGTGCTAGTGCCTAAGCTTGCTTTCTTTCTTTCTTTCTTTCTTTCTTTCTTTCTTTCTTTCTTTCTTTCTTTCTTTCTTTCTTTCTTTCTTTCTTTCTTTCTTTCTTTCTTTCTATTTAGTACAAATTGTGTTTTGGGGAAAATTTAGTTGGAATTCCTGTACTAATTTGCTGAACATTTCCTTCTTTGCCAGCTGTGAGTGCGGGTAAGACATCAGCAACCACATTGGAGGATGAGTTTCCAGATACAGAACCAAGTGATACACATTATTTATAAATCTATATTGCATATAAATTATATTATAAATGGCTACAATGTCAAACACTACATGTGTAAGTCTGTCCTGCAGGGTTGTTTAATGCCAGTTTAATAACAATGCAAGTGTAGAGAGCATGTTGCACTGAGGCTAAAGACAAATCCCGTGGAGCAGGAGTGTTGTCCTAAATCTAGTCAGAACTGTAATGCGTTCCATATTTTACACAAAGATTACTCTGTAATTTTAACTGCATTCTAAGTGCATCTTGTGCATACTCTTAATCCAGGTGCAGCATTTGCCACTCATGAAGAGGGTGGTATCTGGGCAAATTTGTAATAATCAAAGTCTGTAAGGGTGAGGCTCTTTTGCAGGACCCTTCAGCTGCTTCCACAGAAGCTGGTGGTGAAGTCCCAGAGATCTCAGGGGTACAGGGTTATTTTTTAAAAATATTTATGCTAGTACAAAATAATAATAATAATAATAATAATAGTAGTAGTAGTAGTAGAGGAAAATAGTAATCAGCTGGGAAAGCAAACTCTTTAATGGCCAATGCAGACAAAATTCATGTTTTCCTAAAGTTTTCATGCTAAGTTTTTGTTCTTCCCCAGTGCAGTTGATAACCATCTCTGTGATATTCTGTGCAGGAGCAATTTCACGTGGGTGCTGATGCCAGTTTTAACCCAAGAATGCCTTGCCTGCAGTTGGAATCTGGTCTCTGGTGTCTCTGTCGTGTTTTTACATGCTTAGCAGCAGAGTGCTAATGAAGGCATGGTGCAGAGAGGGTGTGCTGGTTTTATGGTTGGCAAAACCACAGATTTAGGTTTGAAAATGAAGGTGCTAAAAACTAGATTAATGGGGTCTGGATAAGCAGTTAAACAGTGCCTAATGGATTAAGCTACAATAAATACTCAACGTGTACTTATTTTCCTGCAAAAAGTCGCATTGTGTTGTCCAATTATTAGAAAAATTTCTTAGGCTAGAAGGAACAATTGCTGATTTTTTTTTTCTTTTTACCCCCATCATTTATGGTTGTTATCTTTTGAATTATTTTGGGTTTGGGCAGCAGGTTATTTATTGGTACAGTGGCTGCCGGAGTTCTCGCCATGAGTCATGACACAGTATTTCAGTTACCCCTGTGGACAAAACCTTAAATCTTCCCTTCTTGTGGCAAAATTTACAATATTAGGAAATTAGTTAAATAATAGGCCAAACACCCATTCACACGTGGCTTAACTCTGCAGAATGGGCAATGGGAACACACAGGCATGTGAAATGTGGATTGAGCATTTCAGTGGCTCTCCCAAACGTGAATTTGGGCAGCAGAGGAACTCGGTGGTAAACTGAAGTTTGCATTTATATCCCACTAGTTGTGCAGACCCCAGCTGCAGATAGTGAGCAGATAGTGACTGTCAGTCCTGGAGCATGCAGTCCTTATGTCAGGGTAACATTTTCAGTAGAAAGTGCCCCAAAATTAAGAGCTTTTTGCTCGCTGATGAGAAGGGATTAAATCTGTAGTCACAAGGTTGAGTTTGATAGGAGGAGGTCAGGGATCTTGGCTAGCAAGCAAGTTTATTTTTGTGGGTTTCTTACAAAAATTCTCCAACACTTTCCAATGTCCGGGTACTGTTTTGTGTGCCCTCTATGTTTTCTGTTTTGGGGGGAAATGGTTGCTCCGTGTCACACTTCCAAGTCTTGATGCCCTTACTTTTGGATGCAGCTTCACCAGGCCTGCATTAATCTTTGAAAATATTCTAAAAATGTACCTTTGTAAACTGGAATAAAGGGAGCATGGGAGCCTGCAGCCAGTGTTAGAGCAGCAGGTTACTTGGCTGTACAGTTGTTTTCCCTGTAAAGAAATTAACTGAGCAGGGTGTAATGAGCACTGACTGGTTCCTGGGAGTTGAGGGGGAAGGAGTGGAACCAGAGCAGAGCTCGGGCTGCTGTGCGTCAAAGCAGGGTGTGAGAGGAATTCAGAGCAAGAAAATGTTTGGGCAACCTTCTCCTTTTGTCTGAAGAAAGGAATAAAGAAGGGGAAAAAGAAAAGAAGAATAAATCAGTTATTTTGAGAGGGTTTTTTTTGGTTATTTTTAAAGGGAACAGTTAGAATGATCCTTTTCCTGCCAGGAAAAATCCTCATGATATGGTAGGAAGTTTTTCCTTGCACATGGAGGAGGAGGAGGGCAGCAATAAGACAGGGACTCCTGAGGGACCCACATTCCACCACGGCAACAAACCCATTTATTTTTGTGCCAGCACCAGAAAAGCAAGACTCTGATGCTGGTAGGTCCTGCAGCTGAAGCCTTGGGTTTTCAGGAATCACAAGGGGATAGCCAGTGGGGAAATCAGAGAGGCTGGGGAGGACAGAGCAGTTCCCAAAGTGACCCTGGAAATGCTCCCTCCACCCCTGAGAGGGAGCGTGGCACCACGCTTGCCCACAGTGAAGGCTCCTCTGGCTGAGAGGGAGGCTTTCTTCAACACCCTTAAAATCAATTTAATAATTCTGTCTTCCAGCCAGGGTTTAAATAAGACCAGCAGCCACAGATTAGAGACTGAGTAAAAGAGCATTAAAAAATACACGGCTGCTCATTAAAAGAGTTTAATCTAATCTGTGCCCTCAAAAAGGTGGGCAAACACGATGCAGATGAGCCACTAATTACCACACCAGAATGCTGATGTGTAAAATGAGCAAATTGAAGCTAAATTCTCTGTTCTGACACTTTTGAGTACTAGACTTTGCAAATGTGATAGTATTGAACACATTATTTTATGTACAGTATGTATAAAACACTGACAGTTTTGCTAATACAAACGGTGCTCTACAGACGACACCTTTTCTAGAGGGAAGGTCACCTAAAATCCTGGAAAAAATTCCATTTTATGGCAACAAAGAAATAATAAACATAATTTTAATCCCTTAGTATTGTCTCTAAAAATCTAAAGGGTACTTCTCCTCAATAGGAGAACCAAAATCAGAGTGGAGATTCCAGAGAAAAGTTCAGTCAAAATAAAACGGAAAAGAGTTTTCAGCCTCTTCTCAAAACAGTCCATTTCAGGTTTTTTTGTTGTTTTTTTTTGGGTTTTTTTTTGGGTTTTTTTGTTTGTTTGTTTGTTTTTTGTTTTTTGTTTTTTTGTTTTTTTAATGTCCTTGAAAACATATCCAGGGGGCAATAAGGAATGCAAAATTTGGGGGAGTTATGTTATTACACATAAACAAACAAACAAAAAACCCAGAAACAAACAAACCAACAAAAAAACCCACCTCCCCAAAAAACCCCCAAAACCCCAACCAAACCAAAAAAACCCCACAAAACAAACAAAGAATCATACAACAACAATAACAACAACAACAAATACCAGAAGAAAGAAAATGCTTAAAAACATGTTTATCTCAACTCCCAAATTCTTACCTTATCTAAAAAAGTAGCTATTGCAACCTTTTAAGGCAAGGTCAAAACACAAGGCAGACATAATGCAAAGGTTATGAGGCTGGTTTTGCTTTGTGTGGTGGATTGTGGGAGGACAGATGCAGAGAATTTTTTTAAAATTTGATTGAAAACTGCAGCTTTCTTTAACTTTCCAAGCATGTTTTAATTGGATTGCAAGTACTATACTGACTCCTCATCGATAAAATTTGAATAAATAACGAATTTCAGCTGTAACTGAAACTGATGGATACTAAGAATGATTTCAGCATGGAGTAATAACTTTGTGTGACTAAAACAACTCAAAGTCCAAACAAACTTGTGACACTGAAATGGAAGAACCACTGGGTGATGAAATGTGCTTTTTAGCATTGAATATGTAAGTGGTGAACAATGCAGGTATTCCCCAATGAAATAAAACTCAGGGAAATGAGTGTAAATAAAAACCCAAACAAGCTCTGATCTGTAGAAACTTGTCCTGCACACACCTTTAAGAAATATTGTATAGGCTGTGATCAAAAGGATCGTCTGCAGTTTCCATATGATACCATCACTTTGTGGCTGGCAGTTCACGCTATAGCTCATGGATACAAACTTTGAAGAATATTAACAATATCCCATCTAATGACCCTGTGTTTTTTGCACTCTCTGCCTCGGCATGTCTGCTCAGGGAGAGACTCCTTTCTACAAACCTTCTCTCAAAGAGAGGGTTTGTGACGTTGCTCACACTGACAGAAGATCTAACCTGGCACTGAAGTGCTGAGTAAACAAGCAAACAAACAAAACGAGAGCACAGAGTGGCCAAGAATGAGGCATTTCTTCACACTGCCAAGCTTTTCCTGCTCGTCCATCCCATTAGGCAGCGGGTCAGGATTGGAGCAAAGCACATGTAGGACAGAAAAGTCCTTGTTTTGGGGTTCCTTTTGAGCATGGATTTCTCAGCGTGATGTCTGTCTGAGCCACAACACAGGGATTTTCTCCAGTGTTTCCACTACATCTTTATAAAGCTGCAGCTCAAACAATGTCTGAAGCACTGGGTAAGGTCTGGCCAGCTGTAAGTGCTGATGCTGTAGACTTGTGTTTAAAAGACTGCACACAAACAGCATGGGACAAAAGGACCCACACTTGCAGGATGGATACATGCTCCAGAGGCAAGGCCAAGTGCCAGCAGAGTCATGAAGTTTATGTTAAGCATTGCAGTGTAACCACATGCCCTGGAATGAATTACTGAGCTTCTTAAATGGTCATGCTAATGTTTTTACTTATGAGTTCTTACCTGTAGAGGTATGGTCTCATAATTACGGTAATTACAAGGCTTATGAGTCTCATCACTCAAATCACCTTGCTCCCTCAAGACATTCTCAAAATTGCTATCTGTCTGATTCCCACACACCGAAAAGGTAATTTTGGAGTAAAGTTTCCACAATGAAAAAAACAGCTCAAATAGTCAGAGGAAAGAAATACTCAGCTCTGTTATTCAAACCCCTTCTCACTTGCAGTTTTCCTTCCTAGGCTCACCGAACCTCTTGTGAGCAGGGAGGCAGCCAGGGGCTGGTGAGGAGCACAGTCGTCGTGGGGCGTTGCAGAGTGAGAGCTACAGCACCAAGTTCATTAACTGGCGCCTGAGTTAATGCCCAACAAGAGATGGGAAGGAAGAAATATTTCTCTGTAGTGCCACTGCTGCTGTTTCCAGCAGCACCAGCCGTAATGCTGAGAGCTGCACTGAGGGTTGCACTGGCAGCGTGCTCAGGATTAAGGTTGCCGAATATTTCTGGGATTTGGTTTTTTCCTTTAAAGTTGTAGAATCATGGAATCACAGCTTGGTTTGGGTTGGAGGGACCTTAAGCCCATCCAGTGCCACCCCTGCCGTGGGCAGGGACACCTCCCACTGTCCCAGGCTCCCCAGTGTCCAGCCTGGCCTTGGGCACTGCCAGGGATCCAGGGGCAGCCCCAGCTGCTCTGGGCACCCTGTGCCAGGGCCTCACACCCTCACAGAACAATTCCTTCCCAATTGTTCCAAGTATTGGGGACAATTCCTAATTCCCAATATCCCATCTAACCCTGCCCTCTGGCAGTGGGAGCCATTCCCTGGGTCCCGTCATTCCAGGTCCTCACCCAAATTCCCTCTCCAACTCCCTTTTAGGTGCTGATATTAATTCATCGTACCACTGGTTACTGGTTCCCACTTGGATGCTGAGTGATTTCCTGTAACTTTTTGGATGCAACCATCCAGCCAGGTCCTTATCCATCCAAGAGTCCCTCCTTCAAACCTGTCTCTCCAATTCAGTGCCAAAGTCTGAGTCTACACAGAGCTAAGCAGTTCTGCTATGAAGGCAGAAATTATTTAGAATGCAAAAGAAATGTTGTATCCTACAGGGAATAGCTGTATGCTTAATTTTGAAAGTTCAGAATTGCCTTATGGCTAAATATGTGCATGTGTGAAATCTGGAATTTGTGGAGATGGGGGCTGTTAGCCCCCAAATACATAAGAGAAAAACAGGAGAAAATGTGAAAGAGGAACGTTTAGAAATGCACCCTCTTTCACAGTATAGCAAAGAGTTATTAAAAAAAAATTGTCTTTTGCAAGAATAATGAGTATATTTTGTATCTAAATTAAATTATTAAAGATATATGAATTCTGCTGTAAGACCCTAATTAATGCCTCTTTGGAAATAAGATGGAGGGGCATCCAGTGAAGAGAGAGAATGCTAAAAATAGAAATCCCAACAAGAGGGCTGCTACTGGAATGTTCACGATACTGTGGAATCCAAGCAAGCAGACAGAGTTCAATAAATGAAATGTAGGGTAACAGGAGTCCCACACTCTGTGTTGCATCTCATTTATGTCTGACTTTACATCACGGACAGAACAGTTACAGCTGATGTGATTTGTGGCAACGTGAGATTTATAAATGCCACCCCTTTAGCCTTTTCTGGATTGAGCTGGAAGTACTCCCCATCATATCCTCTGAAAAGGAATACTGGTTGCTGGAGTAACATTGGCTCCTCAGAAGGAACCAAGGGAATTGAGGGCAACGTGGGTCACTTTGGACCTTTCATCTCTAATAAATTAAAACATGGCAAATCTTCAGGTGCTTTTTGATGACACAGTTCTTAAGAAAAGACTCACAATTATAACAAACTCATGTTATCCCTAGTAAGCCTTTATCTGACAATATAACCAGTAATAACAAAACAGTAGGGACCTAAATGTAGGCTTGTTAATGCTGTATTTACTGGTATGGTGAATATGGTTGCAGGGTTGAGCCCTTTAAACACCATTTTGCAGCTTCCCATTCCCCACCACACTGCCATATATCCTTCAGACATCAACACTGTGGCACTTGGGAACACGGTTCAGTGATGAACATGTGGGGCTGGGTTAAAGGTTGTACTTGTTGGTCTTAGAGGCTTGCCCAAACTCAAAGGTTAAGGTGAAAAAAAAAAATTAAAGGAAATTAAAATTTCTTGCTAGAAATACCCTCCCTAAGCTCAATTAAAAATATTTCCATTTACTTACTTAATATCATGCCTCAAAATCCTTCAGTTACAGTGGTCTGATTATCTCATCATCCTGCCTTCCCTTCCCTTTTACTCTGAACAATACTGTACATTTTCATAGTAATTATACTTTGATTTTCTATACACCCGTGCTCTCACTTGAGCATCTGAAAGGGCCTTAAGTACTACTGAATTGATCTTCAAAACACCTCTTCCATTATCCTCCTCATCCTCATTCCGCAGGTAGGTGGAAATAGCAGCAAGGAGCCGGTGACCTGCGAAAGGCAGTGGAGAGAGCAGGGGTAGGGATGGAAGGAGGTGAGAGCTGAAAATGGGTGACACCAGCCTCACCATTATCTCCCAGCAATTCCCCAGCTGACAAAACAGGATAGAGCAGCTGCTCCTCGGCTTCTGGAAACCCACAACGAGCTGTCATCTCCCAAGGTGCTTTCAGCCACCTCAGTGCGTAAACATTTTCCTGAAAAAGGCAAGGTAATTTACCAGACAGACAACATTTGTAGGTGTTTTTGCAAACACACGCGGACAAGTATTTTTACATGAACGAAATACACCTGTCCCTAAAGCCACGTTGTTTGGCCGAGCAGTTGAGGGGACAGAAGAAGTTACCAAGAGTTGGGATAAAAGGGATTAAGCAGAAAGTGACCTGGATTTGGGTAAACTGTGGGGACGGCAGACAAAAGAGCCATGTCTGGGAAAGCAGTGCTCGGGATCGCTGCTGCTGGGTGGGTCTCCTTTGAATTGGTGCTCGGGGGCACATTCCACTAGTCTTACATGCAGAATAACCACCTATCTGGCCTCTAAAAATCATGTACAAATGTATACATCGCAGGGATCCACCGTTTAATTTTACTTCTTATTTTGGCTCTGTTTCTCGAATTTAGCTGTTTCTGTGAAAATTCCTGGGAAGAGGAATCGGTCTCTTCAGCGTGATTTTAGTCTGAGCCTTACAGGGCTTACCCGGGTTTGTCATTCCTCAGGTGTTGCAGCCCGGATAATGCAGAGTGATTGCTGGGCCGGATGGATTCTGACACAGCCGCCCTGACTTCTGCAGAGCTGCACCGGCGGTGAGTTTGGCCCGTGGATCCCATTGTTATGGTAAGGAGCTGTCAGTGCCGCGCACGGATCAGGGGAGCTGGCGCTGATGAGCGGCTGAAGCTGAAGTGTGCTATTTCGCAGTGTTATTAAATAAATCATTCAAATTTCGGTGACAGATTGCTCTCAGACTCTTCTCTTCCCGGCTTCCTTTGACTCCTGCTGTATTATTTACCCGGTGAAAGTGCTGCACAATGGCTGGGGCTGGGGATTGGAAGTGGTTTGGATAACCTCTACCCCCTGGCCTGCCTGGAATCTTCCCGTGTGGTATAACTGTGCTGTAGGTAAATACTTCAGTGAACCCTCGTGCCAGGGTAAATTTGGTCAAGTGGGGCCAGTGCTTTTGGGAATCATGGACTAAAAGTAAGAAATTCTGAGGTAAGTATTGGTGGGGGGGATGAGAGTACTGAAACTGCAAGAACCTGGTGTTGGAATTCTACTGACGCGGTTTGGAGGGTTGGAGCCCAACAAATCCTGTTTTTGCACACACTCCTGCAGTGGAAAATGTCAGCAGTTTCAGGGTCAGGAAAGTATTCCAGCAACATTCAAAGGATCATCTTGCTTGATATACGCAGTGATTATGCCGCATGATGCAGGTTTCAAACTTTACCTGAATAAATGCACAGATGTTATGGGGAAAAGAACCACCAAACCCAAACAAAACTAGATTGATAATAACTCTAATTTAACTGCTGATATGACTGTTGGAGGTTCTGGTAAATTCCTAGACTCTGTAATTCAAAAAAAGGAAAAAAAGACCTTGGCCTTGTCCAAATAATGATAAACAAAACCATGAGTGTTACACGTAAACTTATGTTATTTAACAGAGTATTTGGTGAAGTCTAGCAGAGAGGTGATATTTTGGCACATGCTAACCTCTTCATTTCAGTCAGCAGGTCTTTTCTGTGATGTAAAAAAAATTCTTATCATCAACAAATGGGAGAAAGAGGTATATTAAAAGTGTATAGTTAGAGGGCATGATCTTCTGTTGGTGAGGACATTAGAACAGGGATTTTCTCCAGTGCCACAACTGTGGTATTAGGAATGCTACAGAGCAGTAAAACGATAAGAATTCCTGGGGAGGGGAGGCCTGAAGGACAACTGCATAATCCCTTGTTTCAGGTTACTTTGCTTCTGCACCCATTTAACTCACATTTTAACAAGTGGCTTTGAAATGCTCGCAGAGAGACCATCACCCAGGCTATGCACTTGTGCTTAAGAGATATTTAATAATATTTTTTTTCAAGTAAACTTTTAAGTCATCTCCAATCTGCTACTCATAAACTCGCACTACAGTCACAGGCATGCCCTCTGACAGCACAAAACAATTTAATTTCATTATTGTAGGTCCATGTCCATAGCCCATTGGATGTTTTCTAGGGTACAGAAGCCCAGAGCCACATCAAAACCCCCTCACAGCTCTAAAAGACCATCTCAACCCATGATTATCCCCCCTGTAGCTCCACAAATCTCCCCAAATCCATATCTGCCCTATAGCCCCCTGAGACCCCTCAGAGCTCTGCCAAATTCATGATAAGCCCTTATGGCCCCACAGACTCCTCCTGAGCTCCCCAGGCCCCCCAGATCCATGATAACTCCCCAGAACTCCTCCCAAATCCCTCAGAGCCCCCCACTCCATTTTACCTCCCCATTAACCCTCCCGCCCCTCTAGAACCTGCATAGCTCCCCATAGCACCCCCAGACCCCTCCAGAGCCCTTCAAATCTATAACACCCCAGAGCCCCCCCACTCCTCTGCACTCCCAAAACCCCAGGAAAAGCCCCTACAGACATACCAGAACTCCCAAGCCCCCATAACTCCCCGATAGCCCCCCCTCAGACCACCACAAATCCATGATGAACCCCATTACCCCCTTTGGCCTCCTCAGACCTCCCCAAACACCCCCATAATCCCTCTATATCCTGCTAGAGTTCCCCAAATCTGTAACACCCCAGAGCACCCCCATAAACCCATGAATTCCCCCTATAGCTACCCCAAAAACACCACAGCCCCCCAGACCTCCCCCAATCCTCCTAAGAGCTCTGCCAAGCCTCTCTAACATCCCAAAACTTCCCTTAAACCCTTAATTCCCCTTTAGCCCCCTCAGACACCCCCAAACCTCCCCCAAGGCCCCTTGTACCCCTCCCCAGACCCCCCGAACCCACGATACTGCCCCCACAGTTTTCACCCAGCTGCCGTCAGGAGGTATTCTCACAGCTCTGGCGTGTCTCCAGTGTGCCAAACGCGCACTGCAGTTGTGCTGCTCCACTGCTAGGTATGGAACTGGCATTTCTTCCTGGGATCTGAGCAGTCAGAGGAGGATTTCATGGTCTCTAATAAGAGAAATTAGCTGTTACTAAAGTAACAGGGAGTGATAACGCTCCGTGGGTAACAGCCTTACTGGGAAGGGCCTCAGTTGGACTCTGAGCTTAAGCTCCAGGGCTTGTCGCTTTGCTGTCACAGGCAAGGGGAAAAATAGGGAAGAAAGGGAAATGAAACCAAATCTAACTCTTGGAACGATGCCTGTGGTGATCCTCAGAAATCCTGGGGTCAAACACGCAGATCCCTGCTGTGCAGGGTGTTGTGTGCGTGCAGCGCTGTGACATCAAGGACACGTGCTAAGTCCAACCTGCTGGGACACAGCCTGTACTATACATAAATTCCATAACAAAAATATACAGAAATACTTTTAAAATGGTGTTACTTCTTGCTTGGCTCTTGGTTTTTGGACAATTTCTGTTGTTGAACTAATTCATTTAAAAACCTTTTCACCTGTGTAAAATTTCCCTCTCAATCTTCAACTGGATCAGTCTCCTTTGGTAAAATAATTCAGAATAATTCTTTAGACCTGTACCAGAACAGTAATTTACTCTGGAGCTTATCAGTAGGCTTGATTTGTGTTATTTGCATAAAAGTAATCCTAGTTCTGATCTATCTGCAAAAATATTTCACACACTGCACCTTGAACTTCTTTCTGACTTTTTAGCAAACTCGACATGGTATTGTAGTTTGCTGGTTTAATAAAACGAGAGAAAGACTAACTTGCTTATTTATTAGAATCATATATATTTACCATAGTTCTAAGTGTAATTTCATGTAATAATGACCTTTGCTCCACTGCCTACAGATATTTTAATGCTGTTTTGACCAAGAACTTGTGAGCTAATTAGAAAAAAAAAAATCTTTCTGCATCAAGCAGTCCTTCTCATTAGCTGCAACATCCCCCCAAATTCAATTTCCCTGCTCAGGAGCAACACTTTTGAGACCTTCAACTCTTGCTACCTTTTGTATGAAAGGCATCAGTGTTTCCTAGATAGCCTGTCTCAAGTTGAGTTTGATATTTATTGGGCTAATAGGAGAAAAAAAAATAAAGAAAACAAGAAAGGAACATGAATAACAGCAACTTGAATACAAAACAAATGAAAAAAATAATCTGAACTCTGAACGATTTATTCAACTTCTATGTAAAATGAAAAAGGTTGGAAAAATTGCTAAAAAACAACTGCTGCATTGTGACTGTACTTCCTTCAGTGCTGATTGGAAACATTTGCCACTGGAGTGGAATAAAAACCTTCATGAAAAATGAATGCTGTTTGTGTACTTCTCAGTTTATTTCCTTTTGAACTTTGAGCACAGTCCCAGGGCCCAAGAGCTCAAACAGCTGAAGGCACAGAACACAAGTTGACAAAATTCATCTCCATTCACCAGCCCAGCAGCTACCACAGTCTTCAACAGGTCACTTCATTCCTCCTTTTCTGCCAGCAAAAGCAAAAATAACACTACTTGTGTACCTCACAAAAGAAGAGCAGTATTACGGAGATTACTGAAAAATAGGGTTTGTTAACAATTTTGGAAAAGTAACTGTCACCAACTGTTACCAAGTTCTGTCAGGGGGCAGGATTTTGACTACTAAGTCTCCTGAACAAACACAGCAGAAAAATGCAGGATATCTTATTTTTAACTCTTATTACATATCAGTACAGAAAATGAAGAAAATTTGTGTTACAGCACAGGTGAAATGGCTTGAGCATGCTGTCCAGCAGCCTCACAAGACATTCTCAGAAGCATTTTGCTTTGGCTACACCATTATTTCTGACTTGGTCCACCTGGCAATATTCTTTTGCTACAAAAGTTTGCAACACGAGTACTGCCAGGCACTGGCAGTAACAAATTATTATCTGTTTTTGTCCTAGCAACATCACTCAGTGTCAGAAATTGGGAGTAATCAAAGAACAAAGTGTAAGAATTACTGTGAGGAATTACTTTGTCAGGAGATGAAGCACACGGAGGAAGATTCATGGAATGAAATGCTCATGGTGTTAATTCTGCCAGTCTGGGAGCTGTAATGTCACCTTTTCTCCTTTGGAGAGTGGAGTGCTGCATGAACTGCTCGACTGATCAAGGAGTTTGGGCTGGAGCCGCATTTCCTGGGACAAAAGAGCAGGATGAAGAGATGAAAAAGACCTTTCAGAGGTCATTCAGTCTGGCTGATAAAGGATTATTCTCCACAATCTTTATTTAATTCAGTTCTAAAATTCCCAATTACAGCAACTGTAATTTACTCTGAAATTTTTTTTGTTTTGACATTTGATAAAAATGTGGTATTTGTATCGATGATTTTGCTCATTCATCATCAGTGATGATACATAAAAAACCCCCAGATATTCTAAATTCATAATAATACATTTAGAAGAAAATTAAATGGTCTAATGACCTTTTAATGCATTTAAAACAGTGACACAAGGAACAGGGCTATTAATGCTCTTCCCTGGCAGAGATGAGATGGAAACCTGAGGCATTTTTCCAGGCAAAAGGAGGAAAAGAGGGGAGAGAACCCCCCACTTTGGGACTTCTTGTCCAGTAATTTCAGAGCCGCAGCAGATGCATGTCCCTTGATAAAGAGGCACACACTGCAATCCACTGCAGTGCCCTGGCAACGGGAATGGAGATGACCAAGCTGATACCAGGTGCTTCAAGAACAGAATTGCACTCTGCTCAGCCTTATTTTTTCAGCCATGGCAACTCCTTTGCCAACTTCGATGCAAAATCAGGGCCCTCTCAGCCACTTTTTGTATGAGCCACGTCTCAAACCCAACGATTCTTCCCTAAGATAATCCAGAGAGACAGTAACAAAGCTAAAATTAGAAGTCAGGAGCTGTAGCTTCCAAGGAAATGCACATTACGTGACGTTTTTTCATTACCACATGCATTTACTGTTAGCAAAAATGGCCTAGAGAGAACACTCCACAGTGAAAAATCCTCCTCCAAAACTCAGGGGTGGGTGACAACACAGTGTTTTACTCAACAAATTAAAAAAAAAATTATAATAAACAGTAAGAATTATATAAATAATTAATTGTGATTATTAAATGAGGGCTATAGCATCACAGCCTATAATGGCATCACCCAAAGTATGCAGCCGATTTTAGAAATTATGTATGCAGTGAAAGTACCAATCTGTGAGGGCACCATAATCTGTTCAAATAATACAATTAATACACATAATGCAGAATAACTTATGAACAACTTAATGAAGTAAAACTTAGCTTATACATACATCTCACGTTGAAAACTGCAGACTTAGATGGAACATTTCATTGATCACAAGTGGTGAAAATCATCTTTGCACATGAACTCTGGTACTTACTTGAAGGACTTGGCTGCTAACAGGAATTTTAAGAACAAAGAGAGATGCTTTACCTCAGGAATATAAGAAAAGGAAAAAGAAAACAAAAAAAAAGAAAAAAATAAGAAAAAAAAAAAGGTTTGGCCCTCCTGAGCTCTCCATACTCAGCAAACTACAAGGAAATTAGGAAGTGCACAGTTGGGAAAATGTCACATCACAACACACCATTTGCATACAGAAGCTTTCCCTGGTTAATGTGGTCTCCAGATTGGTGGGGTAGCTGTGGTTTACTATACACACAGCAATCCTAGAACTATTCAAAACAGCAGTTTATAGCTAAATAGGTAAAACAAATATTTTATATCTATCCTCTTGTAGTGCATTCTGCACACACCACCTTGGACTGCCTAGCTGTGCCAGGCAAGACTTTACCACTGGAAAACGTATGGTTCAATAGACTCTTTAATGTGGAAAATAATTCCAACAGCATTTGCATAGCAGAACAGCTTCAGTGCCCCTCCCAAATTCTCAGACCTACAGGCAATTACAGAAACAGCACAGCTGGGTAATGGAACACTGGAATACATTCTGGCACCTACTGGAAATGGCACAGAGAGGACCTAGGAATGGCTTAGGAAGTGCTCAGGTGACCCCCCCCCGCCATGTTAACTCCACACCACCTCCTCCTCAAAGAGTAACATTATATATTTATGCAGCGGGGACAGGAAGGTGACTAGGCCTGCTGTGGTTGAGCGCTTGGTGTAAAAAGAGCCTGGGCTTGATGCATGGAGGGCTGGCTCCTGCAGGGCTGGCTGGGCACCCGCACCTCTCACCGGGCTGGGGTGGGCGGCTGCAGCCCCCAGGGTCCCTCATCGCCCTCAGGACCTTCACACCCCACTGGCACTTCTGCCCCGTCCCTCCCTTGTGGCTTTCAGCCCCTCATTCCTCATTCCCACTGTCCCTCCAGCCCCTCATCCCCTCCAGCCCCGCTCTGCCACCCTCACCATCTCTGCCACCCTCACCCCCCAGACCACACCCCGCTTGTCCCCCTCAACCCTGCAGCCCCCTCAGCCTTCATCCCCTAGCACCCCTCATTCCCTCACCCTGCCTCCTTCCCTTCGTTCATCTCATTCCCTTTATCCCCTCGTATCCCTTACTGCCCTCATCGCTTTCGTTCCCTGCATCCCACCATTCCCTCGTCTTTATCACCCCCCTCGCTCCTTCATTCCCTGATCCCTCTCATCCTCCCCAATTCCTCACTCCTTCATCCCATTCCCTCACTCCTTCATTCCCTCACCCCTCTCATCCCCCCACCCCCTCACTCCTTCATTCCCTCATGCCTTCATCCTTCTCATGCCCCCCATTCCCTTACTCTTCCATTCCCTCACTCTTCCATTCCCTCATTCCCCTATTCCCTTTCACCCCCCTCCCTCCTTCATCCCTCTCATCCCCCCATTCCCTCACTCCTTCATTCCCTCCATTCCCCCTCATCCCCTCAGTGCCCCATTCCCGCCCCCACCGATCCGCGCGCATGCGCAGCCGGGACCCCTCCCCGGCCCCCCCCCCGCCCTGAGCGGCGGAGCCGCGCATGCGCAGCGGGGGCGGGGCCGGCGTGCGCCGGGAGCGGCGGGAGGAGGAGGAGGAGAAGGAGGAAAAAGAGGAGGAAAAGGAAAAAGGAGGAGGAGCGCACGGTACGTGAGGGGCGGTGAGCGGGGCTGGTCCCTCCCGCTCTCCCCGACCCTGTCCGCCGGGGCCGGGAAGACGGTGGAAAGGAGGAAAAGGAAAAGTCTGTGCGGGGCTCGCCTGGCCTCCCGGCAGCCGGCCGGGCCCGTGTCCGAGCGGGTCGGCTCGGGGCTCCTTCACGGGGTCTGGAGAAGGGAACGCTGAGAGGGGATCCCATCCGTCCATGCCAACATCTCCAGGGGCTGCCGGAGCACGGGCCGGGCTCTGCTCGGTGCTGCCGGGGCCAGCGGCAGCAGCGGCGGCCGGCAAATAAAGGGCAGCGAGTGGCAGGCCGGCAGGAGGGAGAGCTTGTGTCCATGGAGGGGCAGAGCCCTGCAACAGCTGCCCAGGGAGGGCCTGGAGTGTCCCTGTCTGGAGCCATGCCAGCCCCAGCTGGACACCTTCCTGTGCCCCGACCAGGGCACCCTGCCTGGGCAGGGCTGGGCTGGGGGAGCTCCAGAGGAGCCTTCCAGCCCCGGGGGTGTGGGATTCGGTGATTCCTCACAGCTGCCGTTTTCCAGAAGCACGCAGCTCTGTTTCAACCCTGTGAGGGAACTGTGCTCTCCTCACGTTTTTCAGTGGGGGTGGTTTGCATCCCTTCGTCAGGGCTGGGGCACTTGGGGAATTGCAGAAACATCTGCCCTGTTTCCTGCTTTTCCCCTTTCCTGCCATCCAAGGGGCACAGAGCCTTGGGTTAACTGCTGTTGAGAGTAATGCGTTTCAAGTGCTAAAATACAATTTTTGTCGTGGGCAGACAGGATGATGGTATGACTCAGGGTCAGATACGGAAAAATAATGAGCATTGTGTGACGTGCTGTGTCACTTGTATTTTTTGTTAAGGAGAGGTGTGATCTGGTTGTAATAGTTACAGGTTATTGTTGCGATCGCCACTGGCAGGACAAGGGGAATGGCTTTAAACTGAAAGAGTAGATTTGGATTCGATAATGGGAAGAAATCCTTCCCTGGCAGGGGGGGCAGGCCCTGGCACAGGGTGCCCAGAGCAGCCCTTGGATCCCAAGGCCAGGCTGGATGCTGGGGCTTGGAGCAGCCTGGGACAGTGGAAAGTGTCCCTGCCATGGAACAAGATGAGTTTTATGGTTCCTTCCATCCAAACCATTCTGTGATTCAGTGGTTTGTTTGTGGTGCTGCAGTGCTGCCTGATGTCCACAAACACATTAAACCAGCTCTGTGTGTGGCACATCCTCATTGAAATGGGCAAGGGGAGATGGGGAGGGCAGGTAAAAGTGACCAAATCATCTGAGACGAATTTTAGCTTCAAAACCCTGTGAGAAAACCCTTTGAGGGACAGGGAAGGTTTTGAAGCCATATTTTTGGGCTGCACTGCACTATTAAGGAAACACATGTTAAAAGTGCAGCTCTGGGCTGCCCAGTACAGGGAAGACACCACAATACTGGAACCAGTCCAGCAAAGAGCCCCAAAGATGATTGAGGGTGTTTGGTGAGGCAAGGCTGAAAGAGCTGGGATGAATCAGCCTGGAGAAGAGAAGGGTCAGTGGGATCTTCTGAATGTCCCTAAATTCGTGCTGGGAGGGAATGAAGATGGAGCCAGACTTCCTTCAGTCGAGGCTACACAAGAGGCAGCAAGCACAAACTGGTAGGTAAATGCTTCCAGTTAAACAGAAGAAGAAATATTCCCTGCTGTGGTGCTTGAGCACTGAAACAGGTTCCCTAGAGAGGCTGTGGTGTCTGCATCCTTGGAGATAGCCACAACCCAAATGGAAACAAACCCGAGCTACCTGCTGCAGCTGACACTGCTGAGAGCGGGGGGAATGGACCAAAGGTCTCCAAAGGTCTCTTCCAGCCTCAGCTGTTCTGCAGATCCATGATTCCCTGATGGAATTGAAGAAAAGTCTTTGTGTTATTTAAAGCAATAGGGTTTTTTCCCCTGTGCTTTGTTATTTTGCTGTTCAGTTGCTGGGATTTAGTGAAATTTCTTGGTGTTTTTCTCGTGTGCCAGCACTAACCTTCGGTTTGCTCTGCAGGTGTCCTGCAGCATGGCAGGTGAAGAAGTTTTCTTTTTGGAGGAGAAAAGATTCAAGCAGTACTGTGAAGACTTCGTTAAGCACTCGCAGCAGATAGGAGATGGCTGGGAGTGGAGAACTAGCAAGGTAAAACAGTCAGAGTGTTGACTTCTAGAAGCTCTTGGTGGGCTTTCTGAGCTGTTGACAGCCACCACAAACTGAAACATCCTTTACCTGCACAGATGTTGAGGTGAGGGCTTAGGCCAGTGCAGGTATTGGACAGGGCTGTGGATCTCTGAATCCTAGCCAGTCTGCCAAAACTCTTTTTCAGCTCTGGGCTGGACTAGACAATGAGTGTGGTGTCACTGTGAAATTCAATCCCTCCTACTCTGGGCAGCTGTGTGTGGTTTTATATCCAAGGTTCACTTTAACCCTTTAGGCTGAAATAGCACTTTGTTCTAGATCCTTGGCTTGGTATTTTCATTGCAGTACCTGTCAGTTGCATACAGCAACCAGAAACATCTGCCACTGTTAATGATCGATTCTCATTATTTGCTGCCTCTCCATAACTTTCAAACCTCTACAATAAAAACTACATATTGTTTCTAGGTCATTAATCAAAATTTTAAATAGCACAGGGCTAAGACTAGTCCCACAGGACCCCATTAGAATCACTTCTTTTATGATGATTTACCCATTTTTAAGTTACACTTTGAGATCTGTGAATTAATACATTTCCATCCTATAGCATGTGTAAGATTAGTGTGGGATTGTTTTAATTTTTTTTTAATTTCCACTTGTGGAATCCACGGATAGCTTAGGGAATTCTGAGCATGTATTGTTCCAACTTGTATGTTTGTCTTCTGAAATTACACTGACAAATTCTGTTTTCTGTAAGAAAAATGCTTTTGCTATACATATTTTTTTCATTTACTGAGTTCTATATGACTTTTGTTACATTACTCAGGATAATGTCCAGCTAATATGCGTATAGGTACACAAATTATCCAGTATATGTATTATAGTATATAAATGTATATTGATACAGTATATAAAAAATTATTGTTACAGTTTATGAAGATGTATTAATACATTCTGGCTTTCTCCAGATCTCCAGCATGTAGCTTTTCATGTTCTCTTTTTTTCTGTATTCTTTCTGTCTTTCTATTGTAGAAAATCTGCTATCCTAGCTTTTTCTTTTTTGTTGAGTTTAATGGCTTCAGTGGTTTCCCATGTTTTCATGAATTGTTTTTTGCAGAAAATTCATGCTTTTTTTTCTATGTGTGCCATCGTTTTTACATGTGTAGTTGTACATTAATATTTGTAACTCTTTCATCACAGGCAATCAGAATTTCAGTAAGAAGGAGCACCTTGGGCTTAAATTTGTTCTATTTAGCAGTTTTTATAAGAGTGCAAATATTAGCCAAGTGTTACAATGCACCCTTTCTTACAGAAAACCATTTGAAACTTTAGATTTCAGTTCAAGGCTATATTTGTGGGGATTTATTCAACAAAGAAAGATGCTCTGAGCCTCTACTGGGAATTTAATACATGGGTCAAAGTCTGAACTTTCTGTGAAATAAGAAGCTTTGCTGGAAATAGCAGAATGAGATAGATTTTTGTTCTCATATAAAAAAATTCTAAGAGGGTTGTTTTCTTTTTTTAATGGGCCAAGTTGGCGACTCTGTGATTTCAGCGTGTGATAAAAACCTGGCCATGGAGACCATCCATTTTACAGTGTGGAGTCTGAGAAGAAAGCTTTCCCTCAACAAGATGTCTCATTGTCTTTTTTTCTTTTTTTTTTTTTTTTTTTTTTTTTTAACCAGTATATGTGCTGTGGGTAGTTTGGGGCACTCTTAATTTTGCTGATGTAATGCACTTGGATCCCATTCCTCATTCCTGACTCACGTGAATAGACCCATTGATGGCAGTGAGACCACACAAGTGAGCCAGGCTGGTAGAACTGTGTTCCCGTGTTTTCTGTGCAGATTAAATTTAGATGATGAAATACTCATTGTTCTCGTGGAGCTGGCTCTTGGTGCATAAGCTCACATGGCCCAGGCAGAACCCTGTATTTATAGCTGTAAGTGAAATGTTCCAAATGATGTTATTTTTATTATGTGTTTTCTTGGTTTGGTTTTCTTTTTTTTTCCTCCCCACCGGAAGAAAGCTGTAAAAAAGCCAAGAGCACCTCTCCTGCAGGAGCTGGTGGAGCTGAACTCGGGTGCTGCTGTTAAGGATGAATGGTTAAATCTTGCTGTGGAGGTCGAGATTTGGCTGAAGCAAACGAGGCCCTGTTTGCTCTCTGCTTTATGTTTTATATTTAGTGAGGTTAATCCAGGTAAGCATACCAAAAGCTGCCTTAGTTCCCTTTGGCTCTTGGTACAGCTGCAGTAGGAAGGGACTCCCTCAGCACATTAGTGGGATCATGGTTCTGGCTACAGCTGTGATTTATGGGGGTATAGAAGAGTACAAAACACCGCGGCGTGCAGCAGGAGGGATGCTGCTCCTTCCTGCCTGCTCTGACACAGCTACAGAGACTGCAGGCTCCAGGTCTCCATCCATCCATGTTTTCTCGTGGCACTCACAGAATGCAAGGGCTGTCAAGTTCGGCTGCGCTCTCTCGGGGGGAAGAACCGCTTCAGGGGGGAGGAGGAGGAGGAGGCTCAGCCCAGCCCTGCTCTGGCGCAGCTCGCTGTGCCGTGGGGCATTTCTCCTCTGCTCTGTGGGTGGCTGCAGCCCTTCCTCTGCTGCTCTCACTGGGACAAATACCTGTGCAGTGTCTTTCCTCCTGCTGGCACTGTTGGGAAGCTCCAGGAGGAGACGCTGGAGAGGAACGAGGAGATGCTTGAGAGGGTGTTGAGAGCGGAAGAAGTGGATTTTCTATCACCATTTTAGGCTTAGTTTTTCTTTCACCATTCTCTGTGCACTGGGTTCTCCCCGCACGGGCTGCACTTGGCCCTGCAGCCAGGACTTGCAGGAAAGTTTGGTGGCTTCATGCTCTTAACGAGATCTGTTGAGAAAATAAGGCGTACAGTAGGAGAATTGAGCAATGTAATGGGCTGCACTGTTATTAATGGTTAAAAATCAGTGGAAAAAGTACACTTGGAGTGTATTATCCTTTCTTTAATGCATGAAACTTGATGAGAACAAAGTAAACAAGTAGCTCATAGTAGATTTTGGAGGTATGTTTAATGTACGGTGTCTTTGGGAAGAGAGAACTAGTGTCAGTATAAAACATGTGATGGTTTAAAGGTAAAAATAAATGGCATAAGCTGTGTCAGCAATGACAAATTAACCAAAGAGTTAAATCATAGTTAAATTTGCAGTCTTGTCAAGAAATTTAGTGCTATGTTAATGAATTTTGTAGTGAGGCTGTTTTGAATGGAATCCTTTTTCATCAGATGTTGTGCATATGCTGTTTGTCTAAAATAAAATGTAATGAAACAGCTAATAAACTCCCAATTTATTTGTTTCCTCTGAGAAGTAAATCCTCGACGTGCAACTACTGTTCTTTGTGTTCTGTACTTGCTTTCTTCCTTTCAGAGTGTACCTGTTATTAAACATTTTCTCTCCTCTTGCTCCCAATTAGGAAAAATAAAATGTGCAGGTAGACAGGCCAGTAATGCAGGAAAACTCCTAAACCTTTCTTCTGCCACTCTGGGATTGTACAAGGGCACTTAACAGCTGTGGGCTGTGTGGCCTGGGAAGCAAAATGATAAAATGGGAACTGGGAGAAGGCACAGCTTCATCTGTTTTTTCTTACGTTTCACCTCAGAGGTGTTCAAGAGAAGGAAACAAGTTGTGACTCTGCATACATAAATTCTGAAGTGGTTTTGTTTTGTTTTGTTTTCAGAACTTTGTCAAGTTAGAGGGGGAAACAGAGCAAAACCAAACCAACCTCGCAAGAGTTGGGAAGTTAATCCTGGCATGAATGCATTGAAATAAGTGAAAATGGTTAATAGCTCCTCATCTCTTCATCACCTTGGTGCACTGCCTTCCCGTTCTTTGGCACTTACCCCGATCCCCAGGGTGCTGTTGTCTTATTCCATTAATAGCTGTATTAAACTTTGTTTTTGCTGTTGGGGTCTTTGACTTCCTTCAACACCAAGAACTGGTGTAAACCATCCGTGAGAAGGTGCTGAGGAGCACTGCAGTCATCGGTGCCTATAAAAAGACTTGGAGCCTGTGCCTAAATACCATGCTCTGTTTATTTTCTAGAACAGTGGAGGCATTTACCATTTTGGTTACAGAAAATGTCTTTTTTCTTTCTCTGTTTCTGAACGCAGGACCTTGGCGATGGTTATCTTAGTAAGACACATTTCCAAGTAAGAAACAGACACATCCCACCAGACCTCAAGGAGAAAAACAATGATAACACTGAACAAATGTTATTTGCACATGTAGAAGTAAGTACAGATTTTTGAACTTACTTTATAAAATAAGTAATAAAAATAAAAACCACTGTGCTAGGAAGTCCTTCCAGCAAGACTTCAGATCTGAGGTTACCAGTTTCTTTTAATTAGTTGTCACAGTTGTCATACAGTTATAGGAAAACTAATTAATACACCTCATTGAGCTGTATTGGTGATGAAAATTGGGAATAAATGAAAAACATTCCAGCATCCTTTATCTAGGTGTTCTTGGCATTTTTATTCACTAACATTAAAGAAACTTTTTTTGTATGTGTGTGTTTGGAAAAAGGTTAATCATCAAGATTTGTTTATCTTAGAGGTAAATGTTAGTTAAAAGAATAAAGGAAACTTTGAGGTTAACACTCACTTGAAGTGATATTTATTGAATAAGACTTTTATACTCAGTGGCTACTTTTCTACTGTGGAACTGACTTAAAGACTGAGCAATTTTTGGAAACTGGTGGTGGGCAATGAGATGTTCCTGAAGGAGAATAAATGTCTTTCTTCCAGAAAATGAAAACTGTTCCTTGTACTCTGGTTGGACTGATCTGAGTAATTATTTGCTTGCTTGAGTCTTCATTAGCGCTCCAGATTATTGATTAATCAGGATATAAATGACAGGGATTCCCTCCCTTCTTATGTTGTTACCATAAAAAAGAAAATAAATCTTGGGTTATGACAGACTGAAAGCCATGCATTGTGTATGCTGTAAGCTGTTGAATAGGTGGATGTGGTAAACTTTCCAGTCACCTTTTTCTGCAATTCCTTTCCTTTTTTCATCAGCACTCTGATTGCATTTTTTTTTTTTCCCCCACTGAGACTGTGGTACATTTAAGGCATTTCTGGTCTGAAATGAGTATTCTTTTGGCCTGGTTTCTGAAGGAAATGGCACTTAAAACAATTGTGCCATTAGTCTGTGATACAGTCATTCCTACTGATTTTTGAGCTCACTCACAGGTTTCAGCTGCATTTTAAAGAGGGATAGATATCCAAGTCACTTAACAAACAGCTGAGGCATTTTCCAAGTTTTTCTTTAAATTGTATTCTACTATTGTGTAAAAAAAAGTGGGTATCAATGCCTCAGAGGTTGTTGTTTAATTGTCATTAACAACAGTGTTTGTATAATTCAGTCCTCACTTATAACAACAGATCACTGTTTATATTGTTTATATTGAAGATTGCTTTTGATTATTGTGACCTTTTTTTTTCCCCTTAAATAATCAAGTCTTCGTTACAGAGTGCATTTTAAAAGAACACCTGTGAAAAGCTACTGAGTCCTCCTTCTGGTGTCAGTTGCAGAAAATATCATAAAACAAAAGAGACTTCAGAGTTCTCTAACACACCGTAATGTTAAATACACTGAAATATTATAGCAAATAATGCACTGAAATAAGATTCCAGGCCAAGTTTTATGATTTATCAAGACACTGAAGTGAGCAGTCCTTGAGAGATTTGGGAAGATTTCTTTGTTTTGAGCCACAGTAATGTGCAGGTTGGAAGGACCCTCTTGGAGAAGGAGCCTTTGTACCTGTCGTGTAGGAGCAGTAAAGTTGAAGAGTGAAACAAGAGGAAGGTCTCAGAAAATTATGGAGGTTGTAAGACCATAAGAAAAATAATTTAATTTCTTCTCCAAAATATTCAATGCCTAATGGAGATGATGTAAAATTTACATTCTGCATTGAGCTGAAGGGTAACCAGACTGTTAAAGTTATTTAATCTATCAAACAGGAAAATGGAATTTGCTTTGGATGTGTAGAGTAAAGCTGTGTGTTTAACACTAAGAAATATGAAAATGGTGACTGTAGAGGGGTTACATTTCTTAGGCAAAGTAGTTCCTGTGTAAGATGCATGTTCTTTTTCACAGATACTGAGTGCTAGAGACCAATTCCACTCTTAATAACAATCTGTTATTTAAATAGGTGTTAGGTTTTGGGTTTTTTTTAGTTTTAATATATGTTGTACCCATAAATCACATGGTGTGATGGCATTACTGCAGTCTGTTTGAGTAAGTTATTGCAATACATTCTGATGAAAAGCAAAAGTTGTGATCTTGGTGGAAATTGGAAGGGTTTCTTCTGGCTATATGCATTGAATATTTACCTTTTTTTTTAGAAAATTAATAAATTTAATTTTAATGTATTTGGAGCTCAAAAAAAGCTCTAAATAGGAAATAAAATTTATTTTGTAAAAAAAAAAAACCAAAAAACCAAAAAACCAGCCATTGACTGATAGTTGCATATTTCAGAATTTTCAGTTGCAGAATTACTGTGATGATCTTCATTTTTCTGTATTGTATCTCTGTTATTTGTATCTTATTGGAATATTTCCATCTGACTAATCTGATCTCCTCCAAGGTGTGGTAGATATGATGCATGTGCATATAATAATATAATTAACCAGGAACAGTAAGAAAGGAAAAATACAGAAATTAAGATCTGAGTAATCAACATTCATTGTTTGCAGCAATCAGTGTTGACACAAATAAAAAAACAATGTGCTGTGGGATATGCCAGGGCATAAGAGGCCAGATTTTCCTCCCCTCATCTTGGAAATCCAGTTCAAAGGTTAGAAATAGAACGTCGGTTTTGGCAGACAAAGTGAAAATTTGGAGGAAAATCAGAAGTCAGATTTTTGAAGTGAAGTTATGGGGAAGTTATTCATAGTGAGGATGTAGCTCCTGTGTAAGGGATTGATCCCAAGAGACATCAGGGAGGAGGTGATGTAGAATAAATGACAAATATATCCTATTGTAGTGGGGTACAGTTGGATGTTAAAGCTGCAGAGGGGCAAAATTATCAGTGTTCTGCTCATTTTTGGTCTGTGAAGAGACACTGGAACCTAATGATATGATAAAGAAAATACACAAATAGCCTGAAGTAACTTTGTTCAAATAGAAAATCAATTATCAGTTATCACAGTTTCAAAAATGTGCTAATCTTATGGGATCTACTGGAAACCTGTCCATTTTACTCGGAGTTTGTTTCACCTCATTGATTAGCTGTTTAATGTTTCCAGCCTTCCATCCCGTTGATTGGTGCCTAAATATCAGGAGCCTTCCTGGTGAAGGAGTGATGAATAACTTTGTATTCTGGTCTTTTCCTCAGAGCAGTCTGTATTATGTGCTGGTTCCTTTTATACAAGTCGTGTTTTCATCTGAAAACCAAGAATAAAATTCTATGTGGGTTTCTTTCTGCTTATTTTAGATATCTGCAATATAGAGCTTGTCACTTAAATCTTTGTTTCAGCCTGAGGAGGTAAAAAAGCATTTTTGGGTATAAATCAGTTGACCTATTTTAGGGTCTCCTCTAAGAGAGGATGAGTCTGAAAGGTGTGTGTTTTTCCTCAGGGGTGATCAAGGTAAAGCTACGTGGCTGTAGATGCCTGCATGTTGTCATGTGAGCCCCCTACAACAAAAGGTGGCTCTGGGCTCCTTCCAGCACTGGGAATTCGTGCTGGTGTCTTCACTGGAGCTGAGATTTCACTTTGATGGTGGAGCTCATACTTAGCTGAGGATTGCATTTTGTAAAGTAGCAACTCAAAGACGGTTTAAGGAAGTTTGTCTTTTTATACTTGGCAGTGTCTCAGTTGTCAAGCTGTTTATCTTAATGAGGAGCCTGGGGATCCTGTCTTAGGCAGACCCTATTTTTTCATTGTTCCATCCTGTTGGAAAAGGATTCACACTGCTCTTCTGGTATGCCATCCTCTGTTTTTTGTGGTTTCAGTTTAATCAAGATGTTTATTTCAACATTCTGATTGGTAAACAGAAACTACTAATGGCATTGTGACTGATGATAAACTTCAGGCCAAGTTGGTGGAGGATGCTCTTCTGACCAGCGAGATGAGATTCAGTCCCTTGGATATGAGCTGAAGAGTCATAAACCTTTTAGAGCCTCTTCCAAAAGAATAAAAATAGCCTGAGATGCAAAGCAAGGGACAGATAGGAACACATGGGCGCCATTTGAAAATTTTTAAGTTGCCATTTTGTTCTGGTTAAATTTTTATTGAATCAGTTGTTGTCTTTCTGAGCTGTTCTGACTTTATGCCAGCTGAGTGTCATGTGTACTTTTCCACAGACAGCATAAATCTTGTGTAACCACCATAAAGCGTTCTGGCTAATTCAACAACAATCTTCAGTATGTATTCTTTCTTGATCCAAATCAAATCTGTCCTCCCAGGACATCTGTCAGGGTCTTTATCAGTGAACATGGGACTGTGTCTTCTTTTCTAGCGAGGACAGAACAGTTACATACATTATTGCATGAATTGTTGATAAGGTGAAAAATAATGTACAAGATTCAAAGTGAAGGTAGTTCTCCTGCCTCAGAGAGCTTATACTCCAAACGAGTAAAATGAGAAAATCTGGATTCACTTTATGCATTCTCTTTGTTTGTTATTCAAATAGCCCAAGGGAAGCAATAACTTGGAGTAATAATTCTCAGTGTGTGGTTTGTCTCAGCTCCTCTGGGTATTGCAGAAGAAGTGAGTCAGCGTGGAACCATTCCTGGGGCTGGAGCCACTGACACTTTATAAAGGAGTGGGCAGGTTGGGAATGCTGAAGGTCTGTTCATACCTGATACTGCCTTTGGAAAAAGAGCACTGAGCCCCTGCAAAAACTGATGAAGTTGTGCATTTGCTGCATTGTGGGCTCCACCTTTGCTGGCAGCTGTTCATGAGTGTTGGTGAGGATCTCCTGATGGGGGATGTGGCAATGAGTCTGACATCTTTCTTAAAGGTTTTAATTCCATAATTTGCTGTTCAGCTGTGCTTTTTTAAGTTTGTAGAAAATAGAAAACTACAGTTTTTAGCAATTATTGATAATTTGTTCTCTAAACAAATCCAGTATTTTTACAATTAGGAATAGCTCCTTTTTGTTTTTTCTGTGCAAAAAATAAATAAGATGAACGCAGTGTAAACATTTGCATAACCACAGTATTTGTTGGATGTTTAAGTGAAAACCCAGCAAAACAGTGCTTTAGGAGAAAAAATGTAAATACATTTAATAGAATCCAGCATTCACTGCAGGAAATAATGGAAGTACCTTAGTAAAGAGGAAGAAAATCAAGTATCGCATACCCACACCCTCAGTTTGTACTAAATGTGTTGGACTCAAGAGCAGTGAAGTTCTCGTGTACCAGCACTGTTTTCAAATGTCACAGAAATGAAACCCAAATGGAGACCTGTGAGAAGTAAATCAAGAAACCACTTATGCAGAAGAGTTCCAAAGCGTATTGCAAATACGCAGTGAAGATCCTCGTGATTTTGCTTAAAAATCTATTAATCTGAAAGTGGAATTAGCCTTTATTAAACCACAGAAAAATATTCCAGTGTGGATTTTATTAACTGTTGTCTGCATGGGAAGGCTTGGCAAAGTAAAGGCATTGTTTAGAAATATCAGGTCTGGAAGGAACTTTGGTGGAGGCGTTGCACCCCTTCCGGGAGCTGGAGAGCCCTCAGAAAAAGCAGAATTCCTCAGACAGAAGCCACCTGAGTCCCAGTCCTGCTTTGGGGCTCCTTCTGTGCTGGGATGCCTGAGTCTTCAAGGAGGAAGTTTAAATGCTTCTGCTCCTGTAGAGTTCTGGAGGCACGGGAGGGTTTTGTCTCCCACACACAGACCTTTGTGCATCATTTTCTGCATGTCACGTTGGAATCCTGGCACATCTTGCTAGCAGTAGTTACATTTAGTTTCCAACAGCTTTGATGACATGCTGTTGGCTTGACTGTCGTTGAGGGTGGTGGGACCCTGATCTGAATTCTCTATTTTGCACATTCTCTGATTGCTGTTCTCTTTTACCCACTAATAACTTTCCACAAATCCTAGGAAATATATCAAAAGCAAGCATATAAGCTAATTACGATGCTTTTGGGAGAGCTGAAGGAGGACTTTGTGTGACCCCCAAAAGTGATTCATTTTCTGTTTAGATGTTAGCATGGAGTGATTTCAACTTTTTATCTGCCATCTTGGTATTCAGAGCTGTCAGTTAATATTAGAAAAAAAATGCTACATCAGACACAGGAAAAGATGCTCTAATTAAGGTTTGGTAACTGAATGTGACAGTTGAGTTGGAGTCAGCCTGGTTGAAGGCATGATGTCATTCCAGCACAATGTCTTTCTTCTGCAGTAAATAAACCTTCATTTCCTGTGGAGCACGCTCTGAGGCTGGGGGGAGTGAAGGTGATTTTCCCAGAATCTGAACTTTGAGAGAGTAGCAATGCCAGAGACAAAACTGTTTATCAGCTCACCCTTTTGTCGTGGTAATCCTGTGTTTTAGGTATCAAGAAGGGGTATTGTTGTTTTGTTTCCATTTAGTGCATTTTCTCATGATGTCTGGAAAGGTGCTTTGAAAAACCCTTACAGTGCTCTTAGATCAAAATCAGAGCGAAGTATTTACACTTTTAAAATTCTTCAAGTTAAAATTTAATTAAATAATTGCAGTTTGATTTAATGTCATAAATGTACATTTTGCTGGGGTTTCTTTGTACAGTAAGTCATTACTATGAGGTTGTAAAAAATAGTTTTTAAAAATTGTGCCAGAGCAGACTTGAACTGTGGTTGTCTTCACACAGTAAATTGTGTTAATTTACCTTAGAACTGTGTGTAATTTCACATACAGCAGCAATATCAGAGATGTGTGGGCCACACAGTCAGAGTCACCTACATGAACTGTGTGCTTCCCCTCTCAACTTGCTGGGTTAATATGATTTTTTACAAGTCTTGGTGACTCTTCCATCAAATGTTTTGATGCTTGGCATGCCTTGGTAGCTGGGCAAAACATCAAGAGATCCCAGCTTCTGCAGTTTTATCAGTGGAAAGGCTTGTGAGGAATTAAAATCTGTTTTTCTGTTTCCAATTTAAAAAATATTACTGCTGTGGTCTTAATAGGAGAGACAGTTTTGAAAAAAAGACATTTTTCCTTTTTTGTATTATTCACCTCCTCTCTCTCCCTCTTTTTTTCTCCTGAAAAAATATTCAAAATGCCATGAATGGAGGAGATACTGAACTGGTGGCCATATCAACAGTGCTTGTGTTGGCACATTTGGCCACACTTTGGCTTCCTTTTATTTCATGCATTGAACTAATGTGTGTTGTAACACGGCACCACTGTGACATTTCCTAAGCAATGCTGTGTGTCTCGGGATAACGGGAATGAAGGCTTTGGGGGGGAATCTAAATTCCCCAACTTTTATGCAGTTTTGATATCAAGACACTTCAGTCTGCAGTGGACACGATTCATGTTGGTCATAGTTGCTCAGAGTTGTTTAATCACTGAAATACACACATTGCAGAAGGATTTGTTCTCCAAGCACATGCATTGGGATGTGATGTTAAATATCACTGAAAGATTAATGTTAACATTCTCTCATTCCTGAAAGGAAATTACCAGTGTGTTTGTAGCAACCTGACCATGCCAGGTGTAGGTAAATTTTCTAGATGAATACACATTTTCAAATACTTAGTGACATTAATTAATAAATGAGCAACACGACACTGTAGTGTTTATCAGTACTGTTTTACCACAATAGAAACAAAATCACAATCTGGTCAATTGTTAGCATTTCACTTTTAATGGTGAACCTCAAAACACTTCATGTTTCCAGCCTTGCATATATACCTGCTTTTGTTTCTCTTAAATTAAGTTGTACTAGTTCAATGTTACGCTCTAATTTTCTGGGGGTGATGATGCTCATCTGTATTGGAACAATGCTTTTATTTTGGCCAAGTGCCTGTGTTTTTAGCAGTGTCATGTGATTATCTTTCAGTGTGTTTGGACTGCTCGCCTGCAGCACACAGGTCGTGTTGGCTCAGAGTGAACATTGCAGATTCAGGGCCTCAGAGTGGCTTCCTGAGAACCAGGCTGAAAGACCAAACTTCCATATGTTGCTGCTTTGTGGAAAATTCATGGTTATTTTCCTTTTAGCTGTGAGGTCCAACTGTGAGTTCTGTTTCCTTCCCAACACCATCTCACTCTCATTGTCTCTCAGCTCTCAAGATACATGAAAAAATGCTTTTCTCCCCTTTGTTACAAAGAATGGTTGTGATTTTCTGCTCTTGAAAAATATGCAGTCTCATACTTCCTTTTCCCCCCTGCATGATAAGATTTCTTTACCATAAATATTTTTGTTAGCCTGATTGATTAAGAAGCAGTGACTGCGGGTTTGTATCAATATTGTAAATAAAGCAATTCAGCTTTTTTCTTGAGGTCAGAACGTGGTGTTTCTCGAGAACATTATAGACTTACCTTGTGTAATCAATGTGTGATTTTTGAGGTCAGGTCCTTTCTAGATATAACTAAAGAGCATTGAAGTTCACTGAAACTTAGGAACTTGTGCAGGAAAATGTGTTCTAGAGTTACAAATTATTTTTCATGAATCATAAAAATATCTTATTTTTCCCCATATAGACCAACACACAGAGAGAAGACACTTCTTTTTTTTCCTTGTAGGAGTCAAGACTTAATATATATACTTTAAAAACATGTCTATATATAAAGTGTGTATATAACATAAGACTTTTTTCATGCTGCACGGATACTCAACATAATACTGCCAATGCAGAGTGCTAAAATTTGGTACTAACATGATTATGAATGCTCCAATTTCAAAATTTCTATTCTAGTATATGGCAGAAATTAATTTGGTTCTGTCAACTTCCATGATACAGGTGTTTTCTTGAATGAGCAAGACAATAGATCTTTAATACAGAGCAGGTTTTTTTTTTTTTTTCCACTTGAATTAGGTTTGTTGATGTTGTGTAATCTTTCTGCCCTGGTTTGCCAGGGACTAGTTCAGGCAGCACTTGGACATGCTCACTGACTTTTTAAATGAGACACTCCCCCTGAGTGCAAGATACTGAGAGCGCATGGGACATTAATGCTTGGGAATGGAAAATACTCTTCTTGGCCTGGATGGATGTAACTGGGAGTATTTTGCTTAATGGGTGGCTTTCTCTCGATGATCTGTGGTGGTAGCAATGAAAATGAGTTATTTGCGTTGACTCAAACGTTTCTTACCACCATTTGTCTCCGAATCCTGAGGAAGATATAATGCCGTACACTAAATAAGATTTAAGTTTGCTGTTTGAAGAGGAAAACAATAAAGTGTAAGAACTCATTGAGATCATGAGATAGACATTTTTCTGGGATTAGTGATCAGTGAAGTTGTGGAAAGGCAGACGTGTCTAGTACGGGAGAGAGAAAGCTGAGAGACAAAAGGCTTGTGCTGTAGGTCATTCTTTATAACATAAGCTTTGTGTCCATCCAGTGATTTTTGTAATATGATCATTAGTGTTTCCATCTGTATTTTGTGTTTTTTCCCTATTTGTTAGCTTGCCAATAAAATTTCTTTCCCAGACAGCTGAACCTAGCTTGCAGACTGACAGGGCACCAAAAAAAACCCCCACCTTCAAAGGAAAGCACATGAAAAAGCTCAGAAATCACCCGAAAGCGTTAACGGCTCCTTTGGCTGTTACACGATGGGATGCAGGAATTGCAGTAATGTTCTCTTCCATCTGGTGCCTGCAAACTTGCTGTTTTCAGAGGCATTCACTGCTGTAGCAAACTGTTCACTTATTCATTCTTGTGTAGTTGCCCGTTATTCTTTGGAAAAGACTTGGGTTGAAAGCAGCTCGGTTCTTTGTTGCAGAAGTGCTCAGTGTCAAACATATTACAAGGAGATGTCAGTCCAAATGCAAATACCATCAGCTCTCAAAGCCTCTCCGCATGTTGTGTATATTTGGAATGTGCTGTGAAGGTGTAGTCCCAGGAGCGAGGATCTTGACTGACAATACTCAAAGGAAAATCATGCAATATCTGTGCCAAAACGTCTATCTCGGGCTGAAATTTCAATTTCCGCTTTAAATTTCCTGGCTTGTGTTAGCTAACATTACAGCCTTGGTTTCCCTTCTTTTCCGGGGATCTTGGGGGTTGTTTTCTTTGTTGCATCTGGACTGGTTAATTTTCAGGCAGGTGAGATAGCAACTGAGTGGAGGGTGGCACTCTGAGAGGGAGGAATGGTTTAAGGCACTAAAGAGAGTGAAGGCACATTTCTCATTGCCAGACCACGAGGTAAAGGAGTTAATATATAATTTCTGAGCACAAACCACTCAGAAAGGTCCAACTCTTGGTCATCCCTGAACATCTAAAGTCACTGTGTTCATACAGCAGTAGTCTTTGGTGATGTGTTTGTAGCAAGATGGGTTAGCCATCCCCTAACATACCTGTCATACATGATCCTATCCCAGAATTTAAATCAGTCTCTTCAGTCCTGCAGTGTTGAGCAGGTAGATTAACTTATTAATAGTTTTCCTGAAGGTATTACAGGAATTCCCAGCATTCTGCCCATTTCAGTTGAATGTCATGTAATGATGTACATTTATGTAAATCTTATGTTGATTTCATAAATTGTGAGCAGTTTTGGGGTGTGTTAAGATGACCTTGGAAATTTATTTCAGTATATGTCAATTTTCAGGTGCTGCACAATGTGCCTTTGTCTTTTTCAGCTTTTTTTATTTTCTGGAAGGGTTTGGTGCTGGCTTATTGTGTGTGGGTTCTGGCTCTGCTGTATTTCCACGTGCTGCAGGTGCAGTGTCTGAAATACCAGCCACCAGGTCTGCTCTTGAGGGCCTCAGGGCTTTTAGGATGAAAGCTTAGCTCTCATAGGCAGGTATGTGGGAGCCAGTGGTTGTGCCTGGATTTGACTCAATTCCTTTGGAAATGCTCTGGGGATTAAGATTCTGTTTGTCACCACAGTGTACTCTTGAGGTTGTTTTGTGCTGTTGAGTATCTCTAAATTAAGATATTATCTGCTTGAGTTCAGGCAGCAGCAGTGCAGATGTGAGTAGATGGTCATGGTGACCTTCAAAACCAGTTATTTCTTCACCAGCTGACTTGGAACTTTAGCCCTGAGTATGATTTAATGATGATTATGATTTAATGATTTAAGTGATTAGCTTAAGCAAACTGAATTCCATCTTCCAGCTTCGTCAGTACTTCAGTTAGTGCTTGTGAAACCTTTGTTTTCCCTCCTGTGCAGTCAGTGAAACCCATACTTTGGGATGTTGGTAGGTAATACTGATCTTTCTGGGAGGGAGGTGTGTCAGAAGAATTGAACATTGTTATCTGGGCCATACAGTTTCCAGCAGCTGTGGAAGCTGAGCTGTGTCTGAGCTGAGCTGGACCTTGGCAGCGCTGGGTCCTTTGCCTGTCTTCAGCAGAAGCTTCTGAGCACAAATGCTTGGGAAAGTCAAGCCACACAGGCAAAGAGAGCAAAGCCAATCCGAATGAGAATCTCTGATTTTGAAGGTGTTGTCCAAGATTTAGAAGCTAAGGCAAAGTTTAGCTGCACAGGTTTACAAGAAAGAGCACAAGAGCTAGAAAAACTTCCTTGATGAAATCCTGAAACCTAGTAGGATGCGTGGAATATATTTAAACATCTCCTTTGCAGGATTCCTGTCTTTCATCAGAGTCACAGCATGTGTTCTAATACATGTAAATGTATATTTAATTAGTCCAGTGTTTAAGATGCTGAAAAGTAGTTAAAAATTGAAGAGAATATTAAATCAAAATTTTGATCCCATGGTCTGGTATAAGCTAGAAGTATTTAGTACTCAGAAAAAAAATATTACCACTGCTGTTATTACTACTGTCTGTTTAAATACAAATGTAAATGGCAGACTCTCATGGGTTTGTAATTTTTAAAATATTTCTAATTGCTGCCCATTGTTAGATGCTTAAATTCCATATTCTCCAGGTTTTGTCCTGTATTTTAGAAGGATAGAAACACATTTGCTGTTTTTAATATCAGATACAGTTTTTGTGTAAACCATAACTGCACTAATTTGAATTCTGAGAAAAATGTTAAACGTTGGAAACATGAGACTGCAAAAGGTCTGCTACACCATGGTTAGCAAGGTATAACACTTTCCTTTGGATTGTGTTAGAAAACCTGTTTTGATCTGTTTTTCTGTGATGTGTGTTTCACTCTCTGCCCTTGCCCCTTCTCAGAAATTCTTCTTTCTGTGGAGCGATGCTAACCCCATTTGAGCAAAGTAAAGGTTTTTAAAGATAATTAAGCTTCTGCAAGTTTTATGGAAGTAAGTGGCTGAGTGGAGGACAGGCCATGAAAGTTCTCTGCCTGAGGTGATTTACTGTGTGCCGGGGAATCCACACGACAAAGGCCTTTGTAAATGTCCCAGCTGGGGCAAGAGCCCTCTCCTTCCCTGGGCCTAACACTTGATGCCGATCTGAAGGATAGAAATATCAGCCACACTAAACATTTCAAAGTAATTCCAGGTAATTCTGGGCTTACAGTACTTAGCAAGCAACTTGATAAGCAATTTCAAAATATTTTGTCATCTGAATTTGAGGCAATACAAAATAATAAATATGAATTGATTAAAGAACTATGTTCTTGCATTAAAAAATAGTGCTTTTTTGCTATTGATTTTTCTGCCCTCTTTCCTCAAGAGCCTGTGCTTTGGGAAGACAGAGAGTGCATTTGATGGGATGTGAGTAAAGGCACCCTTGTGTTCCTGGCACAATATGCAAAGTACATGGATATTAAAAAAATGCATTCTGTGGGGGACCCAGCTTAACTGTAGCTGATACAACATTTGTCCCTGTGAATGGCAGGTTTGGATGCCTATGAACAGTGAGAATACCTTGTCAAGATATTTTTTTCTCCACTGTTAACCAGATTTGTGGTATTGGACTTAATTTCCTGTGCCAGGCTTTTTACCTCCTTTACCTACTCTACTGATTTTCTTTGTCTCTGCATGGAAAGTGCTGCCACAGTAGGGTCTCATTATAGAATTTTATTTGAAACCCATCTCTAGAAATACCTCTAAAAATAACTAGACTTTAATGTCCTTTTTAAAAAAACTTCTTTCTGAAAACTGCTGAGATAATACTGTGACAGAAATCTTGGTAAAAAAAGAAGAAATAGAAAAATGACTTGAGTGGGGTGGTTGGTGATGTTTCTCAGTTAGGGTACTTCATTACTTTAAAATGTAATCCCTGTTCTGGCACACTTAGTTTTCTGGAAGGTGTTCTCACACTGTTTCAATCTGCTGGTACTTTCAGATTTTGTCCATTGGTATTTTAAACTGTTCCTGAGAATTCACTTTTAGCAGTTGTTTTTCAAGGGCAGCTCCTGATCACAGACCTTGTTACCATGTGTAAACAGCTGTAGCAGGTGTTCCATCATCTCTTTTTCCAGTCATGTCTGGGAATCTTGTTGTGATGAGCTGTTCCCTTACACGAGTGAGGCCCTTCATAAAGGACAGCCCACCTCAAAGATGTAAATAACGTGTAATTAAAAAGCATAATCAGTTTTCTTTAGTGATTGAAGAACGTTTAGTGGCCATGCGTGAGTAATACAACAAAGTGCTTAAGCAAACAAAATCGGAGTCAAATGCTTCAAAGTTTTAAAAATAATTATTATTAAGAACTGAACACTTTGAGCTGAACTTATTAATAATTCGTAGTTGTAGAGGGAGGGAGTGAATGGATGAATAGAAAGAAGTGTGGAGAGTAGGAGGGAAGTGAGCTGATGCAATACTGTGATAAGGAAGGGGATCAGCCCATTCTAGTATTTTACAGACTTTTTTTTTAGTTGTTTCATATGCCAGAAATGAAATTGGAAATAGTTTAATTTTCAGCAGCAGGAGAGCACAAGCATGAGTTTTTTCTGCTTTTTTTTTTTTCATTTTCCCTGTGTGTTTTTTGAATTGTCTTTTACTTAAATTTTCCCCTACCAGTATAAAAAAACTAGATATTAAAAAATTCTTTTCTCTGTAGAGTAGATACAGCTGTTTTCAGTTAGTCCTGAAGTGAAATATTCATTCTTAAATAATAAGAAAAAATACAGAAAGCTTCTTCAACACTTCTCTCAAAAAACAGGTTAGGGATACTACTTGTGGGACTGTAAGTCAGTTTGAGAGGATGTACAACTTTTTAGTTTAAAAGAACACTTGAAACAAGGTTTGAGTAGGTCACTAATTGGATTTTAAGTCAGACTTGTAGAATTATTTTTCTCCATTAATCTATTGCGAGTGGCTTGTTGATAACTGTGGCATTATTGAATTTAATTCCTATTCTCGTTATTATTTCTAAACATTGTAAGAGTCTTTGGTATGTAACAGCTGATGGATTTCTGTCAGAGTTGTGTTTCTTAATGAGCAAAACCTGAAACTCCTTCTGACTTGGTTTCAGCATGTGGTAAGAATTACAGAGCAGCTAGCCTGAGAAAACAGGCTCAAAAGGACATACCATTAATTGATTCTGTTTAAAATAAACAGATGGACAACTTGGGTGTTTATGTCTCTTAATTTCCAAAGGGCAAATTTTAAATTCTGGAAGTGGTTTAACGGTTTTGACTGAAGCATGCTTCACCTTTCCTCAATCAAATGTGTAGGATGCTCTGAGAAGCAGCTGTTGTACCAAGATCATTAGGAAAAAATCCCCAACACTTAGGAATGGCACAAAAAGATAGTTTTGGCTTTTTAGATTCAAGAGTTTTCAGAAAGAGAACTGCTTTATATATGGAAAATAGGTCTGAAAAGATGCTGAGACAAATACCAGAAGGTTATTTAACTCTGCATATAGCAGTAGTAAAGAAAGAGAAACAAGCCCAGGGAAAAGATGGCAGACAAAATTATATTTTACTCTGTTCACCAGGTAAATGGAAATAAATTCCTATTTCCAGTAAAGATTACATCAAACGAGGCAGGATGTCTGGTGAGGATGAGTGTGATGAGTAACTGCTGTAGATAGTAGATGCTTCAGTCAAGGGGGAAACAATTTTTGAAAGGAGATCATGCAGAAGAAAAGAGGAGATAACTTCTACCCTAGAATTTCTGTCAGGTGTCAGAAATCTGTTGGGTTTTGGATTTTTTTCTGATTTCAAAAGGCAAAAAGGTATATATTCATTAGTCTGGCATCAGTGGTATTCAAAGTTTTCAAAGAAATCCTTAAAGAAGATTTAAGTAAAGGTTGAATATGGAAATAGGATGGAATGCAATATGATGTCAAGAAGGTAGTGGATGTATTGAACCATTATCTGTGATCTGGCAAAATAACTGAGTGACTGGACAAAGACAATTCAGTGCTTCTGATTCTTGAGGAGTTTAGTAAAACTTTTTATCAAGGGACCACAGGAAGGCAAAGCTGTGTGATAATACCACAAAAATTCACCATCAGACAAATCTCATGTTTTAAGTTGTAATGTTGTAGTTGTAATTAAGTTGTACAATTTAAGTTGTAAAGTCAGAGAGGGTTAATGAAATTTGCTGATGGGAGAATATCTGGATGCATTGTCAACACAGCAGAAGGTGAGAAATTCCTGTGGAGAGAGCCAGAGGAGCTCGAGGACTGGCACAACAGAGCCAGGATGAGATTTAGTGGTGCAAAGTATAAGGTCATGTACTTGGGGAGTAGGGGTAAGGTAATGCTGCTTCAGAAGCTTGAGGCTCATTAGTTGGAAATGACTGAGGAGGAGAAATAAATGGGTGTTTTAGTTGATCATAGGATTACTGGAAACTGCTCATGGGCATGAGTGAAATAAAGACAGGTTTAGGTTCTGCCTGGCTGTTGCTCTCTGATGGAATTGGTATTTAAACAAGGATGTTGAGGTCTTGTCTGTCATGCTGGATGTTTAATTACAGCTACTCCCACTGAAACAAAAAAATAAAGAGAATTAAAATATAATGGATTTTTTATGTTGATTGGGAAAAGAGAAAAGACTGGAAGAATTCTTGTTTAGTGATAAAAAAGAAAGCCTGACAGGAAACATGGTTTATCTCTGTTCTGGGCAAAAAAGGTTTGAAATGCCAAGGAATGAAAAAAAGCTCTTTAAACTAAACTATCGTGTTGGCATGAGAATTTACAGTTATAAACTGAACTTGGATAAACATGCAGTAGAACCAGGGAAGTGGGATGCTGAAATAGCTTTCCAAAAGGAGCAATAGTGTCCTGAAGTCAGTTAGTTTGCAGATAAAAGCATATAAATCTAGAAAAAGGCATTCTGTGATGTTTGATACCTGTGGTAACGAGATGCTGAACTTCATCACCTAGGAGGTTCCTTAGCCTCCAGTTTCATAGATCATTGCTCATTTGTGTAATCTGTGGCTGCAGTGCAGGATGCACATTCAGAGTTAATGCCTTTGTTTATATGTAAAATCAGATTCTGCAGGCTGCTTGGAGAGCAAGGAAATCAAAGCAGAGATTGCACAAGAGCGAATATTTTCTCTGTGTGAAACAGGACCCTCATCTTTACATAGCTCTGTGAGAGAGATTTTTACTTTTGGCCTAGATAAAGGGTCCTGAAAGCCTGGGATCTGATTTTGAGAGTGTGTGATCCTCAAAATCCCTCAGATTTTATTCTTTTAAAAAGCTGTCTCCCAAGTTCTGTTTTCATGTGAAGTTCAGCTAGGAGTTTCTTCTTTTATGTCCTGATGGATTAAAGAAGGAGAATGCTGCAAGGTTAGTCAATTATTTCACCTTTGTAGCCAAGCTTTGTCTTGGAGCAGAGAAACACTCTGGTCTTTAAAAATGCAATTTTTAATGACACACGATTTTAGACTATTCATAGCTTTAGATTTTTACCTTTTTCTTGGTAATATGCTCTTTCTCCCAGCTCTGTTACTGAGAACATAGTATTTTCCTTTCCTGGGTGGAATTTGGTTTCATTTTTCAGTCATTTGGTGTTCAAAAGGAGCAGAAGTGACAGACAGTCTTCTCCAAGCAGGATGTGTAACAGGAAAGCAGCAGGGATGTAGAACTTGAGATAAGTTTGGGATTTTCTGGAGCTCTGCAGGAGTCCTGGAGGGGTCCAGGTGGTAGGAAAATACCCTGGCAGAGTCTGTACAGAGTGCCTTGGTTGAGGTTTATACTGAAAAAAAAAAAGAAGCTAACCCTGATGACAGAATTATAATTTTATGTGATAAAATCTAATATTAATATGCTCTTTTTAGGTTGGTTTTGTCTGAGTGACTCAGACAGTTCCCAGTTGTGATTGGCAGCCAATAGCAATGATATGAACATTGTCATGTTTCCTCATGGAAATGACAGGGCTCGGAGCAGACAGCATAATTGTTTGCTTTTCTGCACAGGTTCAGGTGGGATTGCACTGCTTTTGTTCAAAGGAACAAGCTCATGGGACTAAAGAAGTTATTGTGTAAAATATCAGAGACAAAAGACTTAGGTGGAGGGAAATTTAAATATAAAATAAAATGGACATTAGGTTGTGCTAAACACTGGCGACTCAACAGATTCTAACCTTACCCTTTAAAACCAAGTTAAAATCTGTAATAACTTTTTTTCACTTCCCAACATGGCGTATGCTTTTTCTTCAGGCTTATCCCCATAACTAAGAATTCAATATTCCTTTTTTTTTTTTTTTTTTTTTTTTTTGCTATTTTAGATTAGCAAAGTTACATGTTTTTATCTAGCATCTGATTTTTCCCTTTGCCCATTCCAAATTTGGCTTGTTTCTATGTCTGTTACTTAATATCTGCAGTATCAACAAGTCCTTTAATGCCTGTGTGATTAAGAGATAAACAAAAAAAAAAATTATTTATTTTGAAAGCACCTAATCTCAAAGGGATGAAAGACACAGAAGTTCTGTTGAACCATGGCAAAATGAAGCAAAGCAAATACATCATAGCTGATCAGTTTTGGAAAGCTGTGTAACACACTCATCATCCTTCATAATTTTAAGGAAATATATCTATTTTAAATTTTTGTTGTAGAATTCACGTTTGTTTTTTCTTTCCTGTGTTTGTCTTTCCTCCAAAGATTATATAAAGCGTTGTTATTTTCTTGTGCAGAGGAAAATGTGGGAAAAGAATATGTTCAGATGTGCTTTAAGTATGCTTTTGGCACCTGTTTATGTGATTAATGCTTTTTTTAAAATTTTCAAAAGTACTAATCCTCCTGGTGTTGAAATTACATTTTCAAGTTAAAGACACAAACAAACCTTGCATTTACTGTTGCTTCTCTAGTGTCCTGGGTTTACACTGGAAGTTACTGGCATGGTAATATTATTAACTCTACAGACACAGTTTTAGTGTTTTCCTGGGTTAATTCAGATAAAAGTCTTGCACCACCTGAAGAAATGAATAAATTTTGGTGTTTGCAGCTTTGGATATTACTGCATTCTGTTCCTCAAGGTTGCTGGAAATGGAATTCTTTCTGATGTGAGGGTCTCCGTGCCTTGGAAATATGTCTTAATAGTTCACTGAACTATTGGCAGTGATTTTGTTTTTAAATAAGTGTTTAGCACAGAGAGTCATTGCTCTTCAAAAAGTGATTTGTTAGATTGTTTCAAAGCACGGTTTTTACAGTTGGTGAAGCTGTGAAGGTGGCAGAGTGTGTTCCAAGATTGTCTGAGGCATAATAATGTTGTCCTGATCTCCACAGGTTCTCCTCACCTGTGGTGAAGCATCCAGCATGTTTTTTACCATTTTCAATTGTAAAATTAAACTAAAAGGACTTTTGAAATACATAAGTATTTTACCACTGAATGATTACAGCCTTGGTAATATTTGATTTAAATTTTGGAATGTTTGGATTTGAAAACAAATATATCTAAAGTATTTGTTGAGTACTTTACTGCCATCACTCGTTTTAAAGATTGCTAATGTTCCTGAACAGAACCAATTTTGAAGTTATTTTACTAAAATAGTGAGCTGTAAAGTCACTAATTGGGGGTAGTTTTTTTTTTTTTTATAGGTGTTTCGGTTTTTTTTGTATGTGGTTTTTTTTGGATGTTTGGAAATACTCAGCATTTTGGCAGTAGAGATCAGGATAACTAAATTATACTCTCTGTTCTGTTGTGATTTTGAAATGTACGTTTGATCAAAGCTTTTCACTTTTTTGTCTCTGCTTTCACAGTGTAGCTCTTGCTTGTAGGGGGTAGAAGCAAACAGAAAGAAATAACTTTGTAAAAGTAATCTTGATATAGAATATTCAGTGAGCTTTGTATTGTCACTTTGTATTGGAAAACCTTCTTAAAATAGCCAATGAAACCATTAAGGGAAGAACTTTACCTTGAATTAGTCCATCACTGCATTGCAATATTTACTTTCCTTTCAGCTGTTCCTGTCTTAAACAACCAAAAAGTCTATTTAGGAATTTGCCTTTCCTGTTGTATCTTCGTCTTCTTGGGTTTGTTGCTGAAAATTTTGCCTAACTTTTAAGGGTGGAGCTGTAGGGTCAGCAAACATGGTGCAGCTTAAAAGTCATATCACTAAAGACTGTTTTTAAGGACAAAAAAACCTCAGGACAGAGCTGTTTGATATTTATGATACAGATAAGTCAACTATACTTGAAAGTTGGAACGAGCTTTGGGTCACATCAGAACTGTGTATAATCAGTATTTAGTGTAGTGGTCTGCATTCCTCTGCCACCCTAAAATTGGTTGATAATAAAAACAAGAAAACTGGGGTTAAATTTCTGTCCAGCTTAATGTTACATGTTTTAATGTACTGACATGAAATAAGTGGATTTTCTGTGACTATGAAGTAGCTTTGTTTTTCTCTTTTTTCAGAGTTATGACTGCAGTTTTAATGAACATTCACTTTTCTTTTGCTTAGTGCTGTGTGGATACTGCAGTACAGGTGGAGGTGTCAAGAGAATTTTTGAGTGGAAAATCCATTTTCTACAAACTCAGGTTTTTTTCAGGAACTTAGTTTTCTAATTAGACAAATGAAGTAGTTCATCTAGGATCAGATTAATCCTACTGAAAATGTGACAAGGTTTTAAACTTTTCTGAAAGTTTGGGGTTTTTTTTTAGCAAGTTTAATAATCTGCTGCATTGCCCAGCAGAGCTGTATTTTTAAAATCTTTTCCCACTAATGCCCTAATGCACACTGCCAGGATTACCAAACTGAATGTCCAGCTGATTCCGAGTGAGCCGGTTCAGATTTGTATGGCACACTTTAGTCTGGAAATTCTGACATTTTCTATTTTAATATTTACCATCTCAGACCAGAAGGTTTTTGTCCTGTGAAAAGTGCTCATATTTAACTTCTGTATTGATTAAAGAAAAAAGACAAATGTTAAAGTCCCGGATTTTGTCGTGGAGTGGAAACGGCAGCATTTGGGCGAATCTCAGCACTTCTGGTGCTCTGCTCGGGTGTAAATCACAGCTGAGGCAATGAGCTCTGTGGAGTGCGTGTGGGATCCCTGGTGGCAGCAGGGAATGAGGGGCATTTGTCTTGTGATTTGTTGGCCCTGTCGATACTCGTGTGACAGGGGAGAGCAGAGCTGAGATCAGCTCGTGGGCAGGCTCAGCGTGGCAGTGCTGTGTTATAAACTCCATTTCCTGCCACGGTTTCCATCTCCTGCTCTATTGACTGTGCTGCCCAGCTTTGTGTCATCAGCAGAATTTGTCAACAATCTCCTGCTTTTGTGCTCAGGTTGTGGGGGAATATTGTAACTAAGATTACTTTACAGCCCAGCTGTAGAGGTGCTTTGTTGGTCGACTGTCTCCTGGTCAATAATTCTCTTTTTAGCTTTTCACGTTATTCTCTCCCCTTTTCCACTTTCTTGTGTATTACATTTTGAACATAATCCCCATCTTCTCCACTTTAAAGAACTGCTTCCCATTTGGCCTGATATCAAATATTTTACTGGATCCAGCCAGATTGAATCTCATGCATTTCCTTGTCCACTAATTCAGTTATCTTATCAGGGGAAGGTATCAGGTTCCTTTGGCTTGCTCTTTCTTTGACAAACCAATGTTAAGTTTTAATCCAATTTCTACATAGCTCTGTATGATGAATTATTCTTTCCTTCAGAAATTGTTCTAATCCCTTTTGCCATTTGTAAGTACCACTTGAATTTTGGCAATTCTTACTTTCTTCTTTAAACTTAGGCTTCAAGAAGTAGGGTTTTTTTGCTTGCTGTACCTCTTTTTTGTTCTCTGTAGGGGTTTTCTTTTCACTCTTGGTATCATTTGTGGGTTAATTATTCACTCAGATGTGCAGTTTTATCCTGTATATTGTTTTCAATGTGTAAATTTTAGGAAGATTTTGTATCTCTGATTTAAATAAATTTAAGCCTCTTCTGAATTCCAGTCCTTACCCATTTAAATTTTTCTGCTTTAACTCATGATCTCTTTTATTTCTCAAATATTTAAAAGAATCTAAACATAGATTTAGAAAACTTAATCATGGGCAGTTTCTGAACAGATGCTGAGTTCAGGAGGCCCCATGAAATGCCTGTTCTGTGGTTCTCTGGTCACCTGGACATGGGAGGCCAGATCACATTTCCTTGTCCACCATACAAAGATCTGTTACAATATCCTGACTGCCTCTTCTTGAACTTGTAAAATTCCTGTCTGATCCTAGAAAGCAGAGCACGCTCTTGATTTTCCATTCAAGACATTAAAATTTCAGTAATCTCTGCCAGTCTGATGGCAGACAAGATTCCCACCTGACTTGGTGTCTTGCAGTTGGTTGTTTTTGAGAAATTGAGCAAGACCCAGCAGTCAAATAAACTAAATATCATGTATGCACCTATCTTCATGTATTTTTACTTGTATGTTATTGTAATCTTTGAGTCAGATTTATTTTATGTAAGCAGCTATCCTATAATCATCTTAGAACTTTGGTAATTCAAATAAAACTATTTTTGTTTGTTAATTCAGGAAATTTAGGTGAAGAAATTATACCAACATTGCATCCAAAACCACTAGAAAGATAATTTCCTGCAGTCTGTGTTTGCTTGTTTTTGTGTGGGTTTTTTTGTTTTGTTTTGTTTATTTGTAAAAAATTTTTTTTAAAAAATATTTTATTTCTATTTTGCTGTTTCTTCATCTGTGCTTTTATTCTCTCTTTGGGTTAAAGGCAAATCTCTCGCAACACTTTTTCTAGTTTAAAACTCTTAACTGTACCAGGATCCTGTAAATACGAGTGGCCATGGTATCTTTGTGTTGAGAGAGGTCAGTTTTGTGTGAATGCCTATCAGCAGCTGGACTTGATGGTTTTAGAGGTCTTTGCCATCTTAAAAAAATTCCATGATTCTGCAAAATCCAAAGCTTCTTTCCTCTGGGGAAGAAGTCTGCTGTAAAAAAGAGCTCTGCATACCTGCACTCTGTGCATGGGTGTGTAGACATTTGTAAAAACAAGCAAATTGATATGAAAAGGCATCCTTAGCCTTTTTCCTGTAAATTGGGTGGAGTCCTCTGGAATTCTCTTTGTGAAAGACCCTGGGAGCTGGTTTCTGCAATTCCTGATCCACTCACCTGTTACATCCAGACTCAGCTGAGTCAGAAACTTCTGTTACCGGAATCATGATGGAATAGGGACTCCAGCAGTATTGTTTGAAATATCATATGGACACCAGGCCTTTTTTCCTAAAATTATTTGTTCAGGGATTGCAGTTGAGTTGCAGAAACCTATAAAATGGAAGTTAGGAAAAAAATCCATTAACTTGTCTTTGATTTTGGTGCAACACTACCATTTGTAGCCTCTGCTTTATGAATTAAGCAGTCGTATGGGATGTTAAAAAATATATTAACATATTTTTAATTGCTTTTTCTTCCCCAAATTCCCTGGTTTTGCACTTGGCTGAAGTTTAATATTTAGGGAAGCATGGTCCTGGTTGTCTCCAGTTGATTCCTTTACATTACCAGAGACAATTTAAGTAGTAAATATCTTGCTGTGGGACCCTGTTTAGGGTACAAGCAGCAGCACGCAGTACAATTAAAGGTTCTTGCAGCAAATGTTTAGGAAAATACTTTCCAAGAGATCTGCACATGATTAGAATTACTGAGTGCTCTCCTCTCTGGCTTCCTGTTTTGGAATTGAATGCCTTCAGGACACTTGGAATATCTCAGTTTTGAGAAGCAAGAGCAATTTAACCAAGTCTGTACTTCATTGTCTTAGCTGTGATTTCAGTTAGTTGTAAATAGGGATAAATATATGGAATAGCCCCTGAGATACCTTAATCAAGTGGAAGGAATAAATTTTAGAGCAGCTTTTGAGGGAAATGAGAGCAGATAAAATGTCCCAACAGTCAGAGCCACGTTCTGGCTCTTTCTCTGCACATGTGTACAATTAGTGGCTCTTTCCTTGCTTCTTGTTTCCCATCCTGTGGGATAATGAGTTTGAACATTTTTTGGAACAACTTGCTAATTGCTTGAAGTATTTTATGTAGGTTATTTATAAAGTTTGAAGGGAAAATTTGATATGGCTATTGAACAGTTGTATACGGAACAGTTTCTTGAAGCCCCTCCACCTAGTTATGAGCAATTCAACTACAAGAATAATTCCTTGACATGAGATTAATTTATTTGGCAATTCAGCCATTATGCTGATTTATTTTGTAAGAATCCATGAGGTTGGCCAAGTGCAGTTGTGTACATCTGTACCATTTCTTGGTGTTTTTAACCCTTCTGCCTCAGTGGTGTTGTCTGGCCATTGTGTTTGTGGGTGCTGTTCACCCCACGTTTCCCACCACATACAGCAGTGGAAATACTTGGGTGTTCTTAGTTCTGTACTGGGCTTTCTTGTCAAATAAAACACAGTTTGAATGGAGACTGTTAGAAGAGCCATTCCAGACAAAAACATTGTCAATAATTCATGCAGATTTTCTGCTTGGCTTTAAAGAATTGTAAAGCAAATTCGAAGTGGTTAAGTTTGCATCAAGACTTATTATGTACCACATTTCTGGAAATTGAAAAGACCATGTAACACTCCGTGGCAGTTTTCATTTGAGATCACACTAATAAAGGAAGTATTTCCAGACACTGTGAGTGTCTCCAGTATACATTTGGTGTGTTTGTGATCAGTGACATTTGATAACTTCGTGTTCGGTACTATTTAGAATATTCTTACAGAGTATTTTGTTTGAAAATTAACTTAGGGGCTTTTGACCTGCCCCAGTCTGAGTTCAGAGTTTTGTATTTCCTTTGTAGCAGTGATTACAGAGTTGAAGGTAAATGCATCTTTATTGTATCATCTATGAATACAATGAATAGCTTTTCAGAGCGGGCAAAAGCTGAACGTACTTGACTTGGTAGGGTCTGCCCCTATTCCATTTAAAAATGTAGTTATTATACTTGGATATTTCCAAATGCAAACAATCAGTGGATCCTCAAGTGCTATCATTTTTTGTCTAAGTGTACGAACAAATTCAGATTTTCTTTTGGAGATTTTAGGGGTAACTTCACAACAATTTTGAGTAATTTCATAATTATTTTTAGTTATAGTTAAAATTTTTGAATTCAGGCTACTTTAAATGTGAAATGGATCATTATAATTTAGTATCATCTTCGTGTTTTCTTAATAAGAGAATAACACATGTGCTTTAGCCCTAACATACAGGTAATAGGATTGGATCTCTCACATCCAAATAAGCCAGTTGTAAGTAAGCCACATTCTTTATGATTATTGTTTCTAATGGTTATGCTGATCTAATACAATCTATGGCCAAGCTTAGGTTAGCATCTCAAGTAACTTTCAAGATGCATCATTTTGTCAGATATTAACTTAATCAGGTGCCATTTCCTTTTTCAAGTGGTCAGCATCCAGTTGTTTTATTTCTTGCAGTAAGTCTGTGCCCTGGTGTCACAGCTGTTCCCTTGGAGTGTCCTGGGTGGGCACCAGTGCAGCCACTTCTAATTGCAACCCTTAATTTCAAATGTCTTGTTTTTACAGTGCCAGATTTTGTGATAATTTGAGCATTTCTGTCTGTAACTTTTTCACCAGAATTACTGTTAAACACTGTCTGTCAGTCTTGGCATCGTTTTCATACAGTTTCCCATCTGAGAAATTAATGAGGATTTGAGTTTGTCTTCTAAAAAGTAAAGGTTTGTAGGCATTTGCTGTCAGTCTCCCTGTTGAATTAAGCGTGGCCAAAACTGGGTTGCTGCTGTGATTCACAAAGCAGAAATAATAATCCTTGTTCTAAAAAAATAAAGCTGACCTGAAATACAGCTGAACTGCTGCTGTTGTCTTCTAGTGTAGCCGTTTTTGTTTTTTTCCTTTTTTTGCCTGTTGTAAAGCACAGAGCCCAGTCCTGGAAGCACTTCAGTTCCGAAGAAGCAATAATCTTGTGGAATAGTCCTTAACCTCAAAGCAGAAGCTTACTCCAATTTGTGCAAATGGAAGATAATGACTAAAATGATGGGAAAATCCTTCAAAAGCAGGCTCAGGAGGAACCTTGTGGCTCTGCACAGGTCCTGCCAGGAGGGGACACCCGGGGGGTCGGGCTGTGCTGCCAGGAACAGGGACAGGAGCAGAGGGAACGGCCTGAGCTGGGCCAGGGCAGGCTCAGGGTGGGCACAGCAGGAATTTCCCCATGGAAAGGGGGCTCAGGAACTGCCCAGGGGGGTTTGGAGTGCCCAGCCCTGCAGGTGTCACCTGGAGGTGGCACTCAGAGCTCTGGGCTGGGGACAAGGTGGGCATTGGGCACGGCTGGGACTCAAAGATCTGAGAGGGATTTTCCAACCTCAGTGATCCTGGGATGGTGTGTTGTTCCTGGAAGGCAGGTGGCAAAAATGAGTGGGTACAGGCACTACCATCTCCCACTGCTCCTCATCCCACCATATTTCCATGGGAAAGTAAACTGCTGTGAATTCCTCAGTCTGAGGAATAATGTTGGCATAGAACGTTGGTGGGGGCAGTGGAGATGGTTCCAGGTTGGGCTGCTCTGATCCTCTGTAAGGTCTGTGTCCATAGCTTCAGGGAGACCTTCCTTTCAGGAATTACAGGTGCTTTGGGTTGGTCCCTCTTCCCTCTGCAGATGAGCTGTGTCCCTCTGTCTCCTTGGATTTCTTTGCCTCATTTCCCAGGTTTCCTGTCATTCCCACCAGGAGATTTCCTAACACACCATGCCTCTGTTCGAGCCCTGTGCAGACAGCCTTGTACTGCCTGCATTAAAACAAGAGAAAATGTTTCTTCTGCGGGAGGAGAAAAGCCACCAAATTCTGCATTTGGTATGTGACAGCTCAGGAAGAATGAGGAGTGATTTTGTAACAGCTCCCCACCTTTATATGAAGACAAAATTCACAACTGTGCCGTTTTCACGGTCCGTTGCTTCTTTTGCTTGAAAAGGCTTTGCTTTCACTTCTGATAGTGGTTTCGAAGCAATCAAAAGACAAATCTAATTTCCAGCTGTTGGAAATGATTGTTCATGCATGAGGAACTGCTGCAGTTTTATGTGCCATGTCTTTTTGGGATGGAAGTCTTGGTTTTGGTGTTTTGGTTTGCTGTGAATAACAGAAGGCTTGGGGTTAGGGTGAGGGGGGGAACTTTTTTTGGGAAATAGTTACTTTGAAAATGACTGGATGCTTTCATAGTGTCATGACCAGGGTGCTGAGTTCAGTCAGAAGATTTCCCTTTGGAAAATTACATGTTTCAGGGATCTACTACCTGTTCACCTTGACTCCACTGGTGACAAAGTGGCTTTTCAGGGCAGCTGTGTCTTGCAAAAGAAGGCTCCTTGCACACAGTATTTTGGGCATCACCAAATGATTTAAGAGCCACTTTCTTTCTCTGTTATTGAGTATTTAACCAGATCCTTCACTTGGATGACTAAATTGTAAGAAGTCTTAGACAGTGGGGAGGATTTTGTAGCTGCACACAGGAAATAAATCCGTAAGATAACTTTGTTATGCTTCAGACCACTTCTGCTTTCCTTGTGTTTTCCTCATCTGTCACTAGTGATGTCAGCACTAGAAAGCACCTGGAGGTGGTTGGATTCCCCAGGTGTTCTTCACTTAAGAGAGCAGTTTATCAATTCTCATAAAAATGGTGCAGCTGGTGGTAAAGGGTTTTGTACAACATCCGTATTACACTGAAATTCTTCAGGGAGATGTCTGCATTTTTACAGGCTGTGGTAGAGCGGGCTACTTTTGATTAGAGCCTGTAAATTTGAGCACAGTGTGAGCATTTAGTAGTGATAAAAATAAATGCACTCAGTGTCCCCCTGCCCAGGCAGGGTCACCTCGCTGACCCCGCGCTGTGTGGGCAGTGACCAGTGGTGGCAAAGGCACCACAAGGTCTGGAGGTCTCAGCTGAGTTGAGATCCTGCACAGGAGGGACCAAAACCTGCAGGAAAATGTCCTGCAGAGACTGGACCCATGAGGGCAGCAGCAAGAACTGGATCTGGAAATTTGGATGCTTGGGAGAACAGCCGGGAGGAGAACAGAGATACCATCTCACCACATGGCTACGCCCTGCCCATCAGCCTGCTTTAATTCTCTCTGATGAACACTGTCCTCCCATTCTGTTTCTGCGTTCAAATCTCCCTGTTTGGCAGGGGAGAAGTGTTGGAAGAGCTGCTCCTTAAAGTTCTTGTGTTTCAGTGGTGGCTCTGCACCTCTGAAGAGAGAGGAAGAGTGATACCCTTTCAACTTCAGAGGCTGAAATGAAATTAGATGTAAATGCATTCCAAGCAATGAAGGAAAATTTGCTTACTTATCTGGGTTGCATCTCCTTTTTCCCCTCCTCACACTGAAAGTAGCATTACCAGTACCTCTGCCTGTGTCACCTCTTCCCAGTCCTGCTGTGTTCCTCCAGGAGCATTTCCCATGAGCCTGGACAAGGCAGGAGTAAACAGAGGCCGAGGCAGCAAGAAAGGAGATGTGGAACATGGGAACTGGGAGAAGGGCAACGATATCTGGACATCCAGGAGAAATGTTTATTTGCACCACTTCTCTTACCTTTTCCTCCAAAAGGGGACCTGCTTCTTAATATCTAATGGAATTCAGGCTGAGCAAGAAAGTCTGGCTCAGTGGGCCTCTGCAGGTGAGGTGGAGATAGGAAAATGTTTAGTGTCAGTAGGGAAACCCATTTTTTTTAGGTGATTCTGTCACATTCCCAGTTTACCCTGTCTGCCTTGCCTTTCCTTCATGGTCTCCCTCCAAAGGTACCTTAACCCACACCTCCCTGCTGCCACTAAACTACCCAAAACCACAATTAACTCTCTCCTGCTGTCAAATTATCTTGTTACCACAGATTTTAAACTTGCCTTCCTCATCAGGAGGAATAGAAGTAGTACAAATATGTTATTTTGCCTTCAGAATGACACCTGGCAATGTTTCTTACCTATTGATTTAAATAATTTAGCATTTTAAAAGGAACAAATCGACTTAATTTGTTTTGGGGATACTTAAAGGTTGAGGACAATTTTATATCAATTAAAATCAGTGGTAATTCATTTATGATGGCACTAATGTAATTAATTAGGTAGTTGCTGCTTATCTTCTTTCTAATACATACATTGCTTTTAAACATCTGCTCAATACTCCATTATGATAGCACAGGAGTGATTTTACCTGAGAGCAATAGAGGAGCAGATGCTTCCTGATGACAGCTTCCCAATTTGTTTAGGAAACAGCCAGTCAGTCCTGGATTCACAGTTTTAACTTGAAGCATGGCAGGCATGCAAGTAAATTTGAAAATCAGAAACAAAAAAAAAGAGAAACAAGTTTCTTCATATCATGTGTAATGATTGCAGTTTGGTTAAAATGCCCTTTTTTGGTTAGTGTTGTATATGACATTTTCTAAGGCTGATGTTTGTGTTTTGTCTTTTGTTTTGTGGTGTCTGTGCATGTGAATGCTTTGCAGCAGTTACAAAACCATCCACATTTAAATCTGATTTCAGTGTTGTCCAGTACAGTAACTGAAATTCAGCATTAGCTCAAAAAGAGAACAACAATATAAATAGGAAAATAGGAAAAGGAAACTAGAGCAATTATTCAGAGAAAGAGTTCAAATAGGCTATCATGACTTATGTAAAAATAAAGTGTCAGTTTTGCTTTTTAAAAAATAAGTTACACCTGTGTTTTGTGTTTCTCACTTTATCAGTACTGGTTAAAGAGTGAAAATGAGGTCTCGTGGGCTGGTATAAAACTGTCTGAGGCTCCTTGGTTCTAGTGACCCATTGGTAGATTTTTAGCTGTTTCAAAGATCACCTAAAATGACTGTACTCGTTTTATTCATCTCATCAGCAAAGTTCATCTCATCAGCTACAGAGATACCATCAAAACTTGTAGGCTACAAAATGTACTTTGCCTGCAAAAATACTGTGGGCTGTACTTGCAGAGACTGTAAAGAGCACGATTGCACATCAGTGATGTGTCTTTTTAAATCAGAAAACGTGAAATTGCTGTTTCCTGAGAGGAAGGGGGATTAGAGTAGCCCTGAGAAGGATTCAGCTATTTGCCTTTGTGTGCAGATCCGAAATAGTCACAAATTAGTCATTTTACCATTATATACAGAATGCTGTGTATGCAGACAGTCTTTTTTCTAGAGCAGTGGTAATTAGCACAGGAACAGGTAGTCTTGCCATTTCCAGAAGTATCTCTCAGGGCAGGGTAAGCTGGTGACTAAGCAGGAGGCAAGGCCGTGGTATCTGATGAAACATTAATGCCTGAGGAGCACCATGTAGGCTCAGTTCTGAGCACAGACTCTTTCTCTTCCCCTCCCTGACCGTACCTGGATTTGGTTTTTTTGTTTTCTTTTCCCACAGGCTGCTGATGGTCTCTTTAGCTATTCTTACTGAAGCATTAATCAGTTTTAAAGAGGGTTACATAGAGGAGAATTTTTTTTTGTCTTGTTTCTTTTTTTAAGCTGTATTGTACATCTAACCACTGGGTATCACTTGTGTGAGGAGGAGAAGGACATCCCTTCCTGGTCTGTCACTCATGTATGTGGTAACTGGGCATGTCATACCTGTCTTTATCTGGCCTGTGACATCAGGAACAGCAATCAACACTGTCCTTCTGGCAGGTTGACTTCAGGGTCTCTTCACATACAGTTTTTAAAACTAGGTTAACCCAGAGAACATGTTTTCAAACATTCCCATTCAGTGTTTTAGGCACTTGTTTCCCCATGAGCAAAAATCAATCCTTTTCCTGCAGACATCTGGGATTTACCAGGAAACCTCTGCTCTGTGGCCATCTGTGATCTTCTCACTTTGTGTCCAAAAATGCATGAGCAGTTCCTTGGTCTGCAGCTTCCCAAGGTCTGGGCTTCCATTTGTGGACTTCTGTCCCTCTGCCTCAGCAGCATCTGGGTGCCTAATACACTAAATGTGGGGAAGGTCACATCAGGAAATAAACCTGAAAGTATCTTGGGGTCATTACTGTTAAAGTTTATCAGTTTTTATATTTTTTCATATATCAATTCATCCATTGCTGACTTGATAAAGGATGTGAGATAAACATGCAAAATAGCTTTAAATTTCTGGTGTGTTGTATGAACACAGTGTTCAGAGGATGCTGGTTCTTCTTTTCTGCTCAGTCTTTCTCTGTTTTGCTTGGACAGATACCATAAGCCAATATTCAGAGTTGCTTGGCAATAGCCAAGTCATGAAATGCACACCCAACCTGTGGGGCATTATGGTTGCTTAGTTCATGCATATAAATTTAGGGGTTTGGGCACTGAACAAGTCCACACCCAGACTGTCTTCTTGGAAAGTTTGTTCTTATGTTTAATCTTAATGGCATTATTAATTTAATGGTTCCATATTCAGGGACATTGAGTTATGACAGCTTTTAGAAAAGTCCAAACAACTGCGTGCTTAGCACTGTTGGAATATTAATTTGAAATGTTGTGAAATTTGTGCTGCAGCTGTGGTATATCTCAATGCAATTAGATTCATCTATTTTGATTTGTTTCAAATCTACCATAAACTTTAATACTTTACACCTGGAATATACACTAACAGGGAAAAAAAAAAAACCCTCTCAGTTTTATTAGTACATTTAATGTTATTATTATAATTACATTATATGATATATTTTATATTATTAGCAAAGCAACTCCTGGCAAAAAGCCTTTAAAGAAAGTAGATCAGAGGATTTTTGGTGGATACATTTGATTTGTCTTTTGGCAAGCAGAACCAGATTATTTAAGGATACACTTCTAAAATGGTCTATACTGAATGTAATGAGGACAGGTACAGCTGTAGTCCTCTTGTTGTGCCAGTTACTGCGCCATGAAGATTTTAGAGGGAGCCTTGGTGCAGCTTAGAAAGATCTCAGTTCTGGGAAGGCTTGCAGATAGTTCACAGTTTGTGGAAGGGACTGGGTAAGATGTCTTTGTAGGTTTCAGACTTCTCTGATTTTCTTGCTAGCACTGAAAAATTCCCTTGGGAGTTAGCACGAGTAGTGCTGTGAAAGGGGTGGTTGCCATTATTTCTGTTGTGCGCATTTACTGAGCTCATGTCAGTTTCCCTGGGCACAGGAGCAGGGGCTGACGTGTTGCTGTGGCCACGTGTGTCGTTTCAGGAGCCCTCGGATGACTCCCAGGCCGCTGGGGTGTGCAGCACGGAAGAAGTGGTTCGCTACGAGTACCACGTCCTCTACTCCAGCAGCTACCAAGTGCCTGTGCTGTATTTCAGAGCCTGCTTTTTGGGTAAGGCCAGCACAGACTCCATGTGCTGCGTGCAGTCGATGTTGGAAATTTTGTATTAAGTTGAGGAAGAGATGTAATAAGAAACCAAGAGGTGAGGTTGCTCACCAGAGAATTTTTCGGTGCTCTGGACTCAGAGCTCCAGGACTGTGGAGGAGATGATATCATCTCAGCCTGAGGGAGGCTGATCTTTGGCTCCTGGCGTCTTGCCTGTGGTTGACTGAAACTGCCGGTCATTTTTCTTGTTCTTTTCTTGAAATGACTACAAAAACTTGGTGCTGCAGGTTTAAACTGGGCTGGGCAATCAGTGGACATAACCACAGTGCTTGAGCCACAAGGCTGAGGTCTAAACATGTCTTTTAAAATGTATGCTGTTTTCTGTTTAAATTTGCTGCTTAAGGGAAAATAAAATAATACCAATAGGATATTGACTTTTTTTTTGTACTGAAGCTGGCTCTTGAAACAGTCTGATGCTGTCTCCTCCCTGGTATGTACACCTTGCTACCCACTGCTCTGTGGCTGTAGCCACTGTGATTTCAGCTCCCATCCTGCCAGGGGAGAAAGGAGGAACACTCAGCCTCCCACGGAGGCCACTGTTGGTGTCACTCATTCAGTCAGCAGGCACGGAGTGATCGCACTGCAGCACTGGCTGTGCTCTGTTCCTCACTGCCCCAAGCCTGCGTACTTGTGCTCCAGCGGCCCCTGGCCTGTCCCTGCAGTGGTGTGGCCAGCAGGACCAGCTTGTGGCACTTGGGGACAACGTTGAGTGGTGAGCATGGCTGTGTTGGGTTAAGGCTTGGACTTGATCATTTCAGACCTCTTTTCCAACCTAAATGATTCCATGATCAGCATCTTTGTGTTTTGAATAATATCTTAACTTTATCTAGATGAAGATGTCTGAATGTTGCCAGTGATATCTTTTCCTTTTTAATTAAAAAGTAGCTTAAGCTGCTTTGAATGTGTTTGGTAGATTTAATCACTCTCTGCCTTATATTGTTTAATGGTTTCTAATTTTGCAGTGTTTGCGTTTCAAAAAGCACTTCAGATTCAAAATTGAAGAACAAATTCTCGTAGGCTCCCTGGTGGAAAGATTTTAGTCTGAGGTGCAGTTCCAGGAACGGATAATTTGGGATAAATTTTCAGAGTGGGACATGGGGAGCTGGGGACATTTACTGGGGACACTTTACCACCACCAAAACTCATTTGCACACATCCTGTTGCAGATTTATTTCCAGTATTATTACAGGCATTTATGAACATGCAGTGTTTTGCCTTTGAACTTACTGTGCAGACAGGAAGATGAAGGTAGTTTTGCTGTGAGAGACGAGTTAGCCTATTTGTGGTCCTGAAAAATGTCATCTTCTTGATTTTTGCTGAATTTATAGTGCAGTGTCTACAGAAGAGGACGGAGATGGTGCAGGTAGAGGAAGTAGGACAGTATCTCTACTGTACTGTACTTCCATATAATTAGTATTCACCATAAGCAGTTAATCACCAGAGAAGAGCTCACAGAGACAAAACAAGTTGTTTAGCTTGTCAGCACCAGGGAATCGGAGGTGTTGAAACATGACTCCTTATAGCTGGAAGTGGATATTACAGGAGCCAGTGGATGATCTAATGCACAATCATGGTATTATGTGCCAACAGCTCCCCTTGCAGTACAGAACTGTAATTGCTCCTACAAGCACAATTATCCTTTAAAACACTTCTTGGGAATCTTTCACTATGGAAAACAAGGGCTTTTTTTAGATGCTTCCGAAGGTCACCTGGGTTCTCTTCAGCATTTTGCATTCTCTTTTAAATTATAACAATATCTGACTCTTGAAGGGAGCAGGATACTAAATGCTGGCAGTAAGTGTGTTTCCTGCAGTGTTACCAGCTGGTATTCTCTGATTTTAATTATGGGCAGCTTACTTTTGAAAATGAGGAATTCTGTCTTCCCTGCATGTTGTTGGTCTGCCTGTGCTGGGCTGTCTGAAGGTCCCAGAGTGGGATTTTTGGAAATGTACAGCTGGCATGTACTCACCATGTGCTCAGACATACCTGAGCAGAGTATCCTTTGTGTTGTCCCGAACCTGCAGTGAGGAAAACTCTGGGAAATGCCCTGAGTTTTTTTTCTCTTGAGGTAATAGTCCATGTGATGGGCTCCTCACTTTGTTTGTCAGACAATCAGCAATGCTCACTGCATTCCTCACCTGCACTAATCAAGGAACAATCTCCCCAAGACTTACCTCAGTTTCCCAGTCTAAATTCCTACCATTGTTTGTAGACTCGGCAACAGGAGGGGTTCCTCACAAGTCTCCTGTGAGCTGTTCCTGGTTCCCCTGGGATCCTGCCCATACTGATCCCGGCGCTAATTAGAGCTGGCTTCGGGAGGTAGAGGTGAGCTGTACTCCTTCCAGTGGTTCCACAGCCCTGCCCCGTCTTGCCTTCCCCAGCACAGGGCACAGAGCTGGAATTCAGAGCTCTGCTTCCTCCCTGGCAGTGTCTGCAATGCCCATCACACCTGGGAAACAAAGATTCCTCTGTTCACCCTGGCTGAGGGCTTCTGCAGCATTCACTTCCTCCCTTTGTATAACAGCAGCTGATGCCAGCCTGTCCACATCTGTACTCCAACAGACGCTTTACAAACTTCTCTAGAATGTAGAAATCAATGAAATCCTGCCTTTCTCCTGCTGCATGTGAGTGCAGCTTCCATTTACATGGCCTCTCAGCCCCTCCTAGGACAAAGGCTCCCTGTGGAGTTGCTGGGGGGGATTTTCCTGTGATCTCCAGCTTGGTTGGCATCCTCAGGAGCTTGTGCCAGTGAAGACATCCAGTTCTCGCTCCTCTCTGCTAAAAGTTGTGTTCAAGCATTACAGATCACTTCTTCTGCAGTTGCATCGTATCCTTGCCCTTGCTGCTGTCTAAACTGGATTAAATAACTTACTTTCTTTAACTCATCTTTTGACCTTTTTTTTGTTGTTTGTGAGATAAAGTTTGCTGCGTAAGGTGGTGCAAGGTAAGGTTTGAAATTTTGATTGCGACAGAACTAAAACATTTTGAGAGACATCTAAACTTTCTTGTAATCTCACGGGATGGATTTACAGGGAAGAACTTGTTCTGTACAAGGACAAATACTTCAGTTGAAAACAGTGATTAAGCATGATGAGACTGTCTGGAAAGGTGTTTGGGAACATTATAGGGTACAAGAAGATATTTTTAGGCAGTGTGTATATACATAAGAAACATTTCTCACTGCCTCATGATACTTGCCACGTGGCATTTATTCCTAATTTCAGACCTGCTGAAGTCACAGTCAAGTGTCAGGAGCTCAGGGCAGAGGCTAATTTCTCCAAAATCAGCCCTGTGCCTGCCGTTCCATCCAGAAATGGAGCCCTTCTTTCTTCCCCTGGCTTCTGAGACTACCAAATAGGTATTTGAAGAAATGCATGAACCCCTGCTGATATCTGATGTCAGCAATTAGCCCTCTTGGAGACAGATGGTGTAGGCAATTATCCTTCCCCTTCAATGCTGGCATCAGCCAGATGGGCTGAGCTAGGTCCAGTAAGCTTTCTTTAATCAGCAGAGTATTTTCCTCTTTTCCTACTCTTTAAGATGTCAAGGAGCTTCAGTCTTTTCCTGAACCATCCCCTTCTGAAGCCAGGCATTCAGAACCCTCTTGCCATACATTAGAAAACCCACAGTGAGGTATCAGCAGCACAGGTGAGCCCAGGCACCATTCAGGAGTCACCCCGTGTGTAGAGAAAATGAATGGCTCGTCTCACACTTCTCCTTTTTCCTGCAAAGGCAGAGGGAGTAGCAGGAAAGCTGGCTTAACAGTGAAAAGAAAGAGCAGGACTAATGGGAGTCAACAAGGACTGCACCCTCACTCCTCTAGAGAAGAGAAAAGGAATGAGGTTTTCAGGCTGACCTGCTCAAAATACTCCCTCAGCTCAGTGGCAGCTAAATCCCTGCCAATAAAAACCATGCTAATCAGTGGTTAGAGAGAGGGAGCTTCTGAGATAGGGCAACTTCCTCCAGCCCTGAAGGCATGACTTTCTGTATTCACAACCACACTGGGCCTGGCTGAAGTGCTTTCCAGAATACAGATTTACTTCCTGAGCTCAAACATGTAACCACCATGTCCTTTCTCAGAAACACAGCTGCTCTAAAGACTGTATCCTGTAAGAACTGGTTTTATTGTGGCTTTGGACATAACTGAAATGGAATAATTTCTGTGATCATACATTCTCTTGAGCTGTATGAGTTTTTTTCTCTTTTGGTAGTGGTTTTTAATATTGTTTCTTTATAAAATACGTCAGAATGAAGCCTCAAAACAATTTGTGCACCATTTCACCCAAAGCATCAAGTAACATTTAACTGAAAATCTTATAAATTGTTAAAAGCTTTTAATTGGGACTCTTGGAAATTACTACAGGCCCTCATTACACATGAAGAAAATAGAATACAGCAACTTGGGAAGCCTGAAAATTTTCTCTGAAAGTAAATACGGAATTTTGTCTGCCTAAAGAATTTCTTCTCTTTGCAGAAATTAAGGTCCAGCTGAGAATGCAGCTCCTGTGTGGTCTGACAGCCTCACCTTGCTGCTGTGAGAGGGCACTCAGTATTCTGCCTTTAACTATTTCTTATTTGTGGTGACATGGTTGAGTTAACCCCAGCTGGGCAGTCAAGAAGCTTTTCTCAGAAAAGTTTGTTGTAGTCTAAATGTAAATAATAAAACCTTCCCAGCTGAACTTGGGATAAGGCTTGGGACCCACAGCAAGCCGTGTCCTTGTGGGTGATGGTGACTAAATAAATGCATGGGTGGATTTCACCTTCCTCTCCTGCCCCTTCTTTGGCTGGGTACTGCTGTTTCCTTCAGGTCCTGGCTGAACTTCCCAGCTCAGCTCCATCCCAGGAAAGAAAAGGCATGAAGGCAAGAGGCTGCTTGGCTCAGCAGGTGCCACAGTGGGCCCTTGTTGCCAGCAGCAACAATTACTGACTGCTCTGTCAGACCAGCTGGATGTTTGAGGTCTCAGTGGGCTGTAGGAATGTGTAACAGGGCTGCTAAACGTGTGAGAGTGCTGGAAGAAGGGGGTAAGAGAGCCCAAAGAACACAGATCTGTGTTTAGAGCAAGTCTGGGAGCTTGTGAATAGAATGAATCCACCATGTGGTTAAGACAAGACTTGTTTTTAACTATGACATGGTTAATATTTCAGTAACTTCTGATCATTTCTAAAAATGGGATTAACAGAGTCAGAGCATTCCATTCCACGTGTATGTGAATCTGCCCAGTGCTATTATAAAAATTCTCAGAGAAGGATTTACAGAGCACAATCTAGAGTGGCAAATGATGTTGCACTAAAACACATGTTATTGTAGATTTTACACTTGGACTTTCTCTGCTGAGAACAAAATTGCAGGTATGCATGGCGTTTCATATCACCTGCACACAGGTGATCTGAGTGTAAATACACCCTTCTGAAATAAGTTCATGCTGTTGTAGCAAATTTCTTTGTGAATGTTAGACTGTCCCCAGCACAGCTCTGGTATCTGTCATCACAAGACAGTTGATGTGGTGGTCTGACAAGTCTCACCTTCAAAAGCTGATTAATGTGCTGTTACCCCCTCAGATACTTCATTTGCCACGTGATTCTGCTATATAGTGCTCATGTAAGTTCAGAACTTCCTGGTTTTTTTACAAATATGTGCAGAAAATAAAACAGAGCCTGTAGGCAGCTGGTTTGAACTTGTGTCTGAACATGGCATTCACATAATAATTGTGTGAATAAATCTTTTTCATTTTACACACATACAAATGTCAGTAGAATAAAACTGATTATCAGAGGATGATGGTTTCTGACACCTGATAAATGCCAAGATGAAGCTACTTATTGAAAGTCTATCGAAATACTCTGTTTGCCATAAACAAATATTCATTAAAAATAGACATGCTTATTTTCTAAGCATTTGACACTAATATCTTGGCATAATTCTAGCAAAGCTGAAAACCTGATGCAGAAATGCTTTATAAATGCAGCTCAAGAAAACGTTGTGGACACACCAAAATGCAGTAAACTTTTATCTGCGGAATTTTGTTCCTTAGATTTTCTTCACTCTCTCACTATGAGTCCCATATATTTACAGTGGGTGATTCTTCATGATGTTATTTTGTGGTTTTAAATCCACCTTACCAAACCTTTGTTTTACAAAACCAGTTACAGTTCACACCTTACAATCAGCACAATGAGTTGTTACTCTCAGGTGACAGAGAAGAAAACCAAACAGGGAATTCAGGGTGATTCTGTGTGCACCTTCAGCCAGGATTTGAACAGTTTTCAGTTTTAATTTTGCTGTTCTGTATTAAAAGATACAGCATGCCTAAGAGCTTTGGCTAAAGGTGGTTGTTTCTCCCCCCAGATGGAAGGCCTTTAACTCTGGATGAAATATGGGGAAGTGTTCATGCATCCTACCAGGCTCGTCTGCAGGAGGGTCCCTGGGACACTATTACACAGCAGGTGAGAATCCTCTGGTCCTTCATGAAATTGGGGAATAAAATATATGCCTGGATCCTTAGTGGTCTTATTCCTCTCTTGCACAGAAGGGAAAAAATTAAAATAATAAAAAAATATATATGTCTATATCATGTTGTGCTCAACCATTTACCAGCAATAGTTTCAGTCCTGGATTTTGAAGGATATATAAGTGTTCACCATTTAGGGCTTGCTTTGACAGTATCTCACATTTAAAATACTTCTCCAAAGCCAGTCCTCAAAATTCAGGCAGTTTCTGAGTAATCGTGAATTTGGGTAAATACAAAAGCAGACTTGTTTATGTAAATAAAACATACCAGTGTAACATTTCACGGATTGTCTGGTAATCAAATTACCAAAAACGACTGTGTGTAATTTTCAGTTTTAAATAGACTTGCAGTCTTCGGGATTGAGCAAGGGAAAATTGGTTTCCTATCCTAAAATAAGCTGGTGCTGTCTAATAGCCACATGGCTCAGAGCTGAGCTGGTTGTTCTGGTGTCTTCCCTTTGCTCCAGGTCTCATGAGCAAATCTGACAAAGAATTGAGACTCTCCAGGTAGTGAGTTTTTCCCCATCAGACCAAGATACCAATGTGTCTTCTCTCCCTCCACTTCCTCTCCTTGTTTTTTTGATTTTAGCTGTCTCCAGGCACTCAGGTCTCTCACCACAGCAGCATGACAATGATGTGACATCCACCCGCTCCTACAGGTGCTCCCTTAATTCAAATAACACAGTTTAGTTACAGGATGCCTGTTTGTAGACGGTGCTCAGCCATGGGAACACAAGCAGAATTCTTGTTCTTTGCAGCCACAGACTGTTATTTATCTTGTAACAGCTTCCTGAGAAGCTACCAAGCCATGGGTGTTCTGGTGATTGCTGTGCGTGCCTGAATTCCAGTTGTGAGCTGGCAGGTTCTTACAATACACACTTCTCACATGAAATATTAATTACCTGGCTTGTCTGTGAATGAGGATGAGGAAACTGGGTGTTAATGACATAATGTAATAGTGCAACACTACTGAGAATAAAGCATAAACGGGATGTTTGGAATGTGTGAAATCAGAGTGGTGGAAGCCAAAAGGAAATTCAGGTCGCTCCCACGCGGGGATTATTTTTGCTTCTTAAGGGACAGTAAAGTAAAAACTGTCCTGCATCTAATAAGTGGAGGTGTGTGTGGGATACTTACACACAAATTCCTGCAGAAACAGGAGTTTTGGGTGGCAGAATGTGTGGAGGGATGAATCTGATTCTGGGCCACTCTCCAGAGGTGGTACAGCCAGCTGTGAGTGCACTGACAAACACAGGAAGAACATTTTGGAGAAATTAGCAGAGTTAACAGCTGCAAAATGTGACTTTCTGTGAAATAAGGAGATTATGGAAGATAATGAAAACTAGCCTGCAAGCCTCAGATCAAAGCAAGAGTCAGGTCTACAAGAAAAAAAACTGCTTTTCTCTGTCAAATAATGAATCAGGGTTCTGAACTGAAATACAGAGTTTTGTCTTGCCTTGCTGCTTTTCTGCTGACCCATTTTGTTATGTGGGTTAGGCTTTGCCTGCAGGGACACAGATCCTATAATGCAAGTCACTGGGCAAACTCATCAAATCAGGCTTGAACACTCAGTACACATGAGGAGCAGAGTAAAAAATGGTTTAGGATTTTAATCCAAAAGAGATACAAATTTTAGATGCTACAAGCACTCCACCACTGGGAAGAAAAATGGAGCTTGCCAAGGGTCCAGGCATGTTACTTTTAACTTTTAACTAGAGCTGATCTGCACTGTGATTGGCAGACCAGGAAAAGAAAGGCTTGCTGACTTTTTGGGACTTTTTTCCCCATATATTTTATGAAATGAGGGTGCCAGACCTGTGCACATTTCTGATACAACTATATTTTGGTGTATACTCCCTCTGGTAGAATACATCTATAATGAAATAAATCTCAGGAACTGAGACAAGCTGCAGAGAGTGGTGATATTTGACATTTGCAAATTTTAGGTGAAATTTGGACTTTTATAGTTACTTTTGATTATGGTGGAAAGTTATGCTCATTTCCAGAGAAAGCAACTTGAAATATTTTTCCTGACTAGATTTCCTGACTGCAAAAAGCAGAAGTCAACTAGTTACCTTCTCATAAATAAATTAACATGATAAGGTTGCATAGTATTTTATAATGATAATTGATAAATGGTGATGATTTAATTGCACTTCCTCTAGTAATAATCTTAAAATGCTCAAATGAAGTTCCTGTGATTGGCTTTCTTGTGAGTTAAATCTCCCTGGGGTCTTCAGTCATCCCTTCTCTACATCCGGAGATAACTTGCTTTAGCTGTTTTAAATAATACAAATCAATTAGAACACACAGCTGTTTAACAAAACTTCCAAATGTTGCTACAGGTCTCTGTGGGTATTTCCTGATGACTTATAATGACATCAATTTAGCACACCTGGTAAGATCTGTGTGAGCTGGAAGTGGCTTAATTCTGCAATGACAGGAAAATTAAGGAGTATTTATGGATTACCGTTGCCTTCCAGAAATGCTGCCAACTGTGATTTTCAGCTTCTTTTTAGGAGGATTCAGAAGTGGAATTACAGATATTGCAGCCCCCATCTCCTGAATTGCTTACTTGTAGCTTGGTGGGTGCTTTTTAGTGTTATTTATTTATATTAGTAATTTAAATAGATATAAACATATATTATATGTATGATGTATAACACTTAAATTAGTTATTTATAAGATAGTATACACAAATACCTAGTGGAATTGCCTAAGCAGCTCAAACTTATTGGGCCCTCTGTGTGTAATAAATACAATAAATAGCAGGTGTAATGTCCCAGTTAAGAAGGCAGCAGCCCCAAAGTGTCATGGTCAAATGCTAAATGGTGAGGCAAATTGAGAGAATAAAACTTCACAAGAACAAGAAAAAAGTTTAAAAAAAAAAAAAAAAAAAAGAACAGAGTGTGGAGAACAGAAATGAGACACATGGAGAGATCTTCCCAAATATGAAGGTGAACATATTTTATTACGTGATAGTGCATGGTGTAAGAACCAGGATTTAAAAACTTAGTAATTAAATTAAATTTAAAAATTAACTAATACTGAGTTAATTTGTAGAGGCTGCATTTGACCTTTCATCATTTTGGAAACCTCTCTGAAGATGGGTGGGAGATACGAAGCAGCAGAGAGTGACTCTGTGGTTATAGCCAGAACTTCAGTTATTGCCAGAATTTGGTTGAGTGTTCTCTGTGGAGTTGGAAATGCAAGACTGAAAGGCTTTCATTGTTAGGATGGGTGTGGGATAAGCACTGTCAGGGCATGGATTTTCATCCTGCTGTGCCTGAGGACTCCGCACCTGTTTGGAAGTGCCTTCCTCAAAATCCAGGACACTGGTGTAGCCTTCACATTTTCCAGAATATGTATTTTCCACAGAGTGTGGGATGATGCTGGAGTGATAGATACAGTCACCTGCTAGGAGGTGAACTGAGGCCCACTGATTTCTCAAGCACCTTCTGAAATTTAATAACAGTGGAATAAGGGATTGAAAAAAAAAATGGGCAGAGGCACTACTGAATCTTTGTAATTTTTTTGCCCTGATGGATATTTATAAAAGTGTAGACAAAAGCAGAAGGCCTTCAACAGGGGGAGAGACAACACTGTGACAAGTATGTTTCCAAGACTGTGATGAAGCTGAGTATTAATGTAGTTAATTCTATGAACACAGGTGCCCGAGTCCATTTTTGATTCTTGTTACTTCTGCTAATCCAAGCCTTCCATTATTTTTTTTTTCCTGTGTGGAAGCAAACTAGCAAGAGAATTTTGTAAGCTGATGAATGAAGCTGATCACAGTCAGTAGCATTACCAAGAATTTTGTTTTTAACAGAGTGATGTTGTCATAAAGGCTGACCTTCCCCTGAGGAAACAAAGTTGTAAACACAATCAAGTGTATGTGTTAAGGCTTAATCAATGCTTAGTGATGATGGAATGTAAAACCAAGCTTCCAAGGGTAGAAATCGAATTGCATTATTACAGGAGGCTCAGGGTTTGAAAAACTGCCCCATAAAACAAGAGCAAAACTTGGTGACTTGAAGATCCTGCAGAAGCAGTCTTAAAAATTAATCTGTGAGTCAGGATTCAAAGGGCTCTGGAAGCTGTGGAGTACATGTGTCCATTCATGACTCCCCTCCTTTTTAACCAACACTGTTCAGATGCAATTACTTCTGCTACCAAAGTGCTCCCAGGCATGGGAGGGGACACATTTCATGTGTGACACCTTGCTTCTGGATTTGCCAACAATAAATCAGCATTTTCCTGGTTTAGCCATTTACTGTTGCTGCAGATGAGGTAACTCAGACCATTCTGATACTGACTATATCCCATGTTTCTGAACAGGGAGTGGTCAGGAATTTTGCATCTGTTTCTTCTCAACCATTCATTTCTCAGTTCCATCTAAACAAGGTGGTTTTCTTCTGTCATTTGATACTTAGCAGGTAGTTTTAATATGTCCTTTCTGTCATGTCAGAAGTATTCAACCAAACCTAAACTATGGAAATCACAGCACAGAACTGCACCTACTTCCGAGTTAATCCAGAGTCTTTTCCAGCCAGGAGTTAGGAATCTGGAGGACACATTCTTTATAGTACCTCAATAATCCTGTCCATTACATCACTTAATTTATAGCAGTGTTAACAGAAAAATCAATAAACATTATTTCTAAAATGTCAGGGATGTTAATAGTGTGATTTAAAAAAGGAGAAAGAGTCAAAACTCTGAACAGAACACATTGATAAAGTGTTGTGGAGGCACATCTTGCTGAAAATGTGATAGGGAGGATTTAAATCATTACGGCTCAGTCATTTTGAAAAATGTGGTAAGGTATCTATTCTTAGACACACAAATCTTTCTTGCCATATTGTGGGATTTTGCTAAGTGGGGGAGGCTGTATACGGTATTTCTTAACAGAAGGTTGCTAGGATCGCTCCTAACGAATTTGAGTTGCATCAACAGTTGCTATGGATCCCCTGCTAATATTTTTGGAAAATTATTAGTACAACTTCCTGAGAAAAGGGAGTCTTACCAGCGCAGACTGGAAAGCTGTTTGACAGGGGGAAGATATGAGGATGGCAAAGCTGGGTTGGTATTTATTTCCCACTAAAATCTTCTACGATGTGTTGAACTCCTGGGGATTAAAACAAGCTGTAGTATTGTACAAGCTACCAAGGAGGTTTTATTTTAAAACTAGCTACTGATTATTAATGTTCAGCTGCCCTACAGTTTAGTCATGCTTTCCCCCATAAGACTTCATGGACAATAATCTAGTTCAACTAATTTAATAGAGGAAGAAGACCAAATAATGAACTAATACTAAATGTAGAGTAAATGCAGAAGTTTAATGGATAAGCAGCTGACAGATGTGCAGCTGGTGGAATCTACCAGGACTTGTGCAAGCCATTTGACAATGTCTGACATGACATCCTTGTCTCTGAGTTGGAGAGCCATGGGTTTGGTGGATGAACCCCTGGATGAGTGAGGGATGGGGCTGAGTGGTCACACTTGGGGACTTGGGGTCAATGAGTCAATGGCCAGGTGGAGACCGGGGACGAGTGGTGGCACCATGGGGACCTCCTGGAGCTCAGCAGGACCCAGGTCAGGGCAATCCCAGGCACCAGCACAGGCTGGGGCTGAGCAGAGGGAGCAGCCCTGGAGCAGCCCTGGGGGTGCTGTGGGGCAGGGCTGAGCCTAAAGCCCTGTGCTGGGCTGAGCCTAAAGCCCTGTGCTGGGCTGAGCCAGAGCCCAGAGCCCTGTGCTGGGCTGAGCCCAGCGTGGGCAGCAGGGCAGGGGGGATTCTGCCCCTCTGCCCCTCAGTCAGAGCCCAGCTGCAGAGCTGCCCCAGCCCTGGGCAGCCCAGGAAGGAGCTGGAGCTGCTGCAGCCAGGCCAGAGGAGGCTCCGGGATGGGCGCAGGGATGGAGCAGCTCTGCTGGCAGCAAAGGCTGGCACAGCTGGCATTGCTCACCTGGGCAGCAGAAGCTTTGGGCTGAGCTCAGCGTGGCCTTGCGGGGCCTGGAGGGGCTGCGGGAAAGATGGACACAGACAATTGCCAAGGGCTGCAGGGACAGCAGCCAGGGAATGGCTGCCAGTGCCAGAGGGCAGGGCTGGATGGCATCTTGGCAATGGGGAATTGTTCCCTGGCAGGGTGGGCAGGCCCTGGCACAGGGTGCCCAGAGCAGCTGGGGCTGCCCTTGGATCCCTGGCAGTGCCCAAGGCCAGGCTGGACAGTGGGGCTGGGAGCAGCCTGGGGCAGGGGAAGGTGACCCTGCCATGGCAGGGGTGACACTGGGTGGGCTCTGGGTTCCTTCCAACCCAAACCATTCCAGGACTCTATAATAATTTACATGCAGAGATGAAAGCAGTATGGAGTTTCCTGCCAGTTTCTTGGGCATAATTCAGGACAGACTTTCAAGTCCCAGTACTATTGTTACTTGAGTTACTCTGACATGAAGATTCAGTAATATTTTCCATGCAGATTCGTAATTAATCGAAGAAATTAACAGTGCAGTAGTATTGATTGTCTTGATTATTTTCTACTTCTGTGGAAAAACCTGTTTCAGTGCTGTGCATTGCATTTGCAGATAATTTATCTAGCAGTGGCTCTGCTTCCGAGAGCTTCCCAAGCACAGATTTGTGGAGTAAGTGGTAAGAGCACCCTCCCTGCCTGGTGTGGCATTTCTCCTTGCAGGTGGATTCTGCTCTGCCTTGCCCCCACCTTGACTGCTGGCTGTTCACTTCTGGAATGAATCTGCCTACTGAACATTCCCCCCTTATGGGAAAATCCTAAATTACACAACAGCATTGACTGCACAGCATGAAAGAAGTGAGGATCATACGTGGCACACTCAGGTCCATTTGAAAGGCCACTGGAGTGGCCACGGGGCATTGTAAACTGTATTTTTTTCTTACTTTATTAATTAAAAAAAGCATTTTGAGTGCTGCTGAAATGGGAGTTAGGTATCTGTGCTAACAGAAAGCAGTTTATACCTAAACACCTGCGCTCTGGAGTGGTGGCAGCAGATGGTGTCGGCAGTTCAAAAACATTTAGACAAATTCATGAGGCCACTTGTCCATAAATGGATGCAAAATTACCTGGCAGGAGTGAGTCCTGCAGTGCCTGGGGAGCAGATCTGCTGGAGCAGTGCAGGGGCAATGAGCCACAGAGGGAGCCCATGCTTGTGCTGTCCCAAGTACTGCTGGGCGAGGCAGGAAACACTGCTGGGGCATCCTCTGGAATCTCTGGGATTATGGGATGAACCCTTTCAGGCCACTTTTGTCAAATGCCAGCATGGGTTTGGGGTTTTTTGGTTGTTTTTTTTTTTTTTCCCCCTTATATTTTTTTAATCAGGGTAGGAAATCTGTCTCCAGTGTCTTTTCCATGCTTCCACAGCTTGTTGGATCGTTCAGTTTTGCACCTTCGATGAATCTCATAACTTAAGAACAGATTTTAAATAGTAATTAATTAAGACTATATGCTACATAACTAAAATGGTGACAACTGAATTAATCTACTTTTGGCAAGCATGGAGGAAGAATCATCTGTTTATTTTCTTAGGAAAATGGCTGAGATGCCATTTCTTGACAATGTAACTATGGACCTGCCAATTTTTAAGTATAAAGTTTTCTTGAAAAATCCTAAATGCATAAGTTACGTGCTTGTGAGAAGCTTTAAAGCCTTAAATGAAGCTTGTTAAGCTTTAGAAACATGCCTGAGTGTCACCTACTGCTTTGATTCCTCCTGTTCTTGAAATTAATAATTCAAACATTATTATACATATATAAAACACATAATTATGGACCAGCAGTGTTGGCTGTTCTTGGTTACTGTTTTGCTTGTCCTGCATTACCTCTCCTGCCTTTCAGGCATCTTCTGTTAGCTATTTAATAAATTAATTAAAATAAAAATAATAGCATTTAATAAAATAGTAAAGTTATAAAATGTAAAAAAAAAAATCACCACCTCTTCAAAACTGTAAGTACTCCAGAATCAGGCAGAATTGGGGCATAAAATATGAATTACAGAGTCACAGAATGGTTTGGTTTGGAAGGCACCTTTGCTGGGATCCATGATGGATTTGAAGCAGCAGATGCAGAGTGGTAGGCGTGGTTCCTCTCAGAGGAATGCTGGCTGTGCTAAGTGTCCTTGTATTTCTGTGTTGTAGGATCTGCCAAAGCATCTCTGCTTTCCTCAGGAAAACGTAGCCATTTAATTGCCTTTTCAGCTTGGACTTGGTATTTGATGAAAGAAGGACGGGATCCAGCTTGGTTGGCTGCGTGGTGTTGGAAGTGGGGAAGGTGTTAATAAAAAATCATCGCTGAACTTGGTTGTGGGTCTTTGGGAGCACACAGGAACGGGGACCTTAAATCATGGGGGCAACTGCAGCTGCTGCCTGCAGGGAGCTGGGGTGTAAATCAAACCAGCCTCCCCCACAAAGACAGGCTCAGTAAATACAGAAATCTGCTTTTTGGGGCGAGTTTGCACTTCTCTGTGCTGTCAGGGGCCTTCCCGCTTTCCCCTGCTCGATGCCAGTGCAGATCTGCTTTGATTTGTCTGAGCAAAGCAGGAGAGCAGTGCCCGTGGCACTTGCCAGGTCATTCCTCAGCACTGTCACCTCAGCACTGTCACTGTTGTTCCTCCTCCAGCTCCTGGGTTTGGTGGGGTTTCTGTGTTTTGTTGCAAAGCTGGGGAAACTTGCCTCAGTTATGCCAGTAGGATGAGCTGGCTTCTGGTTGTGAGTTGAAGTCAGTGACCATAAATACTTTTTCTGTCCCAGGTCACAGAATCCCAGACTGGTTTGGATTGGGAAGGACCTGAAATTCATCCCATTCCACTCCCTACCATGGCAGGGACACCTTCCACTGTCCCACGCTGCTCCAAGCCCTGTCCAACCAACTTCCAGGGATCCAGGGGCAGCCTCAGCTGCTCTGGGCACCCCGTGCCAGGGCCTGCCCACCCTCTCAGGGAAGGATTCCTAAATGCCAAAATCCAGCATAACCCTAAGTCAGTAGGATGGAGAAACCCTGGACAATCTCTGCTACCAACAGCTTTATTACTGTGATTTACTCCTTCTGTCAGGATTATAAAAGTTCCCCGTGTCATTACAGTTCCTTAACGTTGTGCTTGCAACATAGTGAGTGATTCCACAGTAATAGATTTTCCATTGTAGTAGTTCCATTATTAGAGGAAAATCCCTTTGACCTCAGGTTGCACACGTTTGAAGTTCCGTGTGTGCAGATGCTGTTCTGGCTGTGGGACTCAGGGCCAGTCTGAAGAGAGAAATCTTCCTGCCTTCTTTCTGAATGTGTAGAGTTGGATTATATCAACAAGGAAGTTACTATTGATGTGTATGAAAATAAGGAATGAAAAAGAAGATAGACCATGAATTCAAGAACGTGAATTACTTATATAATCTTGGGTGAAGAATTTTTACTTAAAACTCAGACGTTTGTTTCAATAAATGTGGTGAGAAATTGGAAGAAAGGGAAAAAGTTATATCCTCTTTATTAATTGCATCACTGTTTCCTTTTCCTAAATGGAAGAAATTATGGGGGGGCATGTTTTATTAATTCTGCTTGCTTTTTCTGACCTGGTGACTGCTGGGAAAATGTCTGGAATCAGTTGGCACTGGCTGTGGTGTTTGCTTGTAGGATCTTGCATGAACTTTTTGACACCCCTGTGTGAATTTATTTTTGCAAAGCAACATCATGCAAACCAGGCTGGGGAAGAGGCAGTTTCAGGCACAAATCCCCTGAACTATCATCAATGGAGAGACCATAAATGTTGTGATGGATGCTTGAAGGCAGTTTAATGTAGCACTGGAGAAAATAGAAGCCATTACCCCTGGAAGAGCTCCAGTTATGACAGAGAAAATAAATGGTGCTGTTACAAGAGATGTACTGACAACAAAATTCCTGCTGGCTGGGGAGGAGAGCAGCAGAGCACGGTACAGAAACCTACAGACAATTACCCCTTATCTGAAGTAATGTTTATTTTTGGTTTAAATCCGACATGGAGACTGCTTGATAAAATGACTTAATCCAATCTGACGGAAGTTTAGTCTTAATTATACTCGTGCTTGGGAGCTGCCCGGTCTTTGCCACTGCTCAGATCAGTGCTGTGACATTTCCCTGCTCGGCCCCTGTGCGTGGAGGGCTGTACCTGCACAGGCAGTGAACAGAGCTGTGCTGCCAGAGGGCAGGGATGCATGGGATATTGGCATTTAGGAATTGTTCCCTGGCAGGGTGCGGAGGGGCTGGGATGGAATTCCCAGAGCAGCTGGGGCTGCCCCTGGATCCCTGGCAGTGCCCAAGGCCAGGCTGGGCCCTGGAGCAGCCTGGGGCAGTGGAAGGTGTCCCTGCCATGGCAGGGAGTGGGATGGGATGAGATTTAAGGCCCCTCCCAACCCAAACCATTCCAGGACTCTGTGATTAATTTTCAGTCTGTCCCACGGAACATTTTGTGTCTTGCATCCATCTCTCTCTCCCAGGTTATTTTAATGGGAGGAGTTGAGGCAGCAGCTACAGCAGCAGGCACAGAACGTCCTCACACATCTTTCCTCTGTCACCTGGGAGAGAGGTCTTTCTGCAGAAAATAAATGAAGCAACATTTTGAGCTTCCCAGTTGAGCAGAGCTGGTGCGTGCCTGTGAAAGTATTCCTTCCCCATCCCAGCTGGGTCAGACTCGCAGGGATATGCAGATGTGTGATGTATTCCAGCATGTGGTGCTGAACAGGCACTGCTGTAAATCAGCCTTATAGCTGGATAGATCCAAAATCATAGCCAGATCCAGGAAAATAATGCTGCTGATTTCAAATAAACTATGTGTCAGAGTATTACTGCCCACAAGAGTTGTGGGCAACCTGCAAATGGGTTCTTGCAGTACAACGCCAGCGAGTGCCTGTGGGAATTGACTTGAAACTCTCACACTGCCCTGGTGCATGACTGACTGGAAAAAGATTAATTGTGAACAAGAAATGGATGATTCTTACATATTGTTTGTAGTGTTTTGGGTTTTTTCTTCATGAAGTCCCAGTAGGACTGTATATTTTTGGTGTAACTGGCACAGGACCAGCCTAGATGAAGGGTAGAATTGCTGCCCTAATATTTTGCTCAGGGTTATATTTCAGTGCATGTGGATTGTCATCATTCTGCCAGGTAAGTGCAGCAGGCAGTGAGCTAATGCTAATGAAGCTGATGCAGCACAAACTTTGATTCATTTTCACCCTTCTGACAGTGTTTGAGAAGGACTTGGGGTCCATCCCACCACAGACACCTCACCCTCTCCCAGGGCAGGCTGGGGGCCTGGCAGTGAGAGGCTCTGTAGCCCATTACCAATTCTGAAATCATCCAGGGCTTTGATAACTCCTGCATTTTTATTGGCAGCATCCCCATGCTTCCTCCTCAGAGCTGCTGTGTCAGTGGTTTAACCTTGAGTGCACATCAGAGCCTCGCAGGATGCCATTGTGTACAGGATTTGGAAGGTAGCATTTGACTGAATCAGAGCTGATGCTCTCGGAATGTTTTCCCTGATGCTCCACAAGCTTCTCATCCCCACCTCAGCCTTCTGCCGTTTTAAAGGCTGCTCCTTAATGGCTCTTGGCTCAGGATTTCTCTTGGTTTCTTGTACTTCTGTGGTTTTCCTGGAAGCATGTGACACATTCCTGTCTTGAGTAGCATGAAATTCCTGCGTTTGGGAATGTTTTCTGTATCACTCTTGTCATGTAAGAGGAAGGACTAAAAGAATGATGCAGACTGTAAAGGTAATCAATTGTTAAAAAAAGTCAAGTCTGGCCTCCATGTGTCACTCACTAGTGGTTTGCTGTAGCAAGGAGTGCAGGGCAAAATGAAACACTGGGGGGGCGGGTCAGGATGGTTTGGAATAACTTTAGGCTGAACATTCAGCTTTGGGAATTGTCTTCATGCCTTGTTAAGAGAGCTGAGTCACTTAAACCTGGATTACTTGTCTTTTCTTTCTGGGTATTTGTGCAGCTTGCTGAAATTTTTTGCACAATTTCCTTTTTTTTAAACTTTGCGTATTAGTTTTGTCAATATTATTAGCTATATACTTTCTTTGCTGTCTTTAAGGTATACCATTGGCGCAGTCCGTGTATTTTCTGAAATTTTTTGGAGGCCTAAGATGATTTGAGCAGATAATGAAAAGGGGGTTTTAATTCAAAGTATTACTGTTTCTCAAAGAAAAACTGCATCAATTCACTTTTGACAACAGCAGATGGTAGCATTCATATGCAAGTTATCTGTTTGCAGTGTGAAACAAAGCTTTCTGAACACCCTTTTTTTTTGTATATTCTGGAGCTTTTGGGAGTTTTTAAAGTTCTCTTAGGCATAAAGGGATTGATCCTCATGAGAACATTTTCAGAGCCAAGTGGAAGTTGAAGCCACCTTGAGAGCACTTCCTTCTCCCTTCTTGCTGCCTCTCCAAAGGGAACCATGTGTATTTCCCAGCACCAGCCTCAGAAGACACCAGGCAGGGCTCAGGGTGGTTGAAGACCTTTTTTCCTAAGGGGAATGGGTTTTCTGTGTTACATTTGCTCAGACTGGTTTGCACAGCAGCTTTGCCTCTCTGCAGCCAGTTAATGCTGAAACATTAATTGAGTTACTTCCACAAACCATTACGTTTTAACTAAAATAGTGGCGTAGCCTGGTTGCTGATCTTATTTCCCTTTCAACAGGGGTGAATATATAGTATCGATGTGCAATATTTACAATATATATTAATTTGTCATGACTGTGATAGGAGGAGCAATGTGATCTGAGATTCTGAAGTGAGAAAAGTTGCATCAGGGCCAGATTGCACCATGCCTTGTCTTTTCCAGATGCATTCCAGTTCTCTGTTTTCCTTCCATGACAAAGCAAATTCTGTTCCCTCTTAGGAGCACCCCATCCTCGGGCAGCCTTTCTTTGTCCTGCACCCCTGTCGAACCAATGAATTCATCTCTGCTGTGCTGAGAGGCTCACAGGATCACCACAGGTGAGGGGCACTGCTGGGCCTTGCAAGGCTTTCTGCAATGCAGGTAAAGTCAGTCAGCTGCAGAGTGGAAATGGACAAAGCTACTGCCTTAGTGCCAGCAGAATAAGATTTCTGTATTGTCACTTCAGGCCTGACAATTAAAATACATTTGTGATAGGAATCGTGAAGGAACAGCCCCATCTGAAGCTGTTTTGTGACTGTTGAGTCTGTCTGTAATTCAGAAAAAGGTGGGATAATATAGTTATTGTGCTTTTTTGTGGTTTTTTTTTTTTCCCAATAGACACACAAATTACATCACTCTGTGGCTCAGTACTGTAGGCCCAGTTGTGGGCCTGAATCTGCCTTTGAGTTATGCAAAACTGGCACCTGAGCAGAGCACAGCTGTGGCTGAAAGGTAAGAGAAAAGGAAATCATCCTTTCCTCTCCCACCCTCCTGTTCCAGAGATCAGATGGATAAATGGCAGAACCATTTCCTCCTCCACTGAAGCTCTTGGTTAATTCAGGACTCGCCTTTCAGTGTTTTGCTTACCTGCCTGCCTTGCTGCCTCACTTGCTTTGCAATGAAAATCTGTGCAGAGAGAGAGAGAGAGGTGCTCAGCCCGTTGCTGACAGCCCAGAGGGCCCCTGAGCTCCTGGGGTCTCTCTCAGGTGTGGAGAAGTGTTTTACATTGGTTCCCCCAGCACAGGGCTGGGGGCCTGGCATAACTGCTGCAAGGGTTTTAATTTAACTCCTTTTTCTGTGTTTGCTGTCGCCTCTCCAGAGCCCTGAGCTGAAGGACTGGGAGTGGTCAGGCTGTGATAAAGCTGCTGCAGACTTCCCTGGGGATGAAGCTGAAGGGTCCTTCCTGGCTGCTCAGCCATGCCAGAGTGGAAATGCTTGCTCATGGCTTTTTCTCTGGCCAGAACTCACCAGTGATGACGGTGGGAATTGGCTGCAGCTGTGGGAGCACCTCCCAGCACCAGCCAGACCTGCCCTCCCCTGAAGTCACTCATCTCCTGCCTCCTGTGCCCTTGCTGAGGCTGCACACAGATGCACAAGCCAGAGCCAGAGTTGCTGGATCTACTGAACTCACCTCTAGAAAATCTGCACCATCTGTGGGGCAGGAAAAGCAATATAAACACAGAGAAATGCTCGTGGGATGTGGTGTGGGCTTGTGGCAGCCAGGCTGTGGGCTGAGGCTGCTTCACCGGGGAGCCACCTTCTCCAGCAGAGCCTGCTGAGGGACCAGCCCGTGTTCCCCAGCACACAGAACATCCTCATCCCAGGAATGTCACACCTCAGGGAGCAGAGGGCATCGGGGCTGTCACAAACAGAGCCCTTGGAGCCCGCTCTGGAGCTCAGGTGCCTGGAGCAGCCGTGTGGGAACATCTGGCTCTGCCGTGCTCCGCTGCCTGCCAGGGAAGCTCTCCGTGCCCCCGGGAGCTGCTGCTGTTCCCAATTAGTGTTTCTCGTTGTAGTTGTGGTTGTTCACAGGTTTGCTCCCTGCACTGCGCTGCTTCTGCAGCCTCCCCTGACAGCTGCTGGGTTTTGGGGATTGCCTGGTGGTGCTGCCACGGAGAGCCAGATTATGAGGAACTCCCCTACCACCCATCCTGGCTTCTCTCCCACTCCCATTTTATTTGCAGTGTAAAACAGAGTCTGAGCAGCTGACACTGGAGCACAGATTTCACTCTGTACATTCAGCAGTTCTAGGGTGTGCCACGTCAGAGCTGGGAGTGTGAAATGCATCCAGATTCTGTTTTTTCAAATCGTGTTTTTACCTTCCATTAGTTGCCATTGGTGGACAGGGAATACAGAGTGCAGTCCTTGAAATCCCATGGGCGCAGAATTTGAGTGCCAGACATTTGGAATTAATAATGAAAGCACATACTTTAATTTGTTCTGTGTCATACCAACCTGAAAAACCATTTTTCCCATGTAAGATTTACAAAATATGGCCCGCAGCTACACTGATTTTTTTTTTAAACACTTTTGGTAACACATGCTTGATAATTGCATCCACAGCCCATTTTTAAAATTAAGTGAGATTTAGATTGGGAGGAAGAGCCAGCAAAAGAGGTAACAGCAGGTTTAAGAGCTGTTAAATGTTCACCCCTCCTCTGTCATCGTCACTTGTCAGCACTCAGCCTTCAAAATGTGGAATTTATATGTGAAGGAAAATAAATATTTTTATTTTACATGGAACAAGTCTCAACAGCCGTTGCTCTTTCTACCTTAATTCACCATTTGCAAAGAAAGAAGAGAATTATTTGACCAGGGCATTACACTGGGCTCAAACAACGAGGTGACAGTGCTGTGTCTCATCAATATCAATATTTCCCTGAAATTTGCCTGGAAAACCAAAATTCAACTTGGTTAGTAGAAATACATGGAGGGTAGACAGAGAAAAAAATACAGGGTAATATAAATATTTGGGACCAAGGAGATAACTAAGTCCATTTGGATATCTCCTTTTTAATGGCTGGGGTGGGAGGTAAGCAACCAATTTCCTGTTTACATTTATGCCTTAATGATTTAGGATATCTTAACTGAATTTTTATGCATGAAAATTATTTATTTATTTATAATCAAGGGAATTGTGGCACTGTTTTGTGATTGTATTTTATGTTGTGATTATTTAGTTAAACTATTGAAGATCCTTAGACCTGAGCTTGGGTTTTGTCTACATGCATTGTCTGAACTCTTGCATCCTGTCAAGGAGAAAATTTCCAGTTTGGATTTGTAAAATTGCTCAGTTGCTCATCTCTGCTAATCTGGGAAGACGATCTCAAGGGAGGTTCTTCACTTCTGGGGAGCTCTTGTAAGAGGGAACAGTCTCATTCCTGCCCTGGGTTGCCAGAATCATCAAGAGGAATTAATTTTATGTGTTCACCTGAGCCAAAAAATGTGTTTTTCTGGGGAGTGCAGTTGGTAGCCACACACATAATCCCTCGTTTGTGTCAGCATGACCAGGTAAGAATTTAACCCCCTGCCAGGAGATCTGAGGTTGCCTGGCTTTGCTTACTAACAGGAACGTTCCTTTCCACGCAGGAAATGTGGAGCTGCTTAATTATAGCTACAGTCAAGTAATCAGTATCAATTCTTGCTGCAACTCCATGAATTTCAGCAAAACTTTCTCAATAACTTTTTTTCCCCCTCCCTCTTTGCCATGATGATGGTTTCATGAGTCTGTTTGGACATCTGTATTTATATTGCACACGTGTAAATTCAGTTCCAGCACAAAGGAGGGACGATTGCTCTTCCCTCTGAATGGTGAAGTTACAATTATTTCCTCAAAAACACTCTCTTCCAGAGAACAGTGTGTGTATGGGTATTTATACCTATTTTTAGCAACATGTGGGCTTTTAAAAGTGTTTCAAGGAATTTAGTGCATTTTTTAGCAATAAATTCTTACCGCCTAGAATAAAAATAAAAAATGCCTGAAGCTGAGAGCTGCAAAAGCAACCCTGTATTGAGTGCTCAGGATTAGGAAGGTGTCACACAGGTTGTTATCTCTTGGATTTCATGAAGATCTTAAAAAACCCTGCACCACGAGGAAGCTTTCAGTTCCCCACTTGAGAGCTTGTTGTAGCTGTCACCTCCTGAAGACAAATTCACCTTAAGGCAGAGGGGATTTCACGGCTGTGTTTGAACAGAGAATGGATTTACAGAGCACCCTCTTAACACCTTCCTCAAGTGTGTTACAAAACAACATCCTCTCCTGTAGCAGCGTTACTGTTCAGTCAGGTGTTGCTGGTGTCAGATGGTTGGCCAGCTGCTTTAATAAGTGAAAATATTAATTCGTGTTGGTGATGAGGTGGAAAATGTGGCCAGCTGTGGATTCTCCTCCGTTTAGGAGGATGTTGGGTTATGTAACACCTATTTTTTAGGCTCTAAACCCCTCTAGTAGTAACTTGGTGATGTTGAGCTCAGGTCATCTTTCTCTGAGTTCTTCCAGCAGTGTCCAGGTAACACAAGGTATTCCTGGGCACTGGCACAACTACAGAATCACAGGATGGCTGGAGTGGGAAGGGACTCGGAGCCCATCCAGTGTCACCCCTGCCATGGCAGGGACACCTCACACTGCCCCAGTGTCCAGCCTGGCCTTGGGCACTGCCAGGGATCCAGGGGCAGCCCCAGCTGCTCCGGGCACCCTGTGCCAGGGCCTGCCCACCCTGCCAGGGAACAATTCCCCATTGCCAAGATGCCATCCAGCCCTGCCCTCTGGCACTGGCAGCCATTCCCTGGCTGCTGTCCCTGCAGCCCTTGGCAATTGTCTGTGTCCATCTTTCCCGCAGCCCCTCCAGGCCCCGCAAGGCCACGCTGAGCTCAGCCCAAAGCTCCTGCTGCCCAGGTGAGCAATGCCAGCTGTGCCAGCCTTTGCTGCCAGCAGAGCTGCTCCATCCCTGCGCCCATCCCGGAGCCTCCTCTGGCCCGGCTGCAGCAGCTCCAGCTCCTTCCTGGGCTGCCCAGGGCTGGGGCAGCTCTGCAGGTGGGGTCTGACTGAGGGGCAGAGGGGCAGAATCCCCCCTGCCCTGCTGCCCACGCTGGGCTCGGCCCAGCACAGGGCTCTGGGCTCTGGCTCAGCCCAGCACAGGGCTCTGGGCTCTGGCTTAGCCCAGCACAGGGTTTTTGGGGTCCCAGCCCTGCCCCACAGCACCCCCAGGGCTGCTGCCTGTGCTCAGCCTGTGCTGGACCCAGCCCCTGCGTGCCCGAATTTCCCCGTTTCCTTTGTCACAACCCACTCGGGTTCTTGTCTCGAGCGTTTCCGTTTCAGCTCTCCCCCTCTCCGCTCCTGTCGCGACATCTGGTGGCGACACGGCCTCACGACAGCAGCGGCCGCGGGAGCCGCTCCAGCGTCTGAATGCTTCCCCTCTGGAATTTGGAGATCCAGAACTGCCACGGGGACAGTCCCCTTCCCTTCTGCGTGCCCCAGGAGCTGGACTACACAAACCTCGGGGCAGATTCTGAAGCGTTCTTAGATTCCTTCTGCATTTCCATACGAATGGCTGCATTCTCACATGAATTCCTGGACAAGTGAATTATTTGAATCAGGGCCTTTCCCTCACCACGCAGACCAACTGTAGCTGTAACAGGGGAATTGTTCACTCTGACTTCAGCCAAGTATTTTGGGGTTTTCCTGCATTAAGGAACCCCTGACCCATGCGTTTTTTATCTGGCTAAGCAGGCAGAAGTTCAGACACCCAAGTCAGTGCACAGTGCTGCTGTACAACAGGTGTCCTCAAACTGGGCAGACTTGCCCCAAAATAACCAGGTAATTTGTATTTAACAGGTCAAACCCTCTGGTGGGTCAATCACCCCTTCAGGGCCTGAACCCAGCGAGCTCTGTGCCTGTGCTCACCATCAACAGCAATTCAGTGAGCATTTTTCATGTGAGAAAGCCTCTTTTTCACAATTATGCCCTAAAATTCATACAGTTGGCCGTGCCCTGACAGGATACTTTGACTCCTGATTAGTAATCCTAAAGGAACATTGGGGTTTGGGCTTTTTCTTCGGCCAGATCCAGGGGAAAAATTTACTTTTTAATGCCAAGGTTTCTGCGACAGCCCCGTACCTCGGAGTAAGAAGCAGAGAACTCCTTTAAAACCAAAGATTTTATTGGTGTTCTTGTCAGACCGGTGAGCCTTTACGACCTGGGTCTCTCCTTCTTGCCCTTGTAGAGGGCCAGCAGGGACACGTTGGCCACCTTGACCACCTTGAAACGCACGCCTGGGATGTCCCCCACGGCGTGGCCCTTGCGCCCAAAGCCGGCCACCAGCACCTCGTCGTTCTCCTGCGACAGGACGGGGACAGTGAGCACCAGAGGCAGCCCCCAACACCCCCCGAGGGAGCTGCACCTGGGTGCTGACCAAACCCCACCCAACCCACCCTGCACAGGTTCAATGCATCAGATTTTCAGGCCCCTCTCCTCGCGGGGTTCCAGGCAATTACCTCGATGAAGTTCAGGCAGCCATCGTTGGGGACGAAAGCTGTGATTTTCTTGCCGTTCTTAATGAGCTGCACCCTGACACATTTCCTGATGGCAGAGTTGGGCTGCTTGGCTTCCACCCCCCTGCAAGGGAAACCAACCAGCCAAGAAATCAGCGCGGCTCATCAGGAGGGGCATTAATCAACACAGAATTAACCTTTTTACCTTGTGTTCAGTGTAAATTGCATCTGTATCACAACACCTGAGAGCTGCTTGGAAGTACTGAATTAATACTCAATTCATATACATTAATCTAGATTTATGCTTGAACCCATAAAATACCACTTCCCAAGCCAAACAGAAACTTAAATGATCTCCAGATAAAGTCAGTAAGATTAAAAAAAAAAAACAAAGAGAAATCTCAAAACCAAAATCATGGAAACAGTGTTTTAAAACCACAGCTGTGGCAGCATCTCAATGAAATTTATAAATTACTGAAGAGGAGAAGAAAAAAGGAAGAAGTAGGTAGGATGTATGACACACAAACACCATTTCCTTTCCATCTGTGCCAAAAAATCCTGATTCTTCCCTATGGAAAAAAAAAAGAAATCGTGCCTTTTCCCTGATTTTTAACTAAAACCCCCTATCTTTTTCTTACTTTAAAAATAAATTTATTTTCTGTAACTCTTACCACATATCTCGATTTGCCCTAATTTTTGAAAAAAACCCCACACGTTTCTAATTTTACTGTCAGTTGTGCCAACCCCCCCCCTATTTTTTTTTTGTGAACTAATTCTGGCCCAAGATGTTTATTCACCTCCCTCCCCTCCCTCCCCGCCATTTTTAGAAAAAAACACCCCGAATCCCTGTTTTTCCCCATCCTTCGCGGGAGCTGCATCCCAGGGGCTCTGGGACGCCCATTCCAGCCGGGAGGATCACCCACACTTTCTCCAGGACGATGCCCTTGGCGTGGGAAGCGCCCCCGAAGGGGTTGGCCTTCAGCGCCGTGCCCAGGTGCGCCTTCTTGTACTGCTTGTCGTGCCACTTCTGGTCCCGGCGGTGGCTGCGCAGCTTGCGAGCGGTGCGGAGGCCTCGGCACTTCCCTGCAGGGCGAGACGGAGCCGGCGTGAGGAGGGGAGGGAGCCGTGAGGGGAAGGCGGCGTGAGGCCATGGCGGGCACGCGGCGGGTAATGGCGGACGCGGCCTCACGGCCTGCAGCGCCGCCCGCACCGCGCCCAGCCGGCTGCGGGCGGGCGGGCAGCGCCTGCGGAGCGCCGCGGGCACCGCCGGGGATCCCCCAGCCCCAGCCCCGGCCCCGCTCCCGCTCCCGGCCCCGAGCGGAGCGGCGCTCACCCATCCTCTCCGCGCGGCTGCCGAGCGAGAAAAGAGGAGGAGGCTCCGCGCCCGCCGCCTATAGCCGCGCCGGCAGGACCCGCGCGGGCTGCCCGCGCCGCGCCTGACCCAATGCCCACCGGCACCGCGAAGGGCGGCCCGGCAGAGAGGCCGCGGGTTCGAGTCCCGGCTGGCGGTGCAGTGAGGACCCCTCGCTGTGGCGGCCGCGGGTTCGAGTCCCACTCCCGCTGGGCCCTCAGGGAATTGGGAAAGAAAAACTTTGGAACCAGAGGTAAATATGGGAAATTTCCATCGACAGTGGGAAACCGGCTTTGATTTATTACCGCACTGTGTGCGTGAGGGGGTGTCGCTCTTCCTGTCACCCACAGTGAGGTGCTCGTTTTTGTGGATCATGTTAGGTGTGAAAGATGCGTATTTTATGATTGGCTTTTCACAGATATTAACATGACTATTATATGTTTTATGTTAGAAAGTTATTCTGTATTTATTTTCTTAAGGAGTGTGTTAAATATAGTTTTAGGTTATAAAGCAATGCTAAAACAGAAACTGTGTATGTAGGATATTTTTTTAAAGAAAGGAATGAGGTACTCGCACCAGACAGCAGCCACAGGACACCTGAATCTTTCAGAGAAAGAGAATTTATTGCTCCATTATCAGAAGAAACTTCTTCCCGCCTGTCAGGTCAGGATTCAGAGGAAGAAGTTGGCACTGCCCAGACAGAATCCTTGGTTTGGATGGAATTTCTGCATCATGGATGAGGTGTATGAATATGCAACAGGCTGTTGCTTTTAAGGGTTAATCCTCTGGTAACTGTGTCCTTTTTCGGGCTTATGTTGCCCAGAAAAGGCACCCGAACCATCCATAACTCTTTGTTCTTTTTGTCTCGTATTGCCCTAATTCCAATTGTCCAGATTTTTATTGATCTAATTATATTAATATTTTTACAACCATTTATTACTATTAAACTTCTAAAATTTTACAGACAAGTGACTGGCGTTCCTTCACATTATACAAGTGTGGTTTTTTTTTCATTCCAAAAGCTTTACACCCGTTTCCAAAAACCCTTGTACACACGCTGATCAACGTCAGAGCTCTTAATGCACACGCACACACGTGCCCCAGCTCTTTTCACCCTCACCTGCCCACAGGGGTGATGCTGATTTATTAAACAATGTGGATGTTGCTCTAGTGCTGATATCCAGCTGTGACTGACGGGAACTCTCTAACAGTTTAAAGTTAGAAAGGGTATGTTTGTTGCAGGATAGCTCCCGAATACACACCGCAATTTACAGGTGATCACAGAGTCCTTTTATCCATGCAAGTGTTGAATACCCAAAATACCAATACATATTCATGGCATTGGTGCATCCCATTCCCCAGCTTCGTATGGTAATTAGTTCAAAAGCCATTAAGCATGCGCAGTGTGTTCAGTGAAATGGGTCGGTGGTCCCTTTGATGGGGAGGCCTCCTGTTACCACATTTCTCCTCATGGAGAAAAGCAAGGTGTGGGGTCTCGTGGCTCACGCTGGGCGTCAGTTGTGGGGTCTCGTGCCCCGGATTGGGGTGACCCCGAAAGATGGAAAAGTCTCTCCTCCAACCCGTGCCTTCAAAGAAAGACTCAGCAGTCCTCTGTTGCCTGGTCTGAAGGTAGTTTATTGTTGGTTATCTTAAAGATTCTTCTCCTGAGCTGCTGTGGCCCGTTCAGCAGCTCAGACAAAGGCACACTGCCCTCCCAGGGGGCTGCTGCCATCTTTTATATCACACGTTACTGTTACATTTTTATACTTTTTCCCCAATACCTACTATCTGTATTGAATGGTGACTTTCTACTCTAAACCAATCTGTGAGTGCCAACATCACCAAACACGTGGAGGTTGGGAAGGAGAAAGAAAGAGGACAGGGCACACCCAAGTCCCTCCATCTTAGATCCCCTGACCCCCATGTACAAAACTTGGACCCCTGCGTACAAGGCTTAAACCCCCCCTGTACAGCACTCAGAAATCCTTCCTTTCACTTCGTGACTACTTCTACTACAATACCTAAACTTGTGTGCGTGGCTTGTAATTCTTCATACAGAGTTGGTGATTTGCTCATTGGGCTAAGATCAAAACCCCACGTGTGTCTTTGGCTGCTGCCAGGGTCTCAGAGCTCCCTGCCAGTGGCTCTGGCCATCCAGGACACCCAGAGGGGTGTCCTGGGTTCCCACAGCAAGGCACAGCTTTTCCCAGGAATATAGCTGGGACTCACGTTCTCTGAACATCAGAGAAAGAGAAACACAGTCCTTGTCACTTGCTGTGCCTGTGTTGTGCCAAAGCAGAATGGAATGGGGAGATTGTTTGCCCAAAGTGAGGATGTTTTCTTCCCTTGGCCAGTCGAGGCCAAGAGCGTGTCTGTGTTGAGATTGTCTGCTGGCAATCTCGGGGCAGACAGCCAGAGTCATGGATGAGTGCAGTTGAACTTGTGAGTGCGTGGCAGATTCAACTGTAGATTTATAGAATAAAGTACTTCCTCAGCCTTCTGGAGATGGAGTCACATGCCTCGTCATTTTTCTCTCCCCTCATTGACGGGGTCGCCTTGTTTTGCAGTAGCCTCCCAAAATGAGGAAGTCAATGTAGCCTTCCTCGTTCTGACCTTTCTACCTTTTCAATGCAAATATGACAAATGAACCCTTGGAGGAACTCCCATTCCTTGTCTTCAGTTGGTTTCAGAACAGAGGAGGCCCACTTATGTTCCTCAAAGCTATTTAGCTATTTGTCAGTTTCTATATTCTTCATTACAAACCCAGCTGACCAAACATTGTGTTGACAAGCAATCAATATTATTAGCCAACTACTAACTCTTAACTTCATCAAGGCCTACCCATTTATTTTAATTAACTCCCATAAAGCTTATCTGTAGCTAAAATCGTAGCCCCTCTAGAATCTCTAAATCCATAATGTTTTTGTCTCAATGCCCAGGGCTGAGGTGACATCCAGCCTGGCTCTGCCTGGTCACCTGTGCCACCAAACCCGAGTGCCCAACCCACTCAGTGGAGCTCCTGGTTGCTGCTGGTGAGCAGAACTGGTGATAAAAAGATCACCTGCTTCTCACCATGACATTTTATGAAAATCCTTTGCTAGGATTTTCTTCTCCTGAAGAAGCTGAGGAGCCTCAGGAAAGAAATGTAACCAATAAGTCTCTGCTGCTGTGGAATGCAATGGGTTTGGTCCATGCTGCTTGTTTCTAATTAACGACCAATCAAAGATGCAGCTGGGTCAACTCTCGGAGAGTCACAAGATTTTATCCTTTTTCCTTTTTCCTTTTTCCCCTTTCCTTTCCTTTCCTTTCCTTTCCTTTCCTTTCCTTTCCTTTCCTTTTCTTTCCTTTCCTTTCCTTTCCTTTCCTTTCCTTTCCTTTTCCTTTCCTTTCCTTTCCTTTCCTTTCCTTTCCTTTCCTTTCCTTTCCTTTCCTTTCCTTTCCTTTCCTTTCCTTTCCTTTCCTTTCCTTTCCTTCTGATGAATCCTTTCTCTCTCTTCTTTTAGTATAGCATTTTTAATATGACATATATCATAATATAATAAATCAGACTTTTGAAAAATGGAGTCCAGATTCTCATCTCTTCCCTTGTTGGAATTGCCTGCAAAATCCCACACCTGATTGTTATTACTGACAGGTAAACCCTCAGGGTTTTGTTGTTTTTTTGGTGGTGTTTTTTTTGTGTGTGTGTTTTTTGTGGGGCTCTTTTTTTGTTTGTTTTGTTTTGTTTTTGCTTTTTGTTTTGTTTTGGTTTTTTTTGTGTGGGCCCTTGTTGTCCCTGGAATGGAGGGTTGGAGTCCCAGAGGTGGCAGATCCCAGTCTTGCAGAGGGTCTGGGATGGACAAGGACCATGCCCAGGGCCTGGTGGGGCTTCAGCCAGAATTTCTGCCTGCAACGAGCCTGTGCTGAGCTGGGATTCCACTCTTCCCCCAGGGAAGAAGCAACAGGATGAGAGAAAATGGCATAAAGCTGCAGCAGGAGAGGTTTAGGTTGGATGCTGGGAGAATTCCTTACTGGAAAGGGCTGTCCAGCCAGGACAGGGTAGGGTCCATGTGGAAACCCAGGGCACAGGGAATATTTCTCTGTCTGCTCTGGGGTGCCCTGACCCCCAGGGCAGCACTGACTGTGACCCTCAGTCATGGAGAAAGTTTCCTAAACTTCAAGATGGACTGGAACCCACGAAAGTGTGAAACAGATTATAGAGAGCAGTGTGGGTGTGTCACCTGGGGAGAAATTGAGCCTTTGGGATTTTTAGTGTGCTGTGGATGTCAGCAAGCTGGAGGGCACAGGGTGTCATCCTGGGTTTCTTCTTCATGCTTCTTCTTCCTCCTTCTCCATGGGTTTGGGTGGTGTTTTGGAATTGGGTGGAACAGTCTGCACTGGGGCTCTGTGGGATCAGCTGTTGGGTTAAAAGGGGAAAATAATCCAGGTGTCAGCTCTTAATTGCATAGTTTACCTTTAAAAGACCTCAGAACGAGAGATTGCTGGCCATTTTGTGGTGCTTTTCCAGCCTGCTGTGGACAGCATGCAAAACTCTAGATAAGATAACAATAAACAAGAACCTGAAGACCGAAAAAATCCAGTGTGTCTCTCTTTCCTGACACAAGACTGCTCCAGGAGGGTCTCCCCAGGCAGGGGAGCCCCCTGGGAGGGCCCAGCCTGAGCCCCAGGAGTCGGGGAATCGGGAACAGGTCGCCCAGCAGATCCCCATCCCAGGGGGGGTTCACAGCCTGTGTTGGGGACATGGGTGGGGTGGCCTTGCCTGTGCTGGGAGATGGTTGGGCTGGCTGGTTTTGTGGGTCTTTTCCAGCTTCCCTGGCTCTGTGGTTCTTACTTGCAGCTTTTCGTGGAACCATGGAGTGGTGTGGGTTGGGAGGGACCCTAAATCCCACCCAGGGTGCTTTCCACCATCCCAGGGTGCTCCAAGCCCATCTCACCTGGCCTGGGACACTGCCAGGGATCCTGAGGCATTGTGATTTAATTTCTGCCCTGCCCCCGAGCAGATCTGCACGGAGCAAAGTCGTGTCGCAGAAACAAGCTTGTATTTCTCATTTCTGAAAGCTGCTTCAGTCCATGCTGCCAAGCTGCATCCATCCAAATCATGAACGTTCCCTTCCCTTTTGGGAATGACTCTGGAGAGGCAGTAATTAGATGTAAACACATCATTTTTAACACAGCCTGTGCTCGTGGCTTAAGTGGAAAATACACATTTTGTGTGTTTACATAGGGCTGGTTTTACATTCAATCTTTCTATAACAACTAATAAAAAAAAATTCTAAATATTATAAAAATACAACCTCTCCCTGCAAAAGAAACCCCAAGCAATCCCGAGCAAAACCACAAACACCATCAACACTTTGAGGAGGAAACATTGCTGTTATAAAAGACAGCTCTTGAAGATGCAGTTCCAGTGCTGGAATGCAGTTGTCACTTGGTAATTTCAAAACCATTTTGTCTTTGTGAAAATGCTGCTGCTTTGCTTTGCAAAGCTGGGAATACCAGGAATACTTAAAAGCTGACTAGGAAGACAATTGCTGAATGCAACATAAATATGCCACAACAAACTGGTATTTATTGGACAAATATTCTTCAAAAGGTCATGATCTGGGAAAGAAATGGTTTGCCGTGGAGCTGCTATGGGGTTTGCTCTTTCTTTTTAAACTACACTAGAACTTTGGGACACTTCTGTTTGAATTTCTTTGTTTTCAGAATTTCTTTCTTTTCAGAATTTCTTTGTTTCACCACATTCTTCAAAATTACTGCCCCCTTTTTTTTTTTTTTTTTTTTTTTTTTTAAATCAAATATGTCATTTTTAAACCCCAGATTGCAGCTAAACACCACACAGCCTCTCCCTCATTCCTCTTCCTCTCCTGGAAGGGAATTGTACCAAAAATGGCTTCAGATAAGAACAGTTTAATGACTGAGATAAATAATAGTTAAGAACACGTGCCTGATTTGAGACAACAAATAAGAATAAAATCAATATTAAGGCTAATGAGGGAGAGGTGTGCAGGCACAGGTGGCCTCCAGGTGTGTCCCTGGAGGGACAGGGGGTTGCAGCAGGATGACCATTCGTGTCCAACCCAAACCATTCTGTGGTTCTGGGATGCACAGAGAGTCTGAGACTCCTTCCTTTTTGCAGAACTCCCCTCCTGGGCACAGCCCTCCGGGCACTGTGGGCAGCTTTGGAGAGTGCTGACAGATAAGCGCTTCTAAAATTAAATGTCTCAGTTGGCCAAGCAGACAAATCCACCCAAAATCCCACCACTTATCCTGAAACTCCTGCTATAATCTGATCTCTGATGCCTGGCGTCCCGTGGTGCTGCACAGCCAGGGACAGCTGGGTTGTGACACACACTGGGATTTTTTTTGTGGGGGGTTTTTTGGGGGGTAATTTCCCCACCCCGACCCTTCCCTGAAGGTGCAGGAAGGCCTGGAGTCTGTATGGGGATTTCTCAGGGATGGGATCCTTTGCGGATGTGGGACCCAAAAAGGTAATCCCGGAATCCCAGACTATTTTGGGTTGGGATGGAACCCTAAATCCCATCCTGCTCCACCCCCTGCCATGGCAGGGACACTTTCCAGGCTGCTCCCAGCCCCAGTGTCCAGCCTGGCCTTGGGCACTGCCCGGGATCCAGGGGCAGCCCCAGCTGGCCTGCCCACCCTCCCAGGGAAGCAGGAAAGGGTTGTAAGAGGATTAATTTTTGCATCCTCTCCCAGAAGGATGCTTTTTTGGCCTGGTTAGTTTCCCAGAGGGAGGATGGTGTTGGAACTGAGACAAGATTTTTGTGTATTTTAAGGCCAGTTTTCTGTCCTTGCCTCTGTATCGTTGTCAGTGCGCTGTGCATCAGAGCAGCCACGATCTGTTAGATTAGAAAGGTGATGTGTTCAGTGCTGATAGCTGCGAAGTAGCCGACGCTTTTGGTTAATTTGGTTAATTTAGGAAGCTTTTTGACCTGAAATGGCACTGGGAGGTAACTGCAAAGAGCTGGAAATGATTTGTGCTGTGTGTGCCCGAGGAGATGCAGCCACGGGGATAAATTATCCATCTCTGTGCCAGGCAAGCCCAGCCTGTGCACAGTTCCTGCAGCACAGCTGTCATCCCAGGGTCTCCATGAGTGTCCATCTGGTCACTCTGTGTGACAGGGGGTGGCTGGACAGCGGTGACACGCGGGGGTGGCCAGGGTGCCACGTCTGACCTGTCACCCTCTGACTGCTTCACGGCCCTGACAGAGCTGGGAGCCTTTGCACTGACTTGAACTGAATAGAATTACCTTTTCTGTGAGGTAGATGAAAAAAAACACCCCAAAAATCGTTGTTGAAAGTACAGCAAGAGCTGCAGCGCCTCCTTCCTGGGGGTGGGAATGTCCGTGCTGCCTTGGTGGGGAACAGACAAGTGGCACCATGGCTGCCTGATCAGCAGAGGAGGAATTCTGCATCAGGAGTAACCACAACCAACACCTCACCTCCAAACGGGGCGGGGAAGGATGACAAACAGCAGTTTGCATGGAATACTGGACACTTTTCAGCCCAGCAGAGCCCATCCTGCAGGCTGCAGACAACAGGAGCAGAGGGAACGGCCTCAGGCCAGGCCAGGGCAGGCTCAGGGTGGGCACAGCAGGAATTTCCCCATGGAAAGGGGGCTCAGGAACTGCCCAGGGAGGTTTGGAGTGCCCAGCCCTGCAGGTGTCACTTGGAGGTGGCACTCAGAGCTCTGGGCTGGGGACAAAGTGGGAATTAGGCACAGCTAGGACTCCATGGGCTGGGAGGGCTTTTCCAGCCTCTGTGATCCTGGGAATCTGCTGACTTCCCACTGACTTTGCCCTACAGGTGGTTCATTTGTGGCCACAAAAAATTCAAGGATTAAGATTTTTCTGGTTGATTTCAACATAAACCAGGCAAAAGCACAACAGCAATTCAAAAAAGGAATCACAAGAGCTCCCCTAACCACGCTCTTGTCAGGACTGCTGCATACAAGACTCTATTCAGAATTTCTTACCATCCCCCATAACTCAGAGATGCTGATTTTGCCATCATTCTTCACCAGAATGAGGATCTAATTTCTCTTCAGGTACCAAGTGTATTTGTTTATGCTTGAGCCTCATAAAAAAGCGGCATTTAAAAAAGAAAAGTTGATTTGTTTTTACTGCCAGCAGGAGTCAAGGGGCGAGGAAAGGCTTTCTTGCTCTTTTCTTCACCAATATTTCAGTGGATTGCTGATTACTGATTTATTATCACTACCCCTAGCATTAACATATAGTGAGAGAGTCAGAATATTTTCACTGATTTATTCTGGTTTAACCAATGCTGGCAGTTTGGTGTTTAGGTGTTTTCTGGGTTGTCTGCAGCCTCCCCATTTTTTTCTGAGCAAATTTGCAATATTTTTTCTGACGTGAAATGGTGGTCCAAGAAAGCAGGTATTGATAAATCAATAAACAGAAACACAGGAGGTGGAAATACAGCTAAAGGTGCATTCAGTTGTCACAGATCATCACCTGGGCTTCAGCCTGTGCTGACTTTACCCACAGCCTGCCATGTATTTTTTATGCCACCTTCTCTGCCCTGAAAGGACACCTTTTTTTTCTTCTTTTGGCCCCTACTGGTTTGTATTTCGGAGTTTTTTATTTCTTAGCTTTTACTCCCAAGTGGATGAGGAGTGCTTTGGGAAATGGATGCACGTGGATCAGGTCTCAAGGCACCACCAGAAAGCTTCTCCGTGCCTTTTCCTCCATTTATTTAGGAGCCAGGAATGCTGAGACATTGGGCAGTGACATTAGTGACCTCGCAGTGCTTAGGAAAGTCTGTGACACTTCTGTCCCTTCCCTGGGCTGCTTAAATTTTTTAAATGAGCCCTGTGTCCATTCTGGTGTAATTGCTCTAACTTTAGCATCACGCATTGCTGGTGCTTCTCAGAAAATGTAGGGGTTATCTTCAAGTGGTTTTTGCTTAATCCTACATTCCCTCATCTCATTTTTCAATCTGGGATTGTGACATAAGCATCTTTACTCCTCCTTAAATTGGATAGAAGCCGCTCAACTGAGGACAAGCTGTTGGGGGATTTCTCAGATGAGCAGATACCCTCTGCATCCCAGAAGGAGAAATGAATTGAGATGGCAAATCCTTTTTAATGATTACAATGCTAAAGCCCCAATCATTCCCTAATATCTGGAATGCCACAGGCAGGAGCTCCTAATCAGCCAAGTGAAGCTTCACTGGTGGTGCCCTCAGCAGGAAGCAGGACAGGACGGGGTGTCTGATGCCTGCAGGTTGCTGTATGCCTGTGTCCTGCCTGATATTTAAGGGTTTTGGAACCAGATGACCTCTCTAAGGTCCCTTCCAGCCCAAGCCGTTCTCTGACTCCACGATTCTTAGGGGTACCAGTGTGTCTGGCCCACAAATCCCTTGAGGATGACCCAGAGCCACCCCCCTGCAGCCACAGTGATGTGTGGGGGCTTTGGTCTCTGGATCTGAAACACCAAACTGTGATTCTGCGGGCATTTCACAGCTGTGGCCTGGCCTAGAGCTTCCCACTGCCAGAGGGCAGGGCTGGATGGGATCTTGGGAATTAGGAATTGTTCCCTGGCAGGGTGGGCAGGCCCTGAGAGCAGCTGGGGCTGCCCCTGGATCCCTGGCAGTGCCCGAGGCCAGGCTGGACACTGGGGCTGGGAGCAGCCTGGGACAGTGGGAGGTGTCCCTGCCATGGCAGGGGTGGCACTGGATCAGTTTTAAGATCCCTCCCAACCCAAACCACTCAGTAATCTCAGAATTCAAAGCACCAAAGCAATTGGTCCAGGAAGCTGGACACGCACGAACTGAATTAGTGCTGAAGAAAGGAAACTGCTTCCAAATATTTGGCTCCAAAGCTTGCAGTGTGTTGCTTTCACATCAGTTGAGATATTTAACATAACATCTATCATTCAACATTAGCATCTGTCTCATCTCTGTAATGTGTAGGTGACATAGGGTATTATAAGACTTCAGAACACAAGCAATTCTTCCTGTGAACAGAAGGAGAAATTCCAGAGCTGCTCGTAAGCAGCACCCTCACCTCCCTTTAAGGCTGGGGTTAAATGCAGATGAGAAGTGAACCTCAGGGTGATTTTAGAGCCCGTCTGATCCTGCTCCTTCTTCCCCCTTAGCCAGCAGCTCTCACCCGGGTACAATCTCTCCAGACCGAGTGATCCTTGCTTCAGGAGATACCTGGGAGGTGCAGGGGGCACACAGAGGGCGGTGTGAGTGGGGCTGGAGCGGGGCTGGAGCGGGGATAGGATGGGATGGAACGGGGATGGGTCAAGGAAGGAGTGGGGTTGGTACCGGGGATGGAGCTGGGATGGAGCCGGGATGGAGCCGGGAAGAGCTGTAGATGGAGCCAGGGATGGAGTGGAGATGGAACCAGGGATGGAGCAGAGATGGAGCTGAGGATGGAGCAGGGATGGTGGCGGAGATGGAGCAGGGACGGAGCCGGGGATGGAGCAGGGGTGGAGCAGGGATGGAGCCGGGTTGGTGCCGGGGATGAAGCCGGGGATGAGGCAGGGATGGAGGGGGGATGGAGCAAGGATGGAGCAGGGATGGAGCCGGGGATGGAGCAGTGGGTGGTGCTGGGCATGGAGCAGGGGATGGAGCGGTGATGAGGCAGGGATGGAGCGGGGATGAGGCAGGGATGGAGGGGGGATGGAGCGGGGATGGAGGGGGGATGGAGCAGAGATGGAGCGGGGATGGAGCTGGGCATGCAGCCGGGCATGGAGCGGGGCATGGAGCGGGGATGGAGCAGAGATGGAGCCGGGGATGGAGCGGGGATAGAGCCGGGGATGGAGCAGGGATGCAGCGGGGGTGGAGGGGGGATGCAGCGGGGATGGAGCCGGGCATGGAGCGGGCATGGAGCGGGGATGGAGCAGAGATGGAGCGGGGATGGAGCGGGGATGGAGCAGAGATGGAGCGGGGATGGAGCGGGGATGGAGCGGGGATGGAGCGGGGATGGAGCCGGGCATGCAGCCAGGCATGGAGCGGGGATGCAGCGGGGGTGGAGGGGGGAATGCAGCGGGGATGGAGCCGGGCATGGAGCGGGGATGGAGGGGGGATGGAGCAGGGATGGAGCAGAGACGGGGCCGGGGATGGAGCAGAGACGGGGCCGGGGATGGAGCGGGGATGGAGCAGAGACGGAGCCGAGGATGGAGCGGGGATGGAGCCGGGCATGCAGCCGGGCATGGAGCAGGGATGCAGCGGGGGTGGAGGGGGGATGCAGCAGGGATGGAGCGGGGATGGAGCGGGGATGGAGCGGGGATGGAGGGGGGATGGAGCAGGGATGGAGCAGAGACGGGGCCGGGGATGGAGCGGGGATGGAGCAGAGATGCAGCGGGAATGGAGCGGGGATGGAGCAGAGATGCAGCGGGGATGGAGCGGGGATGGAGCAGAGATGCAGCGGGGATGGAGCCGGGCATGCAGCCGGGCAGGGAGCGGGGATGGAGCTGCGGCTCCGCCCGCGGCCGCCGCCCCCGCTGCTGTCCCGCCCCCGGAGCACGGCGCTGATGTGCCGGGCGTGGAGGGGCTCCGCGGCTCCCCATGGAGCGGAACGCTGCCCTGCGGCTCCTGCTGCTGCTGGCCTGCGCCGGGCTCGGCGGCTCCGAGGAGAGGAGCCCCGCGGGGAACAGGTCGGTACCCGGGCGCCGCCGCGGAGCGCTGCTGGAGCCGGGCGAGCGCGGGTTTGCAACGCTGTCGTTCCTGCCGCGTTCAGAACGCGAGGACGTGGCTCTGCTTTCCTTTCCAGGTTTGAAAACACGCCGGGCTAATGGAGAAATTAATTATTTTTTAAGCGGGCGGTGCGTTAGAGGTGTAACTTTGAAGCAATTTTGTGAGCGTTGTTTAAAGTCGGGTGTTTTCTGTGCATCCGCCCTAAGTTTCATTGACGTTTTGTTGGCTCCCACGCTGATTTTCCCTGGTCCCTGGGAAAAGGGAGTTATAAATAGCATAACAGCAAGGGTGTGAAAACTACTCCGAGAAACACAGGCACGAAAATATTCTGCTTGCGCGGAGTATTTGAAGTGTGAATGCAATATTGCAAGTGAGTGTTAAACTTAAAAACTTACTGGAGATTTGGGGTTATTATTAGTAGTGCTGCTTCAGTCTCTAATGAACCACAAACAGTGAGCCCAGATCATAGCAGGGGGAAGAGGGGGCTTTGTAGAGCCAAGCACCAAGAGAGTGGAAACAGCCTGAGCTGTGTGAGTTGAATTATGCCCAAAGTCACCAAAAACAGACACAAAAACACAGAACAAACATGCTGGTGAAGGTCGCAGCTGTCAGTAAAATCTGAGCATTTGAGGCAAGAAGGACATGTGGTGATTTGCCTAAGCTTGCATTAAGAGATCTGGTAGCCAGTTACTGATAAATACTACAATATGTTTTCATTAAATAGCTTACTTGCTGCTCTCCTCTGCCAGTTCTCAGATTTCTTACTGCTCTTCTTAGATAATTTCACTTCTTTTTCTTTCAATCAGACCAAAATCTGACAGATAACAGGCAGTGGAGCATTACCTGAGCTTTATTGCAATAAAAATTAACAGATGAAGTCATGATCTTGATGCCAGTGAATCAAATGGGAATTTTGCCTCGTTGGGAGTGGGATGGTACCTGCACAGTGTTAATTTGCTGGAAGTTTTATGAGCTCAATTTCTCTTTTCGTGTTAAAATGGAAGCTTGAGTATCATCTTGCTCTGGTCCAGACCTTGTTGGACATCCATTAAATTGCAAATCAGCCCCAGTAATCAGTGCTTTGTAAAACATTTATGGGAATCTGTCCCCCCGTGTCAAATCACACATTAAAAAAATAGAGGAGTTGTGGGGTTTGTAGATATTTCTAATTGATAGAACTTACACAGAGGCATTTAAAAGTCAGTGATGTTTTCTTGTCAGGCTGTTTCTTAGAAGGAGCCAGGTCTTTCCTTGGATCTGGTCTCTCCAGACTTGCACACTTACAACATTCACTGCAGTTCCTCATGCTGAGTGTCCCTGGGACTACAAGCAGTGCACTGCCCCCAGGCGCTCCCCACCTTTCCTAATTTCGCTTTTAGTGCATTTGAGAGGCCACGTGTTATTTTCATAAATTAGCTGTAACCAGTTCAGCAGCCAGGGAGGAATTCTGCAGCTGGAGATCACCAGTCCCTAAGGAGATGACCCTGAAGTAATGGAAGTACAGAAACCCTGTTTCTGTAGATGCAGAGTGCATTCTCCCATCTGGTGCAGTTTATCAGGGCAGTGATACGAGGAGCAGAAGTGTGGACAAGGCATGAAAACTGCCTGTGGCCTCCACACTCAACCCCTGCTGAGTGCCAGGATTATCCATGTGGTTATTTGAGTGGAGAAAATGCTGTTTACATGGAAGTCCTCAAGAGCTGGAGTGTTTATCAACTTTTGCAGACAAACAAGCCAGACTTGGTTATCTTATGTAGATGGATCATGTCATCTGATAAGAGGAAATTTACACTTCTTTATACTTATAATCCTATTTAATTGGGTTTTACATAGTGATTAGTCATTCCAGTGCTTTGTATTAGGGCTAATCCAATTTCGTGTGGGTTCCTAACATGCTTGGTGTGGGCAATTCAACGCACAACATACGTGCCTGGGTGCATCTGGGAGAGCTGTTTACCAACGGGTAAACATGGGAAAGAAAATATGGTTTTTAATGGGAAAATATGGGTCCTCAAACATACTCCACTTGTGATCAAATGAATTTGACATTTGGGAAGTAAGAGAGGCTGATAAAGGGGTCTCCAGCTCAATGTGCTGGAAATTATTTGCTGTGGAGAATGCTCCAGTGCTGGCTAGTTTCTTTTCTCTTGCACATGTAATTACCATTTTTATAATCAAAAGGGAATACGTATTTTTTAGCACGTAGCTATTTTCCCTTTTCTCACTTCCAATACTTTTATTTCCACGGGACACGCTCCAGCTGAGGACCACAGGGCTCTGCTGCCTGTGGCTTCCCCAGCTGCCCTTTTTGGGTGGAAAAGCTGCTGTTTTGGCAGCAGGGTGGCCGTGGCATGGATCACACCCTGGTGACACCTCAGGGCTGAGTGTCAGAGGCAGGTGACAGAGCTGATAAACCCCAACATCCACCCGTGCCTGCCCCAAATCCAGGACAGCAGGACGGGATCGTCCCCGTGCGCCAGCGCCAGCCCGGCTGTGCCACGGTGACGTGGGGTGATGGATTCCCCTTCGTGCTGGCACTGCATGCCTTCTGCAGGGCGGGAGCAGGCAGCCAGCACTGCTAATTAACGGAGTAATTAGCAGGAGGGCCTGGCTGGAGGAGCTCCCTCACGGTGCCTGGCATGGGGCTGAGCGTTGGCGGTGCCGTGCTGGCTCCCGGGTCACCCTCTGCTCTGCATCCCTCATGAAAACATGAATATTTCACCAGCTGTGCACATTCATCTCCGTTCGAGTGCCTTCATGCTGAAAGCAGAGATGTGGCATCTCTCCCAGAGTGGCTGTGCCTACACGGGAGGCGCAGCCAGGATTATTTTTTCTTAATGGACGGTCACAAAAAACCAGAATTAACCTTTCCTCTTCCACAAACAGCGTGGAAAGCTGTCAGGGAAGGGAGTGAATTGCACAGTTTTACACCAGTCTTCTTCCAACCCCAGTATTTTAGTCCAGGTGCCACAGTGTGATGATTTCCAAGCTGGGGTAAATGACTATGAGTGCTTAATTATGCATATAGTGTTTAATTATGCGTATGGAGAGGAGCTAAAAGTATATAAAGTGTATATATATATATATATGTATATATATATATATATATATAGGAGCTAACTATTATATATAGATATATATATAGATATATAGATATATATAGATATATAGATATTATATATATATATATATATATATATATATATATATATATATATATATATATATATATATATATATATCTGCAACTAAGTGTAGCTACAGTCAGTGTAACTAAATAATGTACATTCATATCGTTTTGGCATGCCCTGATTTCGTAGGTATCATCAGGAAAAAAAATTACCTTTTCCAGCCTGGAGGCACGGTCTGTCATGAAGAAAGACAGGGAAAGATGAAAAAAGCTGCTTCAAATTACAAGACCCAGGTTCCCAACTGTAAAACAGCCTGAGAGAGGGTTTTGTTTAAGGAAGAAAACAAGTTTTAGTCCATTGTAGCCACATCTTTTGTTACCTGCGTGCCAAAATCTGAGTATTTCTACCCATTTCTGTTTGCTTGTTGGCATAAGCAGCCTCAAGCCCTCTGAGGACTCCAGGCTAGCACTAACCCTGGCACCCAAAACGTGCTGGGAGAAAGAAGACCCGCTCTGAAAGTGCTTCTTGAGGGCACTGGGGTTTCAGAGCAGCAACTGAGGACAAAGTCAGCCTCTCCACATGTAAATAAACACTGCCAGATAAAAATTGCTATGTAAATAACCCTGCCAGACAAATGTTGGACAGAGCTGAACTTTTCTGAGTGTAAGGTCTTTATCAATTTCTTTCAGCCTGGCAGCAAGCAGGGTGGGCTCCAGGCTGCCCCGTTTATCTGCCCTGGGGGATGCTGTGATGGAAATTAGGTTGGGATCACTCCTTCTGTGTGTGCCAGTGGGTCACACAGATCCCCCTGCCCAGAACCCACCAGGGGAGGGTTCGCCCTGCTGGCCAAGGAGAGCCAAGCCCTGACTTTGCAATTCCAACAGCCTGTGGTGAAGTTTGCCCATGAACACTGAAAACTGCGCTGGTATCTCATATTTATACACCAGCCTCGGTGTAAATATTTCCACAAATTTTTTTATGCTGTGGTGGTTTGGAAAGATGGTAACAAATGGGGTGAGGGAAGAAGGTGGAAGTGTATTCCCATGAGCAGTGGAGGGTGAGGCAGGTCTGGAGGGCCCCGAGGGCAGGGTGTGCAGGGTCTGTGGGCTGGTGCTCAGCTGGCGGAGTGGGAATTCTGATGGAAGCCTTGGGAAGGGGACAGAGGCCACCACAGGAGCAAATTCATCCACTGAAGGGGGATGCAGTCCCAAGGAAGCTGCTGCAATGTGGAAAGTGTTCATGGGCTCATTGAGAGGATTCTGGTCCTGAGGGAGTCCTGGTGTCTTGGGCTTTGATCTTTGGGGGTTTGTTGGTGTTTGTGAATCCACTGGGCTCGAGTCTCTAGCTCAGGAAAGCTGACTGTGCTGACACCAGCTGAAGATTAAGAAGAAAATCAAATGCTGTGAAATGCGTGAGCCTGGTGGTTGTCACGTGCGATGTGCTTCCCCTGAGCCCAGCCCTGCAGTGACTCCCACGGGATTTGTCATTGCCTGGAACCATCCAGGAGCTGTCTTCACGTGGTGCAAATCTGTGCCTAAGGCATGCCAAGCCCCTGCTTTTGCTCTAAATCCAACGTGTTGCTTCTGATCCTCCCTGGGGAGCGAGGGTGGCCCTGAGCTCTCCTTGGTTCCCCTGCTTGTGCCCTGGAACTGCCTCTGTTCCCACCCCAAAACTGACATCCTGTGGGATGGGACAGCGTGGTAAGGACGTGGGAGTGCCTGTCGGGGCTGGTCCAGCTGAATGATCCCTGAAAACGAGACATTTTTAGCCAGGCTGCAGCAGCATTGGGGTGTTTTGCCCTGTTCCTGTGGCCTTCACCAGCCAAGGACCCGAGTTGCCTTTGGAATGTTTTGTGGAGTGAAGCAGCAACAGGAGCCCTCCCCACTGAACTTGCTGCAGACTTTGAATTCAGATGCTGCACAATAAATATTTTTCTCCTCTCTCCTAGTTCACATGAATTTTCAGATCAAGATTCTCTCCAGACAGCTGGTAAGGCTTTTGGTGGGCTGAATCCCTGGATGCTGGTTCTGTTGGTGTGGCTGTAGATTTCATCCCCAGAAGTTGGAGACTCTTCTGTCCCATGTTTTGTTAAAGCATTACCCTCTTTAAAAATACCCTTTAAAGTGTTTCCCTGCTAAAATAACAATTTACTGTCAAACTGTGAGATGCGGTGAGAACGTCGAAGGAAAAAAGCCTTCCCCCTTTTTTTAACCAAATGAAAACAGAGTTCAGTGCTTGAAGGATGGAGCTGTGAGAGTGCCCACGAAATGATTTGTGCTTGTGAAACTTCATCCTCCTGGCAAGGAGGTGTTGGGATGTCAGGGCATTTGTCACAGCCTCCTGTCTCTGGCAGTGCAGGGAGAAAGTTCCCAGCACACTTTTGTTATCACACTTTTGCCGGGCAGTTCAGCACAAACCCGTTCATGAATTTGCTGTATGAAGAAAAAAACCCCAGCTTTTAATGTGTTTGAGATGAATAAATACAGATACAGACTGAATCCTGTAATTTTGGGGCACTGGAGTTCCTCCCAGTGAGGGTGACAAGGTGTCCAATGAAAACAAGAGGAACTTCGGTGAACAAGAAAGAAATTAGAAATTAGAAAATACACGTAGTGAAGGCAGTGTTTACTGCAAGTCAAGTATTTTCCAAGGCAAAAGCAGGAATTCTGACATACACATTTTGTGCTGAGATAATTATTATTTGCATAGGAACGTGCAAAATTTTATAGATGTGTGTTTTTATAAATGTGTTTATAAATGGATAGTAATAATGGTTTAGAATGTGCTAATAATGAAATAACACTCCTTCTTCTGCAGGTCAGCGTTACAATGGTCGTGTGAAGCCAAAGTTTAATGTCAGTCAAGAGGCAATTGCACAGGTAAGGCCTGGAGGACTGGACCTGTGAGGTCTTTTCACAGCACATTTAGGTCTTCCAATTTAATTACATTGCTGAGTTAAATTGCTTTTTTCTGTGTTTACAAGAAACAGCCAACAAAACCCTGTAAAACATGCTGGTACAGTTCTGCCTCACTACTTGTACAAATATTCTCTGCTTTTCTGAGGACTGCAGTGGCACCTCAGGTGCTGGTGCTGGTGCTGGCTGGCCACGGGTTTGGGACAAAATCCTAATATCCACGTTCTGTACAGTGGGATTTCACCAGTCTTGTTCTCATATCAGCTGGTCCTGAAGAAAGAGCTGGAGCAAAACTTCAGATTTTTAGTGGGAGCTTTTTACCTGAGAGCAGACTGCAGGTCTTGTCAAACACTGAGCATGAAAGGCTCCTTTGCCAAAAGAAGCTGACCAAAAGTGGTGCATTCCAATGTTAGTTACGTGCTGAATAAATCTCTCTCATATGGACTTCTGAGGAGACAGCCCTGTCATTTATATAAATACACTCATGGCCACTCAGCACATTTCCTGACCGTGATCTTGCCTTGCTTTCAGCTTGTTGCTGTCAGTGCTTATTAATTGTAATCCTAAAACATCCTTGTGCCATATGTAAGGTCCAGTATCAAAAGGGATCTTTCAGGGTCTGAGCTGAGAGTTATGATTTGCTAATCTAAACAGCACACACACACACACACACACACACCTACACACTCACAAAAAAATCTCTCTTTAAGCCAAGACAAAACCTTGGGGCTTAACTGTGTCCCTTCTGGAGCCTGGTAGGATGCTGTTTATGACTGGGACTCAGGAAACCTTTCCTGTTTTAAGGTGAAGTTGCAATCATACGACATGGTAAAAACAGTCATGCAGATGTTGTGTGTGTTATGCTATTTGGATAGGGCAGAGGTAGTGACTGGAAAGCTGAGTGTGAGATTTGAGAAGGGCAGTTAAATTCTTTGGTTCTTCCTGAGCCCTAAGTCAGATTGTCCTGCCTGACGGCCAAAATGTCTTTTTGAAAATTGAAATTTGGCTGTGAAATTAGGCTTATAAGGGATGGCAGTTTTCTGGTGTGCGCAGAGGACACGGAAGCTGCAGTCCCTGGGTTTTAGTCCTGATTTTGTAAAGGCAGGGTCTCTAGTTAATCCATCCCATTCTGCAGCAGGTATTTCCCTGATTTAAACAAGCTGCCTGCAGGTAGGTGTAAACTCAGACATCTCTCTCACTGGACCAGTGTGCTTCCAGCATGGTGGGCTGCGTCCTTGGCACACCCTGAGTCCTCTCCAGTGGGCTGAAGCAATTCTTTAAGGTGTCTAGAGAGTCTTCAGCTGAGGGGGGCACCTTCTGTGCTGGGGCTGGGTGTTCTGTGAGGTGCCATCCCTGTGGTGGGAAGGGGAAACAGCCAGGAATCCCTCTGCTTCCTCAGCCCAGGGCTGGCTCGTGATTTCTGGTGACTCCTAAAACCACATCTTCTGACAGAAGTCTCTTGTGTGGTCCCTCAGGTTGTCAGCTACAGCTTGAGCAGGGGAGGACAGTGGCGAGGAGCACCCTGGAGCCACGCTGGGTTCCCCCACAGCCACCTCAGCCCCCTGAATGTCACCATCGGCGGCACCCCCTGCATCCTGTTCTGGGCCAAGAGGATCATGATCAGGTTTGAGAACCACACCCAGCTGGATTTGACAGAGAGGACGTTTGGAGTCCACGCCACCGTGGATGTTGGGGACTCAAACTGCAGCGAGGACAGCGCCATGTAAGGGGAATTCTGCTCTGCTGGGGGAGCTGGGGCCAGACAGCCTCTCTGGGAAGAGCATTTGGGAGTGGAGCCTTGAGGTTTCAGCTTTTATATTTTTCAGATCCTGTGCTGCTTTAGGGTATAACTCTGAACTCCACACACAGTGTTAGTTGCTGTCTTCACATTTGGGTCAGACAAAATCCCTCTGGAAACTCAAGGACACCCTACAGCCTCAGGCCCTGAAAGGATAAACAAAAGTGAATTGGGGGGAACAAACTGGGGGTAAATGACTTCATCACCTGAAGCTGGAATTGGAGGATTAACCCCTGAAATGCAAATGGACCAAACTTACAATTGTCTGAAAATCTCATGACCATTGTCCATCTTGGGTGTAACCTCTGGGAGGCTTCTGACAGCCCAGGATGTGCCTTTTGCAGGCCTCTAATAAATACCCACTTTATTCTCTTGACCTTGTCCAGCCTCTGTTCCAGGCAGCCACTCCAAGGCATCAGGAGAGCAGCCCTTGCAGGGGCCCAGGTTTTTCTGCCAGTGTGGGCAGCAGGGGTTGTGTAGTTTGAGCCCAGCCTGTTGTGGACACTCAAACTCAGTTGTTGCAGGGCTGCAGCCCCTCCTGGGGGCAGCCAGCGTCGCTCTCAGCGCCCGTGGGGCTGAAGCTGTTGTTCTGTTTCACCTCCAGCTGTTTTACACAGCTGCTTGTGGGGTTGGAGAGGGGATCCTGTGCTGAATGTGGGGCTTGAGTGCTGTGCATGACTAATTTTCCCTTCAAGGGGTGTGTGCCAGTGATGAGTTTTTGGGGCTACCTAAAAAGAGGGGCAGAAAAAATGAAGGATATTTAAAGTGATTATATTTATTGAAGGACCCTCAGGTACATTTTGGGCAGACAAAGCCCATCCAGGGGCTACATGAATGATGGGTCACAGGTTTTCACACTTTTGTAATTTTGGTTCATTTGCATATTAGGGGTTAATCTTCCAATTACAGCTTCAGCTAATGAAGGCAGTTACCCCAAGTTTGCTGCCCCCAGCTCACTTTTGTTCACATTTCTGGGCCCTGGGGCTGTGAGGTGCCCTTGACTGCCAGGCCTGGAGAGGAATTGTTGTGTCTGCCCAAAATGGGACAGCAGCAGCTGACACTGTGTGTGGAGTTTGGAGTTATGCACTCAAGAACTGCAGGATCACAAATACATGAAAAATATAAAAGCTAAAATCCCAAGGCATGACCAGCAGTGCTGCACAGGGTGCAGGTCTGTATTTCGATGGTCACACCAAATCCCAGGCTGTGATCCTTGACAAAGAGCGGGTTCATCACAGGTTTGCATGTGGCAATAGAGTGTCTGAAAACCTGAGCTCTGCACTCCAGCCTGTCCTTAACTTCTTCAGGATCAACAGCATTTAGCAGTTTTGCTTAGTGTTTCTCACCCTGAGAGAGAAGCATTCAGCAAAATTTTGCTTTTTGTGCTTTTCACCCTGAGTGAGAGCCAAACATGAACTCCACTGCATCCAAGCTCCTCAGGTGCCTTGGCTGTCCTAGGAAGGCAGGTGATATTTTTTGGTTTCCTTTGCCACGTGCCTGATTGCTTCTCTTCCCCCATGCAGTGTGCTGGCCTTGTGGCTCACACCAGATTCCACTCTGGGAGGCCTAAAAATCCTAATTGGACGTCAGCATTGATTCTACCCCATAAAGGGAGTTTAAATCTCTAATGGCACACACAGCAATAAAAATAACACAACCAAACCCAGCAGTTTCATTTATCTCCCACACGACGTTTTACCTGTACATCTAAATATGTTTTCACTGAAAAGTGGGTGTTACCTTTTTGTGATTGTACAGCACAAGGCGCACAGGCATTTTGGTGAGGCTACCAGAAAGCTAAAAGTTAAATTGGAAAAGAGCCCAGCATCACAATATTCAACAAGGCAGTTTGAATATTACATCATCAGCATGTGAATTTATGCAGCACTCTTTTGACAGGGAGAGGTAGAGAACGGAATTAACTTATGTTAAAAATAAAAGAGTGATAACAAACATTCATCCCTCTCTTCTGGCCTGCAATTTGAAAATAATCTTAGTCTGATTAGTAAATATTTTTAACCTAACAGAAAATAAACTAAGGCAAAATGAAGGGTTTCAAAACACAGAGAATGGTATCAGATATGACAATCCAAGCTGCATTTTTTTTTTAGTTGAATGGCACAATTGCCTGTGCCTAATCCTCAACTATCTCTGACTTCCATTTGTAATAAAGCAGATTTCCATTATTTCTGGGCAGTCTGGGCCTCATTCCAATCAACAGGTGAATGAGTATATTTCACTGGAGGAAGATTTAATCCTTTCAGTTTTTTTTTCCCCACTGACTTTAGGGGTAGACTGAGCAAAAACTGCCATCTATAACTGAGCCTAATCTTTTGTGGTGTTTTTTTCTCTGGAGGTTTCTGATTTTTTTTCCTAGGATGATGTTATTTGCTTTTTGACCTAGGCTTTCCCTAAAGTTTGGTGACATTGGAAATTTAAAGGGACTTGTCATCAGGTAAGTTTAATTAATAAAATCCTTACTATATAATAACATAACATAAATACATTGTTATGCAGTTGTGTGGGGAATTAAAGAGAATTTTGTTTAAGCAAAAATAATGTGAGAGAAACTCTAGTATAACTGGAACACCTGCATTCAGCATGTCTGCCATCTGACTTGTTTTATTAAGACATTTCTTACTCCTACATTGAGTTTTCTACTCATGGAAAAGTTTAGGTCACCTCTTTTGTGTAAAATCTTCCAGCATCTGAGATTTTAGCTGAACATTGATAATTCAGTATGGTGTGGGCATCAGACTGTGACCCACTTTGTGTTTGCCTCTTGGTGATAGAACAGCATTTCTCGACAAGTGACTACCCATACAAGGGGTGAAGGTACAATACCAGTGTTGCCTTCATGCTTTTCCAAGTAATTAGGCAAAATCCCCTGATAGTCTTCTTGCTTTGAGGGAGAAACCAAACTCCTTCAGCCGCCACAGGGAACAACCTCAAACCACAGAATCCCAGGGTGTTTGGGGCTGGAAGGGACCTCTGGGGATGATCTGGTGCAACTCCCCTGCCCTGGCAGGATCCCCCGGAGCAGGGGCACAGAAGCTGGGGCTGGGATGTCTCCAGACAGGGCAGCTGTTCCAGGGCTCTGCCACTCTCTGTGGAAAGCTGTCCCTCCCTTTCCAGGCTCCAAGGAAGGAGCAAGGGCTCATATAATTCTGATTATTGTGATACAAATAAACACACACCGACGAGTCTTACGGAGCCGTTCAACGCGCGAATTTAACGCTTGCAATCCTCTGACTGATTTTCTTCCTCCTCTCTGCTCCAACACGGCCTTCCCAGGCTCTTGTTAACCACCAGCTACTACCAGCTGTCTGTGCAGAACTGGTTCAGCCTGCACAGGCTGCAGCTGCTCTACAACCACTCGGTGCAGGCGACGTTCAACGCCACGGGCATCCACGCGCCCGCCACCCACTCCTTCCACTGCGAGCGCGTCAGCAGCCTGCAGAGATACGATGCTCTGCTGGTCCCCAGCTCCGAAAACGACCTCTCCCAGCTCTGGGAGGTCACCTTCATCGACTTCCAGGTGATGCCACGGATTTCAGGCTGATGGATCCCATGGATAGGTTGAGGTTGAGGAAGGTTTTGCCCTTCTGAGGAAAGGCTGTCACCTTCCGTGCAGAGTTTACACTTGTGCCTCCCCTGTGATGTGTTTTGGGGGTACCTAACAACAGAGGCCAGACAAAAATAAGAAAACCAAAAATGGTTATTTCTATTGAAGGGCCTTCAGGTACATTTTGGGCAGACAAAGCCCATCCAGGGGCTACACCCAAAATGAACAACAGGTCATGAGTTTTTTATACTTTTATAAGTCTGGTCCATTTGCATATTGGGGGTTGTTATAAGTAAGAAGCTTGACTAGGCCAATAGTCAAGCAGCAATCAATTTAATAATTAATGTGGTAAAGTATGAGCAAAACAGCGCTGGGTACAGTGGGGGAAGTTTTCCCTCCAACTGCACACCGATGGTTGGGGCGTACAGATATTTATAGGGGTGCACATAAGCTTTTCTCAGCAGTTTCTATTCCCAATTTTCACGTCACAATTCTATACACTATTGTGAGTTAGTTTTTCTCAGGATGTACCCCAGAAAGGAGTATCCCCAGATGGTGGGGTCCGACTTCCGAAAGAAGAAAGAGGTCTCCCAGCTGGTGTGGTCCAGACTCCAGATGTGGGCCCACCTTTTAATTGCAAAGACTATAAATCTCATAGCAGTGATGTCCAGCTTCCCTTGGTCGAATCCATCAATCCTTGGGTTGATGTTCATCTTCCTTTCTCAAGCTGCTTTTTACTGTTTTGCTAAGGTGTTGAGATAAGCATATTTCCTTTACATATATTCTAAACTTATATTTTCAAAGCTCCTTACTACAAGCAATATTCTAAAATTATACTTCAAAAGGTTATTATTGCAAAGCTGTTCAATGCCTAGCTACGTGCAGAAAGTTCCTGTCCAGCAGCAACATCCTTAAAGCTTTAATTCAGATGCTATAAAAGTCAATTGCAAACAAAGGATAGGTTCAAAGGCCTTCTTCCATGCTTTACTCCCTCAGTTATTTTTTAGAATTCATCCTTTAATTGTCCCATGATCAGTTTCCACACATATCACAATCACGAGTACACACACTGCCTGTATGTACCTGACACCAAACACAGCTTTGTATCTCACAGGGTTAATCTAACAATTACAGCTTCAGCTAATGAAGTCATTTACTCCAGTTTGCCCCTCCAACTCACTTTTGTTCACATTTCTGGGCCCTGAGGCAGTGAGGTGTCCTTGACTGCCAGGCCTGGAGGGGAGTTGTTGTGTCTGCCCAAAATGGGACAGCAGCAGCTGACACTGTGTGTGGAGTTTGGAGTTAAACACTCAAGAACTGCAGGATTAAAAATACATGAAAAATATAAAAGCTAAAATCCTGAGGCATCACATGGAACACAAAATAGAAACTAAGACTTTTCCTATCCAAGTAAATCCAAGGCTGGTTTTTGTACTTTTTCTGCTTGTGTTCCCTCTAGTGGTGAGTGAATTTGATTTCTTGTCATTACATTGTTTTGAGCTGAGCTTTCAGACTCAGCACCAATAACAGCAGCACACAACCAGGCATGGGATTCATCTCACTTCACTTTTGATGCCTAGGAATTTTCACCTTGTGCCCTGATTATAGTCACCCCAGCCTGCCTCTAAAGCCACTGGATAATTCCCCTGACCCATCTTAAGCCCTTATTTTAGGATGAGATTAATAATCTTCTGAAAGTGCCAATTCTTCTGCGTTTGACAATGAGGGAGCCTGAGATGGCAGGACTGGAGTGTCTTGCATTTAGATGCCTAAGTCAGGGGGCATGAGGAGCTGAAAAAGGAATGGAAAAACCTTTTCTCACTGTGTGAAAAATGTCCATGCACTGATTTAGTGGAGCAGACAGTCAACTCCCTGCGTGCTAGAGCGCTAAAATCCATATTAAAACTGAAGACACGAATAAAACCTGCTGGTGTTTTCCATAACTGGGTGCAGCTTTCTGTAGTTTGTCTGGTTTGCTGCCACACGCCACCCATGTGGAGCTGATGGGAGAAATCTTGTCCTAGGGCAGGCACTTGAGAATATTTCCTGGTTTGTCATGTCGCAGTTTGTGCAGTCTGAAGCAAAAACTCTGGAGTCTCTCAGCAAGTGATGCTGGAGATGCACAGTTAACATGAAAGGTACCGTGCCTGCAATTAAACATTGCTGAGCCACCACGAGTGAGCAGGAAGGTTTTGTTTGAAACACAGCTGCAAATCCTTTGGGCAGCAGAGTGGAGGGGATTAGAAGAGTTTCAGGAGACTGGCCTGGACAAACTGAGCATTAGCTCCAGCTGTCAGTGGGAGGCACAAATTTGTGCAGATGTTGAATCAGAAATTCTTACTGCCATCAGGGGCAAGTTAATGAAACACAAATTATCGAATCAGTACTTTATTTAACATGACCCCTCTTGCTCTCTCTGTAGATTCAAGGTTTTAACATCCAAGAAGGACATTTTGCCTACGCCAGAGACTGTGCATCCTTCTTCTCCCCAGCCATCCTGATGGGGTTGGTGATGTCCCTGATTCTGCTGCTGGTCCTGGCCTATGCTCTGCACATGCTCATCCACCTGAAATCCCTGGACAGGCACTACGAGTGCAAAGCTTCCCCTGCCTATTTTGCACAGATGAAGGACAGTGACATGGGAGATGAGAAGGAGCCACTGAGAAACAGTGGGAATGAGTCCTATGAACTCAGGAACCAGCAGTTTGGTAAAATCTATATTTAGCAGCGTGTCTGTGTCTCAATGAAACAAGAGGTGTTTTCTTCTGCTGGCACTGTTGTGTGTAGTCTGTACAGATTTTTTTTTTTTTTTACCAGCTGATGACAGGAAAAGTAGGTAACAGATTGTTTAGCCAGTTACTCACTGATAATCATCTCAAAGATGCCTTGGGAAAGAAGGTGAGAAAAAAAAAAATTTCCATTGTGAGTTAGAGATATTCATGTTGTGGGACTTTGTTCCTGTAGCAAAAAGCCAAAATAGAGGCATAGCTCTTCATTCAGTTTACCAAGTCTTGAAGTGAGAATCTGTAATGGACACTTTGAAATTAAATAAAGGTTAACAAAAAAAACCCCGAACCAAACTCTTTGCTTATTCTTTCAGAAGGCAAGATTTCCTCTCATTTTATATCTGCTCTGTGTCCTGAGAAAACAGCATCAGTTTCTTTCTCAGGATGTGCTTCCCTTTTATTTCCCAAGTCACACCCCCCTCCTTTTTTGTCTCCATAAGCTCCTTTTCCTACTCTGGAATCTTCAGGGCCATTTAAGGTGTGTTTTTATCCACTGCACAGATGAAATGGTGTTTGCAGGACAGCAGCATCATGGTGCTTTCCTGTGTCTAAGCTGGAGGTTTATCCCCAGGATCTGATGGGAAAACACCAGACATCTGCTCACGAAGGCTTACCCCATGGCTCAGCTCTGTGCCAGGAGATGGATTATGAGCATTATATGCTGTAATTCCAGGTAAATTTATTTTCTACCAAATCCCATCAGTCTCCCTCGGGACTTCTACCCGAATGGAGAATGCCAGATGGAAAACATAAATATAAACAGAGAGGTGGAAGCTGCCAGCAAGCAGTGAAAAGGATACTGGGCTATGATTTTCACTGCTGCTTCTGAGAGTTTAGGGTACTGCCATCCCACTCATCCTTTCTTCTCTTAGGGGCAAAGTTTGGGAACTCCAAATGAGCCATAATTTGACCCTGATTTCCAGCAAGTAAGAAGACAGCAATGTTCTTACCACTGTAGTGCTTTTTATGTTACAAATAATGGGAACCACAGCATGAAAGAAAATCAACCCAAACCAGATTTGCAAGCAAATGGATTTTTAAATTTTAGATTACACAATTCATTGGTTGTTCGAAGCCTTTGCAAAGGGTGCTGCAGTGGTCTTTAAACACCTTGAGAGATGTCCACAGGCATTCCTGTTTATTAGTGCAGGTGACACACAGACTAGATGTGCAGTCCTCAGAGATCCGTTCACCTAGGAAGGCACTTCAGAGGGGAAAAAGTACAACTTTGACACATGACCAGGTGTAGTAGACAAGCTTTTGAGGACTTGCCAAGGCTGCCTGTGGCCAGCTGCTGCCAAACTTTTATCTTTTCCATGAAGGGAGCAAGCAGAAGCATGAAGGTCTGAGTGGGGCTGGCAGGACAAGGTGAGAATTAAACCCTGCCCAGGCGGGTCCCCTGTCCTGCACACAGAGCTGGCTGATGCTGGGCTCAGCTCAGGGTGCCAGGGCCAAACAGGAGATGCTCCTTGTGCTCTGGAGAGCTGGGCTGTCCGGCCTGGGGCTGAGGAAATAAAACCTGCAGTGCTCTGAGGCAGCCTTACAAATTTACTGTGAGTCCCTGGTGTGGGATCATCACCCTGCCGAGCTGCCCTTCCCAAACCCTGAGGTTCTTGAGGCACAGGGGAGCCTCTTCCTCCCACAGAGGTCATTCCTCCTCCTGGCTGGTGTTTGGTGGTGCTGCCAGGATAAATCTGACCTGATAATTAATTTCCTTTCATGGTTTAAATGGGGAAATCAACACCTTTGTTGTGAGAGGTTCTACAAGACTGAGACTGGGAATGAGGGAATTTCCCTCTGGCTCTGCCCCTCCTCATCCCCTTTTCCAACTGTCATGGTTTGAAAACCATGACACCAACCCAGCTGTGTTCCCTTTGCTTTTCCTTGGTTTTCAGGGTGGATATCTGCTGGCTTAGTGCTCGAGATGCCCAGCATTACAAATCTCCAGCATGAGCCAGGCCAGATTTTTTTGTTGCAGAATTTCAAGGCTTGTTTGTGTGTCCCTCCCAGCCCCTCCTGAGCAAGAGACAATAATTAGTACCTGATAAGTTAAAAGGAAAACTTTGGAAGGAAAAGAAAACGCAGATAAAAATGAAAAAAAAATTTTCTTTCAGTTTATTAGCTTTTTCTAAACCATGGCATGTCTGGGATATCCTGGGGAAAGGAGTACACATAGTATTTATCTCTGCTGTGGCTTTCTGTGCTGCTGCTCTGCTTGGCAGTGGCAGGTAATTGTCCTCTGCCAGATAGCCCCTGTGCCATCACAGCTCTACTCAGACGACAGAAGGGTTTAGAAAGGATGAATACACTAACTGAATTCGAGAGGAAATACCCTGTTGGTCACAGGACTGCAAGGATGAGGCGTATATTTGTAAAGAGTTAATGATGCTTTGGTGGAAAACGCACCAGGGGAAAAAAAAATCATCTTAATTGCAGTTTCTGTCTCCTGGTGCCATGCATAAAAGCAAGCACCCATGGCTGAAAAACACAAAAATGTGAATTCTTACAATCCCAGTGAACGTGAGCCAAATGATCCTTATCAAAGGCACATTTTGGAACAACAGAGACTTTCCACTGCCTTGGTCCTGAAACAGGAAAATTCAAGTTAAAATTATTTGTGTGCTACAGGAATAAGATGCGGGGGCACTAACAGAGTAGTTTATAAAATACAAGCTTTCTTCCACGTGGATAATTTAATTTCTGCATGAGAACACCTCAGGCTTCCCGATGTGTGTGTGCTCACCCCCACAAAAACCTTACAGCACCTTTTCAAAACTGATTCAATGTTCCAAATTCAGGGTCCCATCCACTGCCACTCAAAGCTAAAAGGAAAAGTCTCACTTCCTTTAACTCAAACAGGATAAATTTCACAGACTGTGATAAAGCTGAATTGAGCAAATGGAAACATTTGTTCTTCACGCACTTCATCTGCAGCAGTTAAAATGTTGTGAAATTGCCCCTGGCCCCAATATTTGGCAATTTCACATCAGTAGGAAAGTGGATTTTCAGGCAGCACATTAAGCACTGCTGCTTGAACTGAAGTGGTGGAGTTTTGGCTTGGCATTAATTAAAAATGCACAGGGAATAATCAGAGCCACTGCCAGTGTAAAAGCAGGGAGACAAGCCATGAGGCCACCAGCTGGCAAGTGACACTGGCTTCTAGGGAGCCAGAAGAAATTGATTCTTTCCTTCAAGGTTTTTCAGTGGTGGCATTTCACTCTCACCCTTGAAGCACTGATTCTTGCCACTTTAGCAGCTTTGGTGTTTTCGCTGTTTTCCTTTTAAATCAAGGATTTCCAAAAAGCTGGGCCCAACCTCTCATTTCAGAAACGTTCCCCAGGAGCTCAGAGGGCATTTTTCAGGGTGAGTCTGTTCTTCACCATCACTGAACACCTCCTGAGGTGTTCTCCACCTCCAGGAAGCCTTGTGACATGGCTTTTAACTGGTGTGTCTGGCCTGAAATCTGATTTAAGGTTCCCAAGTCACCCCTTAATTTGTTCACTGTAACAATACAGTAAATCAATATGAAATTTCATGTTATAGGGCAAAAACCTGTATGAAATCAGAAGTGCTCAATTTTACACACATATATATATATATATTTGCACTTTTTTTTCTCCCTTCAAGCTGATAACTTATCATAAATCAGAAATTGCAACTTGTTTCTCCTGACTCAGTGGTGTAAATTTAATCATGGCTCACATTATGTTTGAAGCCTAACAAAGAGTTTCTGTTCCTCAAATTTGGAACAGCCTTCCTGAACGTTTTGCAGCTATGTCTGAGTGCTTTTTCTGGGTGAGTTTTTTGGTTCTGGTACGTCAGAATGCTCCGTGTTGGCTGCCTAAATACCTGAACTGGTTATTGCAGATAACTGCAGGTTTGTAGGTAACTGCTTGGGAATATGAAGGAATATTCACTTGGGATGGAAGCTGGAAAAGGAGGTTTTCCAGCTAAATGGAGCAACACTTTTTGTTTGGCCCCATGACGTCCCTTACACCATTGAGCTGCCTCTCAGGTGTCCTGGGGCCAGTCTGCAGCTTTTCTGCCATTCCTACATGTCTGCAGTGGAGAGAATTCATTACCATTAAAAGAAAACCAAAAACCAAAACCAACCATAAACCTCAAAAAAAACCCAAAAAAAACCAACCAACCAAACAAACAAAAAACAAAAAACAAAACCAACCACAAAAAAACCCCAACACAACAACAAAAAAACCACCAACCCCAAACCAAAACCACACACACACAAAAAACCCCAGATCTGAGTTTTTCAGCTCTGTTTTCCCCTTGTTTTCTTCAAGCTAAAGCTGGTCTTTCCACTGAAAAGGAATTTGCAGCATTTTGTCTTATCAACAATGAGCAGGTTTTTCACTCCCAGCTGCAGTTTTCTGTCACAAAATATCAATCAAGGCTCTTCAAGAGACTGAAAAGCTCTGTTCCAGTTGTACCATAACTGCACAGATGTGAAGCCTGAGAGAAAGGGACAGTTTTAACTTCACTTCTTGAAAAAACCCTACACTCAACCACTCTGCAAATGCAGCCTGGAAATGAAATGTGGGGTGGTGACAAATCCTGCCCCTGATTGGCAATATTAATTTGGAATTCTTTAAACCTGCTCCCAAATAAGCACAGTTATCATGTTCTTCTTTTTCAGATCTGTTCCAACTGGCTCGAGGTACAGCACAAGGAAAAAAAAAAATCTTAAATCCCTTTTGTATCAGGGCTGTCGCCTGTGGTGCCACCTGGGACTTTTTAAGGGTTGAAATGGTTTGCATAAACACAGTTACAGTGAAATTCATGGTCTGCCAAGGTGCCTTGGGATTGCTGTCCCCAGGATATGCCATGCAGCCCCTGGAATTTTGCAGAACTCTGCAGGGAAAAATCAAAAAGGGGCAGAATTGCACATATAATCCTGCTGCAGAGTTGGGAAGATTAATGGGTCACCAGTAGAGGGGAAATGACAGTGTAAACCTCTCCAAAGGCAGATTCTTCATGTCATTAAAGTGATCAGGAAATCTTCAGTTCTCCTGAAAATCTGCTTAGTGAATTACATAAATCCCTGGTGGCAATCTGTGTGGAAGTAGCTGGAGCATCATTCTCCAGTTCTGCCTGAATATGTTTAGTTCTGCTCCTCTGAAGACATTTCTAGGCCACGTCATAATATTTTCTTTTTTTGTTGTCCTTTGTTCTACAGAACTAATTTCAGGGGAAGCTTTCTCTTTATGTGCAAGCCGTGCAGGATCAAGGCTTGACACTGGGACCTCACAAATTTCTCTTTTATCCTTCCAAACTCTGAAGTGAGTTGCAATTATTAGAGGTCTGTTGGGCTTTTTTGGTGGTCCTCTAAGAGGCCTGAATGATTCTGAATTAGTAAAAAATCTCATAGCTTCCCAGGACACTGGGAAGAATGGCTGGGAATTTTGAAGGAAATGCAGGTAATAACTGAAAGATGAATCATGGAGAATGAAACCCCCCATAAGCAGAACACCCCCAGCCTTACAGAGGAGCTCTGCTGGGCTGTGATTAACTCCTTGTTCTGCTGAATCAGGCCCTCATCTGGTGTGTAAATTATTTTAGATGCTGTATTTGCTGCTTTGCCTTAGTTATTCCTACCACTCCTGGCCACGTTTAAAACACAGGAATCTGACTGAAATACTGGGAAAGCCAGTGGGGATCTCTCCAGTGGGCTTTGGACTTGGCATGGGTGGGTCAGAGCAGAGCTCTGTCTCCCCTCCCAGTGGGGTGGGAGCTGTGGTGACCCCAGCACCCTGTTGCCATCTGGCACCTTCCAGGGGTCCCTCCAGCAGGAACAGGAGCCTCTGGCCCCATGTTTGCTGGGAAAGCTTCATTTTTGTTCTCTCTGCCCATCTCACCCCTCTCTGTTTGGGCTCAGCCTATGATGTCCCCTCCTGGCTGTCACTCAGGAAATTGGCTGGCACCTGCCCTAATTAGCCCTAATTAGCCCCAGGAGCATCCTGCCTGTGGCCTTGTCCCCTCGTGCCACACAGGGCTGGTGACACCCTTCCCTCTGCTGGTTTCTGCTTGTGCCCTTGTCACACCACTCCTTGATGCCTCAGGTTTCAGCTTTTATATTTTTCGGATTCTGTGCTGCTTTAGTGTGTGAGCTTCACATGAGGGGATGGTGAGCTCTCTGCACAGAGCAGGGAGACAAAACAATTCCTTCTCTAGCTGGGGAACAACTGATCCAAATCTCAGGCCCAAGAGAACAAAAAACATGGGCTGAAGAGAGAAAAACAAGCAGGATGGGATTTGATAACCTAAAGCTGGAACTGGACAATTCACTCAGTTAAAAAAACATTAGCAAAACAGAATTGTGGGACCCTGTGACCAGTTATCCATGTTTGTGGCCATTTTTGGTTGTGCTGCCCAAGGTGCAACCATTAAGGCCTCTTAATAAATCCCTGCTTTATCCTTTAGCTCTGTCCAGTCTCTGTTCCAGGTCAGCCTTCACAAGGCATCATCCTGCCCAGCCTTCTCCGTGGCTGCTCCCCAGTTACTCACCAGTTACTCACCAGTTTCTCACCAGTATCAGCTGTGGGCCACCACCTCACAGGACAGCAAGAAATTCTTCCCCCCCTCTTCCTCCTGCTCTTCCCTCTCCCTATTCTCCTCCCAGCCTCTCTTGAACCCTGAGTGGTTTTATCCCTGACAAGCCTCCCCTCCTGCAGATTTATTCCTCGGGGTCTGAGCATCCCCTGCTGGCTCCTTGTGGCTGTCAGACGTGATTTCCCGTGGTCCTGCACACGGCTGAGGTGAGGCAGAGGGGCAGCCACCAGCCCCAGGCACTTCTTTCTCTTCCAGGAGAGGGTTCAGGTCACGGCTGGCTGTGGTGAGCCTTGCCAGTCTGGGGAAGGCAATGTATTTAACAAAGGAATGCTGATGCTTGGGGAGAAGGCAGCTCTCTTACGGTCACAGCTTGATCACAGTTAAAGGCGTGGGAAATGTCCTGAAAACCTCGTGGCAGATGATTGTGTCTCGCCGGAGAAGAGATTAAAGGAGGCTGTTGTGTGGCAGAAAGGGTCTGGAGTGTGTCAGTGGAAACTGCCCACTACCTGGGCAGGGCCAGCCACATGAGGAGAGCTTTAAATACACCAGGAATATTTACCATGGAAATCTGAACAGGAGGAGGAAACACAAGAGCAAGCAGAATTTCATTCAAAGTTGCCAAAACAGCCAAACAAATGGTATTTTCTCAGATAAACACCCTTTGATCTGAGGAGATGGGGTCCCTTTGCAGGGTTGTATCTCTCAGACCAGTCAGCTGAATTTATTTGTGCCTTGCACAGGTGTAGTTCAGGATGGCACAAGGGGTGCAGAGGGATGGGGCTGCTCTACCTGGCCTCACCTGCAGGAACTGGTATTGGTGATGATGAGAGGGACAGGGAGACTGTGAGATGGTCAAAAGAATCCAAATTTATTGTGGGCTACCCAGGCTTATACACTATTTTAGAAATAAGAACTATTTTAGGAAGGGTAGTAATGTTTTACAGCAATGATTGGGTTAATCATCACATAAACAAACTTACACATTTTACAACACCTCTTGCTTGCAGAAGTCTTGATGTAACTTTATTTTCTGATTTAATTCCTGATTTAAGCCCTGATTTAACCTTCAGCTTCGTCTTGATTTAATCCTCAAAGTTCTGTTTGCTCTTGCCAAGGCATCCTTTCATCAAAGGATAAAAGGATGATTTATCAATTCTCTTATGCTAATCAGGTCCAAGGTCCATCATCTGTCTTGTGTGATCCAATAAACTGGGATCCTCCAGCTGCAGGGACTGGGATCCTCCAGCTGCCCTGGGGTTCAGCTCCTCGTGGATGGGCCCGTGCTGAGCTCATGTGCAGCACAAGGACAAGGTGGTCTCTTCCTTCCCGTGATGGGAGCTGTCTCTGTGGGCTGGTGGAGCAGGAGATCTGGCAGGATCAGTGGCTCTGCACCACCTGGAAGGGCCTTTTGCTCCCCTGGCTGCACCTGGTCTGGGTCTGGGTCTGGCTGCAGTGACCTTCTTGTTGTGCTTGGGCAGCTGGAAGGAGAGGAAGGAGATTCTGCTTGTAAGTTTTGCTTCTATCACTGCAAATATCTGAGTTGGGTCCTGTGCCAGACCCCAAGAGGCTCCACAGTGAAAGCTCTCTCTGGGCAGCTGCCCAAATCACAGAATACCTGAGGCTGGAAAAGCCCTCCCAGGCCATGGAGTCCCAGCTGTGCCCAATGCCCACCTTGTCCCCAGCCCAGAGCTCTGAGTGCCACCTCCAGGTGACACCTGCAGGGCTGGGGACTCCTGAGCTCACAGTCTCACAGGCTGACAGACACACACTCCTGCACCTTGTCCCCGCTGTCAGGTCCTGTGCAAACACACCCTGCCCCAGAGCCCAGCCTGCTGCAGGGACACCTTCCCTGAGCTTTGCAAACCACCCATAAACCTTTAGGGTCTGCCAAATCACACTCCTTCAGGGCACAACATGAGAAAACCATTATTTGTTAACAGAGCTGGATTTGCAATCTGCTCTGGAAACGCCCCCCTGCAGGATCCCTTTTCCAGCAGGTTTATGACATATCAAAGGCAGCTCCTGTCAACCCAGGCTCCTGACACCTTTCCTGGAGGGCCAGAGCTGCTGAGTGGTTCAGGAGTGCTCAGCCCTAGGCTGTGGGGCCAGGATGGATGACTCTGTGTCACCTCTACGTGCAGTGTGTGGGGACAGGGACAGCCAGGTGTCCTCCAGGACGTGGGGACAGGAGGGATGTCCTGGTGTGAAAAGCCAGGTGTCTGCTAAGGAAGGCAGGAGCCTTCCCTGAAATGGAAAATGGAAACCCCCTCCTTATGAATTATTGTAATTCTGAAATTAAGGGGCTCTCAGGCAAAGAGATGGGAATAGGAATAAGAGTTCTTTACTAGGAAAAGATAAAAATAAATTAAAAAAAATTGCAGTAATACAAAACAATACTGCCAGAGTCAGAAGAGGAGCTGACCCCCTGTGGGTCAGGGTGGTGGCAGCAGTGCCATTCCATGGTGGCTCAGCCCTCCTGCAGGGCCAGCTGTGCTTCTGCTGGAGCAGGGATCCTGGACAAGGCTGGAGTTTTCCTCTGAAGCTCCAGGGCTGCTGGAGATGGGCCTGGTGTTCCTCTGGGAATGCAGGGCAGCAGAAAGCTGCTCCTCTGGGAATGCAGGGCAGGAGAAAGCTGCTCCTCTGGGAATGCAGGGGAGAAGAAAGCTGCTCCTCTGGGAATGCAGGGGGCAGAGGCTGCTTGCTGTTCCCAAAGCTCAGATTGTATCCAGGTAGGAATGCTTGGCTCCTGCCCTGGGCAGAGCATCTCCCATGGGACACTCACTGGCCATGGACAGAAGATAATTAATAATTAATGGCCCACGAACAGCAGAGATCTCCTGGAGGGAGGATTGGCTGTGGGAGAGATAAAGAAAAAACTGCCCAATGCACAGCAGAGAACTGCCCCAGCTCTGACAGATGGGAATGGAACACACACCCCTGCCACATCTTAATTTTCCAACCCAAGAAAAGGGAGAAGACAGACAGGATGGGAAGACAGGCCTCGGGAGTGGCAAATCCAGACCATTTACCCAGAGGGTATCAGAAGGATCCCAGGAGATGTGGCTGCATTTTCCATCTCAGAGCAGCGTGAAGGTGCCTCCTTCCTTCAGGTCTGTGTCCGGCACTGACTCTGTTTTGCTCTGAGGGATGATTTTTGGAGAAATCTGCAAACTGCAGGTCTGATTCTGCTCCCGTTTGGTGGGAGGCAGGCAGCGTGTTCAGCAGAAGATGCATTATCCCTGGCCCAATTGATACAATTTTATTTTGCTGCTGTGGACCAGCCTTGCCCTTGCTGACACAAGGAGCTGGAATTCAGAAGGTACTGCATCACGGCCATCTGCCATATTTTGCATCAATTCTCCTCTCTGTGTCTTAATTATATTCCCCTGTGACTTTTGCCAGGACTCCAGGGAAGATTGAGGAGAGAAGGGCTGGTTAAGCTTTTCCTGACTGACCCTGCCCCCACCACCAGCTCTGCAGAGTGAAGAGAGCCCCAAAATTAAACAGGTATCTCGTCCTAAGGTGCACTGATGGCAACTTCCCTTGTCAAAATGTCCTTTCAATTTCTTTATTGCTGTGAAACACTGTGGAGTACAGCAACTCCACTCAGGATTTATGGAAAATTGAGTGCACAGAAGTTCTTTCCAGAGGGTGGGTGCACAGAAGTTCTGTGCTACCTTTGTCCACATCAAGAAACCAAGAACTCTGTCAAACTGCAGACACCTGCCAGATAAACTCCTGACTTTTCATTTTGGTCCAGAGAGAAAACGGACCAAAAAATTAATCAAATCTAAATGCTCGAAGAATTTTTATTATGACATCTTCAGGCAGCTGAGAATTCTCATGCTACCTCTACACCAAAGCAAATAAAAAACTCTGTGTTCTGTTGGCCAAATGGAGCTCCTGTTGGAAGCCTCCTACTTGGAATTGAAACGCTGCAGCACCACTGCTAAAAGAGAAGTAACACTGGAAGGCAACAGCTTCACCTGCTGTCTCTTCTCTTTCTGCCTCCCTCTTAGGTACAAATCAATGTTTCTTAAATTTCTCAGGAGGTCACCAATCAGTGCCTCACTGCCCAGATGATTTTGGTGCTTGCTGATCTCAGGGCAAAACTAGACATCAGAAAATGGAATTTTCCTATTAATTCATGGACTTTTCCTGAATCTAAATTAGCCAGTGTTGGGTCTCCAGGGGCAAGCTTGTTTGCATGGGCTTAGCAAAACCAAAGTAACTGCATTTCTGCAGTCCTCTGAACAAGAGAGGTTTTGCTTTAGAGCATGTTTAATTTTCAGTTCTATTATTTTTCAGTTGTATTGATTTTCACCTGGGTAACTTTACCTTTATCTAAATAAATCTGGTTTAAATAATGATGTGCCAGGGTTGTGGAGCCACACTCTTTGTTTTGGAGGTTAGCAGGTTCAGCTGCAGATGTAAAGATGTGAGGTCAAACTTTGTGTCAAGGCCATTTCCAGTTAATTCAACCTCCTCCACACCACAGGCTGCAAAAGCTTTTATATTTTTACTGTGGATTCAGAGAGAACTTTGCTCTCCAAGGCAGCTTCTCTTTGGACCAGATCAAACAGAAAGTTGGCACAGACTTTTTTTTTTTAACCGAGTCCAAGGTCTAAGCAGCTGAATCTTCTTCAATTAGAGAAAAAGTACCAACAGCTGCACAGATGGGTCATCTTAAACTACTAATTCTCATATAATTAATATGTAATATATATTAAGGAGTAATATAATTAATATTACTTCTTATTTAAATTATTTGTGTTTGAAAAAAATAATTAAAATTGTAAATAGTTTGTTTAAGAACTACATACAGAAGGGATTTATCAGCAATAAAGAGGGCTGCAGGATTATTTCCAGAGTACATGGATAGATGGGGAGCACGTGCTCTTTCCTGCATGGCAGGACTTTCCCTAATCCCATCCAGTGCAGGTCAAAATTCACTGCAGGTACCTGAGGCCCCTGGATTCAGGGGGGTTTTGGTTAAAACCTGCAGGACGTGTGAATTCAGGATGACAAGGAGCTTGTTTAAAATGCATCCCAGCTGTTGCAGGACTGTCAGACCGTCCTTTGCTTCCATTTTTGCAATGGACAGTTGCAGTTATTCCTGGAGTGCCAGCAGGACCTGGGGTGGGCTTGGAGAACCCAGCAGGAATGTTGTTCACCCCTCACACCCCTGTGTTCCTGGGAAAAAAGCTGCAGCCTCTCCCAGGTTATTCACAACATTGTTAGGAAAATTAACCCACAAACATCAGAGGTTTATGTCCAAAAAGGAGACAGGGGAGTCCTTTTGCTTTATTCCAATCAAGGGAGAGGCCATGGGGCATTCCCCTGGGGTCTCACATTTTTGGAGGATGCAGCCTCCTTTTTATCCCAATTTCCCAGCCACATTTCCCTCCTCTCTTTCCCCATTGGCTGAGGTACTTGAGAGGTTCAGACTTCCCAGAACACCTGATCCCAGAGATTTCTCTCTAATGTATAACCCTCCCTTTTAATTTCTAATTCTTATGGAATTTAGGGGTTTTCCTTCCCCATTGTTTCTTTCATCTTTCAATGTCCAATTTCATTTACCAGCAAGCCTAAAGTTCATTTGTGAAAGCAAGTATCTTTTTCCATTCATCAATCAGTGGAATCCTTCCCATTGTTTCTTTCATCTCCCAGTGCCAGCAGACCCCACAGCTTGTCTGCAAAGACAAATCTGCCATTCCTCTCAACATTTTCCCTCTTTAAGACAGGCTTCCTGTGCAGAGTATGGATTTTTCATCCTGTTGAAAAGCCAGCTCAGTGCTCCCTGTGTTGAGGGCAGTGGTTTTGGGGTTTGAATGATCTGTTGGAAATCCACAGGGAGCTGATTGTCCCCTGGTGCCAGAGCATGGCTCAGCGCTGCCAGTGCCAGCAGGAGCAGTAATGGCCATAAAATAAACCCCAGCAAATTCCAGGAACCCTGCCTGGACAGGAGGATGGACTGGGTCACCTCCAGACATCCCTTCCAACCCCAAATACCCTGGGGCTCTGTGATATTACCTCTTACAATCTTATCTTTAAATAGATGTATATGAAGAAAAAATACTTTTGGTTTCCTGAAAGTTTTCTGAAGGTAGGAGCTGTTCCTTCAATATGACAGCACTTCTGTGTGCAGATGGCTGCTCTGTGGGCGCTGCGGGAAAAGGGGAAAATGGGGAGTGGGGATGCAAGGAGGGAGGAGTCTTATGGACAACACTCTCTGCTTCATCTGGAAAGGAATGAACAAGAAACTCAGTGAAAATTGCTTATTTCTATGAATTCCTCACTGTGGTTATGAATAGGATTTTTTGGAGGAATTTTGTAGCTGATTCTGGAAACTGTTAAATAAACAAGTACGGTAGAAGGTCCCAGAATGGTTCTCACTGTGTCCTGTCCCTTTTTCCTGTGCCTGGAGCACAGTGAGAGCTCAGGGACTGCTGAGAGGGGGCTGGTGGTAACACAGAATCCCCACAGAATCCTCACAAAATCCCCCCAGAATCACAGAAGTTTGGGTTTGAAGGGCCCATAAAGATTTTCCTATTCTTCATTCAGCGTTCGGGGTCTTTGCAGTTCTGTCCTGTCCTTGCCTCATTGTTTGTTACTGCCCCTGTCCTTCTGCCATCTGCCACCAGCAGTTTTAAACATTTACCCTGGATCATCCACAAAATGTTGTATGGGGTAGACTCAATAAATAATTTCTGTAATTTTGCAGTAAACGCCCGTCTTGTTTTTTGGTTTTCTGTTTACAGTCACACTTAGAAATCTGCCATTTAAAGCGTGCCATGTGTGGGTTATTTTCTTTTCTCTTTGTTTTTTGTTGGAGTGCTGTGTGTCATGTAAAAGTGTTTGTATGTCATTGCATTATTAGATTGACTGAAATGTTTTGCATTATTATTTGACAGCTAAAATTTTCTCTTGACCCGAAGAATTTGTGAACTTATGATTAATTCAATGAAGAGCTTAGGTTCAGGCAAAGTTTGAAATTCCAAAATAAATAATTAAGTCTTTTCAGACCGGAACATTGAAAGTTTGTGTCAAGAAATACTGTGGTAGCAAAATGCCATTTCAGATTTCAAAGAAATTGAGGATTTTCTAAATCATAAAGACATTTCAATATTCAATACTGAAGGATTCAATAAGCTGAGATGCAAAATAATTGCTTTTTTATTTTTTTATTTTGCTTTTTAAGGAGAGTGCTGCTTCATACACTTTTGCCTTGCAGAATTTGCTTCTCAGCCTTCCCAGTTTTATATGGGGTATGAGGATGATGACTGATGTGTAGGAACTTAGAGAATTGTGATGAAATAATGTCCTGTATCACCAGTCAGGTAAAACCATACAGACTTTGCCTGAACAAATTCTGAATAAATGAAAGATTTAGCAACAACGCGACATGGTTGATGGGAGTCAACAAGGTAAAAAAAAAATAAATAGAGGATATGATGGACTACACTGTCAAGGTCAGACCATTATCATGGTCTAATTAGGATTCACTTGCCAAATGCTTATTTAAAAGTCACTAATTTCTGCCTCTTACTGCCTCTGCCTGTTCTGGTGTGTAAGCCATCAGAATTTAAATGGAATGGAATGGAATAGAATAGAATAGAATAGAATAGAATAGAATAGAATAGAATAGAATAGAATGGAATAGGAGTAGAATTGACCAGAATAGAATGTCCTGAGCTGGAAGGGACGCACAGGATCACCCAGTCCCACCCCAGCCCTGCACAAACCCCCAGCAATCCCACCCTGTGCATCCCTGGAGTGCTGTCCAAGCTGTCCTGGAGCTCTGGCAGCCTTGGGGCTCTGCCCATTCCCTGGGGAGCCTGGGCAGTGCCAGCATCCTCTGGGGTATGGGGGTACGAGTTGTGGGTTCCCCTGGGTCTGGATTGAAGGCACTTGAGATGATATTTCATGTTCAGACTCAAGTGCTTACCATTTCTTATCAGTAAAACAGTCTCACTACTGTGAGTCCAGCAGGTTCCATTAGAAGGCACAAAATGGCTAACAGTCTCTTGTTCCAAGGTCTTTTAAAGGTAAACTATGCAATTAAGAGCTGACACCTGGATTATTTCCCCTTTTAACCCAATAACTGATCCCACAGAGCCCACAATGCAGACTTTTCCGCCCAATTCCAAAATGCCACCCAAACCCATGGAGAAGGAGGAAGAAGAAGCATGAAGAAGAAACCCAGGATGACACCCTGTGCCCTCCATCTTGCTGCCATCCACAGCATATTAGAAATCCCAAAGTCTCAATTTCTCCCCAGGTGACACACCCACGCTGCTCTCTCTAATCTATTTCACACTTTTGTGGGTTCCAGTCCATCTTGAAGTCCGGGAAACTTTCTCTATGAGTGAGGGTCAAAGTCAATGCTGCCCTGGGGGTCAGGGCACCCCAGAGCAGACAGAGAAATATTCCCAGAGCCCTGGGTTTCCACACTGAGGGAAGCAGAATCTTTCCCTGATCTCCATCCCAAATCCCCCATCCCAGCCGTGCCCTGCTCCTGTCCCTGTCACAGGGAACAGAGATGGGCGCTGTGCCTGTGCTGCCCTTGGGAGGAAGCTGTGCAGCCCCACCAGGTTTACACCCTTTTTGTCGCCGTGCCAGGGCTGCTCTTTAGCCTGAGAGCCGTTCTTCCTGCACAGGGTTTACCCACTGGTGTATTTTTAGAGATCAATCACGCTCCCTCACTTTGATATGCTAAGCAAGCCTTCCCCATATCCTCTTTGCTGGCCCTGGCTCCTCCCCAGTTGTCCCAGCAATCCAGCTCCACTTCCACTTCCCAGCTCCTCTTGGAACACAGATGGCTCAGCAGCAAAGGCCGTTCCAGATGAGGGTTCATCCCCGTTTAATGAAAGAGCATTAATGGCTTACCTGTCTCCTGGACGCCTCCCCTGCGCAGCCAGAGGATGCGTTTCCCTGGCTTTGATGGTGGGGAGGGTCTGGTGGGCTCATCAGGAATGCCTGAACAAGTGACCCCCATCTGGTGTTCGCTCTGCTCCGGCCAGGCATCACCAGTGCGACTGCACAGCTTTGTTGAAATGTTTTGCTGCTGTGCAGATCAGTGGTGGCATTCTTGGTGCCTTCCTCAACACAACCCCCTGGCCCTTGCTGGTGGTGGCAGCGTGATGGGAGCCACACCACCCGCGTAGCTGGTGCCATTTGGGCTGGAAAATAAGGACTGGAGAGAATTTCGAGGGTAAAAGGAGGAGGAACACCTGCGTCCAACCGGGATAGGCAGAGCACACGAGGAGCTGGCAGCTGCAGAGGCCAGGGTGTGCAGACGAGGTTGCCCAAATAAATGTTTAGGGGGGGGTGTGTGAAAAATGCCAATCACTTGTTTTTGGAATTTTAAAAGTTTAATAGTAAAAAAAAAAAAGGTTATTAAAATAATAATATAATTGGAGTAATAAAAATTTGAACAACTGAGATTAGGACAATAGGAGACAACAAGGATAAAGAGTTACGGACTGTCCACGTGCCTTTTCTGGGCAAAATAAGCCCAAAAAAGAAGACAGTTAACAGAGGATTAACCCTTAAAAGCAACAGCCTGTTGCACATTCATACACCTCATCCATGATGCATCAATTCCATTCAAACAAAGGATTCTGGCTGGTCAGTGTCAGCTTCTTCCTCTGAATCCTGATGGCGTCTTCAGGGCTGAGCTAGGCAGGAAGGAGTCAGTTTCTTCTGATAGTGGAGCAATAAATCCTCTTTCTCTGAAAGATTTTGGTGTCCTGTGGCTGCTATCTCAGTGAGAGTCCTCTCTTAAAAAAAGTTTCTATTTTAACCTTATGTTATAACCTAAAACTATATTTAACACACTGCTTAAGAAAATTAATACAGCATAACTTTCTAACATAACACATATAATATTCATTTCAATATTTGTGAAAAGCCAATCATAAAATACCCATTTTTCACAGGGGCTGTAGTTCAGGTCCTGTGGAAGATGGAGAAATTTTTCCAGTGCCTGGGTCTGGATGTGAATGTCCCTTTGACAGAAATTGTGTGCTGAAGAAGGATTTGAAGTTTCAAAGCACTGGGAGCTGTAAGGCACTCGGAGGTGAGGGGATGAGGTGGAGAACTTGAACAGAAAAAATTCTGGAGATTTAAACCCAGTTTAAATTGCTGCTGCCCAGTGCAGAGCTCCCATCCCTGCAAAGGGTAAGGACTTGCAAGGAAAGGGTTGAGATCTCCCTGGGTGAGCCCTCCCTTTGTGAAGAAATATGGGAAAGCAGAGGTAAATGAGGAATCTAAAAGAGTTGGCAATAATTTTAAGTCCAAATGAATGGGCAGTGTCAGTATTGATTAAACCAGGGTGGTGTTAGAGTTGGCAGAAATAAAGCCTCTGTCCTTAAACTGTAGAAACCAAAAATGAGAAGAAAGTGAATGGGACAAGTTAAAGGGCAGAATTTTATGTGGTGAATTTAAGGGTTAAGCAGATGTGGCCACAGGTGGAACAATTCTGTGTCAGAGTGCAGGGGAGGTGACAAAGCAAAGCCCAGTGGCTGAGGCAGGAGGAGGAGTAGGATGAAGGAGGATGAATGTTACCATGTTTGAACAACACACAAGTGCTGAAATCTGAATTAGGAGGGATTCTTCTTTATACTAGAAAGACTGTCACTCTTATTTTTCTCCAGAAGAGTCCTTTTGCTTCTCCTTCTCCTTTTCTCCTCTTCTTTTCTCCTCCTTTTCTCCTTTCTCCCTTTTCTCTTTTCCCCCTTTTCCCTTTCTCCTTTTCCTTTTCCTCTTTTCCACTTTTCCTCTTTCCCCCATTCCTCCATTTCTTCTTTTCCTCTTTTCCCTTTCTCCTTTTCCCTTTTCCCCTTTCCTCCCTTTCAGTTTCTTTTTTTTTTTTTCCTCATGTACATCCATGCCCAAAGAAATTTCAGGAATTTCAAAGGCACAGATGTAATTTCACAGAAACATAAACTCAGAGCTTAAATCACTACATTGCACCACCAGCTGCGCCAGTTTTAAAATCTGGTTGCCCCTTGGCATCAGTGAGTTGCACCAGCAGATTCAAAGCCTGAGGGCTCTATGAGAGGAGAATATTTGGCTGAAATACACATAATTCAACTCACAAACTCAGCATCATATTCTTCACTTCACTCTGGAATACCCTGAATGCTTTACCTGGTTCCAGCCACAGGTGTGCTTTGCTTGCTTGTTTTTCTCTGTGTTATTTGTGCAACTGGTGAAGGAAAATTTTGGGCAGATTCATCAGCAGATTCACCTTTTTCTTTTTGTTCCCCCGTGACAGCACTGCATTGATAAAAAACATAAATATTTCCTAGTTCTGGGTTCTAGTACTACCATTTTGACAGACGTATTTCCTTTATGTTCTCTTAGAGAGAAAGAAGCTAATGTTATATGCATATAGGGAAGCAAAAAAAAAATTTGGTGTTGTTAAAATTAGTATTTTTCTCAGAGTAAGAATTCTGGATCGTATTTATTCAACAACAACCACAGCAACACCAGAAAACAAAGCAAACAGCCCCACAACAAAAAACCAAACAAAACCCCCTCAAAAAGCCAATTCTCTCCCGCCCCAAAAAAACCCAAAAAACAAAAACAGCTGAAAAAACAACAAAAGAAAGAAAAAACAAATCAAAAAATCAACCACAAAAAGCAGAAAGGATTCTAGGTAAAGCCTGCATGAAAATCACTTTTGATGAAGGATAAGATCTGACAAGTGAACCAGGTCAAGCAGCACAAATTATCTCTTCTGAGTTCTTCTGAGTCATGCTTTTAATTTAATGCTAGCTCTACTTAAAGCTCACTTTCTGATCTTTCTTTTTTTTTCTTTTTTTTTAAATTTAGGAATGTCTTTTCTTTTTTTTAAATTTAGGATGACCATTGGAAAAGTAGTAATTTGCTTTGCAAGAAAAATACCCAACAAAACACAAGGTCCCCTTCATTTGCTCATACTTACAAGAAATTTGCTTTTTGACATATTTAATTATGGATGTATAATCTGATTGTTTATTTTATATTAAAAGAAGCAAAAAGGTGGGCAAATTATTTATGATTTCACACATTTGTTGCTGTGAAGGAGTGGACAGGTGCTGACCCTCTTCTCCCACTGGTAATTTCATGAAGCAGAAATAGTGGTGGGCTTAAAACCAGTGTGATTTTTGGGTTTAAATCTGCACTTAGCTGAACTCCACCCAAGTTAAAGGTAGGTTTGTGTTCTGAGCATTGTGCTGGGCAGGGGTTTGCGCACAAGTGAAGGCAACACGTTTTTTTACAAACCAATTATTTGTTTTGTACGTGCACCCACATTGCTAATACCATCCTTCTTTCCATTCTGGGTAATTGTGTCCTTCTTAAAAATGGCTTTGAGTGTTTGGTTCAGGGAAACTCAGTGAAAACAAGGTGAGTCAGTGGCTCAGAACCAGAATCCTGGCACATGCAGCTCAGCCTCTGGTTGTACGGGCGAGTGAAAAGGATCAGAAAGCTGTAAACCATCCTTGCTGGCTTAATTTTGGCATAGGATTAGCTGAAGGGTTTATGATTTCACAATGAAACCTTCATCTCAGGCTGGTTAAAAGCCGGGGGAGGGAGAGGAGAGGAAATTGTGGTTCCAAGTTCACCTGCGAGCGCGACCCCGGCGCTGTCTGCATCCGGGTTCTAATTGGACAATATTCCTGGTCTAGACTGCAGCCGTGATTAAAACCAGACCTGACGCTCTCGTTTGAAGGAAAATTGAGTTAGCCTTTATTAACTTGCAGTTATTAACTTCACGAGGTACAAAGGAATCATTGAGCTGAAGCTATTTTTGGGCCTCGAGCCGTAAATGCTTTCCAAGACCAAGCTGTACGTGGGACAGCGTGGCCAACGTGGCTGTTTCCTCACTGAGCATTTCATTAGGAGCCTGCCTCCAAACAGAAATAACTATGGCCACCTAGGACTCGCCTCCAGAAGCTTTTTTCTCCAGCTACTGAAGCCCAGCATAGTTTGGCTGGCTGCTCACTGCCCGTGGTGGGCACTGGGGATGTGCTTGGGCCACCACGCTGAAGGACTGCTCACGACAGGGGCACGGCCACCTCCTCCTCTTCTTTGCCCCCAGATGGTGCTTCTGGTTGGTCCTGAAAAAGAAATAGTTTAAAAAAATTAGTGAGTGGATTGTGCCATATCTGTGGATCAGAGCAGAGCCTGGGTGGAGACCAAGCAGCCCTTTCCAGCCTTCTGATCAAAAAATCTGTCACCAGACCAATACTGTTAAAGGGAAGCCACCAAATATTAGAGGATGTTTAAGGGTGAAGGAAGGCACCCTTGAGGAGGAGGGCCCAGCTGATAACTGCAAATTCAGCTGAAGGTATAGCTGGAAAATGGTGACCATTCTAAACATTTGTATTTCAAATAGCTGGTAATTCCCACAGCAGAACTCCACAAACCTCACGGAGCCTAAATCACAACTATTCCCATTTTTTGTTACCAAAGAGCTTAGGAACCTTAGCTGAAGTGCACCTGCTGGTGTTTGGGTAGGTTCACTCCTCAGCTTGTTGTGGTATTATCCATTGGCAGATGGACTCCATGACCTTCTCCAGAAAACACTGGACTTACAGCTGTGTGCAGTGTGCAGAGCTGAGGGAAGATTTATTTATTTTGCTTTGTTGTAAGAGTTTTTAATTTTTTTTTTCCTGCATCAGAAGATTTCTTTACACCTGGAGGGAGAAATCATCTCCCCATGCTGCTTTCTTCACCTGGTTATTCCCCTTTAATTTAGTACCTACTAACAAGAGGAAATCTGTATTTCAAGGACCAAGCACTGGATATCTCTTTTTGTACTTGATTTAGAAGCCTGAGGGTTTTCCTGTCCTCCGGACAGCTGAAGTTCATGGCACTCCTTTGAATTTGTAGCTGGCTCAGGAGCTGACATCCCACGGGACCAGGGCTGCAGAATTCCATGAGGACATTCCTCCTTAGTCAGGTGAGGCTCAGGTTCACCAGGGGAGGTTCAGATTAATTAGGAATTTGGTTTTTTTTACTGCAAGAGTGATCAGGCATTGGAATCAGGTGCCCGGGGAGCTGGCGGGGTCATTGTCTGCAGAGGTGCCCAGATGTGGCAGCTGGGGACACATTTTTGGGGTGGTTATGGTGGTCCTGGGCTGGCAGGGGGATTTGGTGATCCTGAAGGTCTCTTCCAGCCTTGATGACTCTGTAAATATGGGGACATGTGTTTACAAAGAAAAACCAAACCCCAGCCATTTGACAAGTTTTCTTTCTTTTTTTTTTTTCCTAATTAATTCCTCTCACAGCTTGTTGCCACACCTCAAAAACATCCGAAAATGTGAGGAATTTACATTTTCTAAAATTCAAATTATTTAAGTTTTCTAATCAAGCAGGTGTGACAGGACTTGCTTTCTTTTGCAAGGAGGATTAGATAGGGAAGAAATTCAAAGTGATGATATAATTGCTCACTACACAAATGAGATTGTCCATGGAAAATACCTGCAGAGCCATTGTGCTTTGGATAGATTTAGTGTCAGGGGGCAGAGTCTGATTTTTGCCTGGGAGATTTGAGCTGGTGGGAAATTTCAGCAGGCTGCTTTTGTTTTTAAAGCACATAAATGTTAATAAATATAAATGTTAATAAACACACAAGGTTAATAAATTGCACACAACCTTTATTCTCCTAAAAAAATCTTTTTTTTCTGTTAAAAAATGATGGCATTGCCTAGTAGCAGCCTGTGCTAATGGAAAACACTCAAAATCCATCAATATTGTTTGACCTGAGACATTTGCGTGGCAGAGTAAGTGTCAAAACCTGCCTGGAGCCCCATTCTTCAGCATGATTTTGGTGATGAGGAGAAGAGGCTCAGGTGAAATCCTTGTCAGGCTGAATCAGCACAGGGAAAGGGCTCTTGGCTCCTCTGGGTTCAGGGTGGCCTGAAAAACAAAAGAGGGAATAGACCTCTCCTCTGCTGGGGGACTGCCCTGCTGATAAATCTTCTGCTGGGCATTTTACCTGGCCCTTACCTGGTACCCTGTTAAGATCTGGCAATTAAAATTATTAGAGAGATGCCTCGGCTCTAATTAAGGTGCAAATGGGACCATATGTTGAAGTCAATAATATGGATTATTATTTAGCAGTAAATGTGAAGGCGAGAGGGAGATAAGAAAAAGGGGTGGGGTGGGCTGGAAGAGAAAGAAGATGACAGAGAAACAGACCAAGTAGGAAAAACATCACCACTGTGTGGATTCTGATGAAGTCCTGTTGATCCTCTTACTCTAGTCCTCTTGGTGGCTGCAGACTGCATCCCTTCAGAGGTGGAGGGGAGAATCCAGGGAGCACAAGCTCTGCTCAAATAAATGGAAAACACACAATAAATTAAAAAAAAATAAAATACACAATAATAAAAAATAAATAAAAACCTCACAAACCTGGGTTTGAGTTCGCCCAGGTTTGGGGGGAACACCCAGGGATCCCCCCAGGCCAGGGAGTTTCACACTGGACACTGGAGTGGCGTGGGCCATGGGACACCTGGGTGATGGATGGTGGATCCCGGACATTCCCTGAGTCCTTGACACCTTCTGAGAGGTTGCAGCTGTCTCCTAGGTCAGGCTCAGGTGTACCTGGGTCCATGGTGGCCCATCAGAGGTGATGCCCTTCATCCTACCTGTGATGGCCCCGTGCTTCAGAGGGGAGATTCTGCAGTCAGAGCGTAAGGGAGGACTCTGCCAGGATAAAATCAGCCCACCTTGAGTCTTATCAGCCCCTTCCCTTACCTGGGAACCCAGTTTGGAGCCCAGGTTCAGCACCTGGGAGCTGCTCTGTGCATCTCCAGCAGAGCAGAGATTGTTTGAGCCACTGCCACCAAGTCCTGGCTTGTCCAGTGTTTGAGTCATTAATCAGAGTCCAGCCTCTCACATTCACTTCCACACAGGTTGTCTCAGTTGTTTTTCCCCATGGTTCCAGCTCTCCAACTCGCCACTTGTCCCCCTCAGGGGACAAGTGGAGAGTTGTCCTAAATTGAGGGGCCCTTTCCTTCTGCACGTCAGAAAATGAGACACAATCACACAGCCCAAACTGCTGCAGGCTCCCACAGCTCGGAACCCCTCCTGGCTCCCTCCCTGCCTCCTTCCTGTGGGAAAGCAACCTGTGCCCTCACACAGGGCCAAAGTTCCTGAAGAAACACCAAACACCTTGGCTCAGACAGCTGGCACTGGTCGCTGTCCTTTGGGAGGTGATGTGCAGGAATCCTTAGGATCAGAGAGTGTCACTGTCATACTTTCTGAAAAATCCCTTCGCCCAGGATTTCTCTCCTTGGAAGCTGAGAAGCCTCAGAGAAAAAGGAAAACAATAGTTATCTGATTTGCTTCTCCTGTGTTTTGCTGCTTTGGAATGTGGTTTGGAAATTGTTTATCCAACAGGTGATTGTTTCATTGGATTAATGGGAATTGTCTTTGACTTAATGACCAATCACTGTCAAGCTGTGTCAGACTCTGGAGAGAGAGTCACGAGATTCATTTAGTATCTTTTTAGCCTTCTGTCTGGATCCTTTCTATATTCTTTAGAATAGTTTAGTTAACGTTCTCTAATATAATATAGATCATAAAATAATAAATTAACCTTCTAAGAACTTGGAGTCAGATTTATCGCTCCTCCTTCGTCCCGGGGACCCCAGCAAATTCGACAAGAGGGTTTTGGGGAAGCACCCAAAAAAAAAAGCAGGGTGTGGAGCTGGTGATGCAGTCCTCACACTGTCCCTGTGGTGTCCTCTGCAGCAGCAGAGCAGGAAGGAATTGATGATGAAAGCTGAAAGTGTAATAATAATGGAGCTTGGTTGTCACGTATAGAACAAGAGACAAACACAGACTAATGAGAAACAGAGTGGCCTGAGAGGAAGGCAGAAACAATGCCTGTACTATGGGGGGAAACATGAGAAAGGCAAATAAACTGCCAGCTGCAGGAGTTTATTGCCAGGGGAAAAAAAGAACCCCAAACCAAACCATTCTGCAAACAATGACAGAAAAAGACTGGAAGTGTGTGCCAAGTGGAGAGTGACAGTGACATCTCCTTGGACAATATGGATTTCACTGCTTCCCACTGGGATGGGGCTGGAGGAGCAAAGCCAAGAGCTGGCTTGCCCAGCTAGAGGTTTGCATGGAAGCATGCTCCAGCAGGCAAGCTCCACACCTGGCTGACAGCTTAATGGGGTTTGAAAGCAGAATTATTCTGGGAAAGTTCCCTAAGGTGTAGGGGCACGGGACAGACGGGAGTGCCTGGAGTAATTTCAGGTGAGTGGCAGCTGAAGAGGTTGATAACATGAGTATTAAGAGCCACCGTGTGATGGTCAGGGTGTGAAACTGTTGTGCTTTAATGGACAAAAAATCTTGGTGCACTTTTTGCATGTGGCCCCTTCCTCCAGCTCTGAACACAGCACAATATGAAGAGTAATAATAAAAGGGAGTTTTATCATGTCTTTATCAATAAAAGCTCCATCAATTCCTTATTGCTTTCCATAATCTTAACATATTTTGCCAGTTTCCTTAAATATCTGCTTTTCATTTACCTGAAAAGTATCTCCTGAGCTGAATTCTTCCCCATGGCACAGGCTCCACGAGTGCTGCTCCCTCCTCCCTCCCTCTGTCCCTCCCAGTTTTCTGCTCAGAGCTGCAGTTCTCATGACAGCCCTTGTCAAATGCACTTCTTAAGCATCTTTCTTTGTCCAAAAGCCACTGCCAGAAGGGTGCAGTGTCCGAGCTGTTTGTGTGTCCTCAAAGGACACTGCTCTGAGCTGCTCTGGTCACTCTCTGCTTTCATCTTCTGCCCTGTCAGATTGTTTTCACCCGTGATGGCCCTTGTCCATCAAACGTGCTCTCCCTGTAAATACCCTCAGGCAGGAAACCCATTAGCAGATGGACTCCATGACCTTCTCCAGAAAGCACTGAAGTTACAGCTGTGTGTAGTGTGCACGAGTGAGGGAAGGTTTATTTATCCTGCTTTGCTGTAAGATTTTCTTTTTTCTTTTTTTTTTTTTTTTCCCCTGCGGCGGAAGATTTCTTTACACCTGGAGGGAGAAATCATCTCCCCGTGCTGCTTTCTCCACCTGGTTATTGCCTTTTAATTTAGTGCCTGCTAACAGGAGGAAATCTGTATTTCAAGGACCAGGCACTGACAGAAAATGCTTCTTCAGGCCTCCAGCTGGAGCGGGATCTCACACCGAGGAGGGGCAGAGACATCCTTTGTTTGGGGAAAGAGGAAAAAAAAAGCCCCTGAGGGAGCTCTTTTCCATCCAGCTGGTGGAAACAAGGTGCAGGCCAGGTGTGGGGCTGGTCAGGAGCCAGGCAGTGCTGCCTGCACTGGGGGCAGATGCAGAAGGGCAAACTTTGGGATTATCCCACCCAACTGTGTGGGGCTCAGCACCCAGAGCAGTGAGGGTGGAAAAGCCAGGGACAGAGGGGGAACAGAGAGCCAAAGCCGTGTTTTCAAATCATCCATAAGGAAAAGCCTAAGAAACAGTCTTCAGGAAGGGTCCTAGCTGTAAAAAGTGTTGGAGTTCTGAATGGAAAAGTCTCGTCTCCTGCTGTTCAAACACAATCGGGGAAGGGAAATGGGGCTTTGCACATTCACTGCAGAAAAATAGGAGTGCATCGGGCAAGTATCTGATTTCTTCATCAATTACTTCTTCTAATGGAAACAGCATGCCTGCCCCTAAGTTTTGGCTAGCTGCTGGAGCTGCACAGGGCGGCAGTGCTGGGGGATCACCCCACAGAGCCAGCCTCCCCCTGCTGCTGCAGAGGGATGCTCTCCTCACACTTATCCACAGAGAAGACAGAAATTAACTTCTTTAACACTCTCTCCCCGTTGCTGTCCTTCCTTGGGGATCAGACCAGGTTGCTCCTCTGCCTGAGGAACCCGTGGCTGCTGTGGTTTCCCTCTCACTGCCAGAGCACTGACCTGGCTCTTCACTGCTGCCAGCCCACGGCGGTGTGTCTGTAAAAGCTGGTGGAGTTAGAGCTTTTAACGAGTGGTATTTTCATTATAATGCCCTCCTCTCCTTTTCCATGATACTGTAGGGACTGCTGAAATGCCACCACTAGCACGTCATCTTTCCAAAGCAGAAAACCTACAATTTAAACTGTGATGAGCACTTTGTTCTGCTGCCGGTTAATAGATTTCTGATCTGCACAATCCTTGCAGAAGCCTGTTGACAGCACACACGCGTTTGTTAGGAATAAAAATGATACCTGGCAGGTTAATCCTTGCAGGATATCTCCAGAAACAGCAAAAAACCCCTAAAGTGACACCGGTGGAGCAGCAGAGGGCATCCACAGCCTGTGTTTGGAGGCTGGAAAGAGGGGAGTGCTCGCTGGCGGTGCTCAGCAGGACAATGCTGCCTTAACCAGTGCGTGGAAACCCTCAGGGCACCCTGAAACTGATGCCTCATGTTTTAGCTTTTAAGTTTTTCAGATTCTGTGCTGCTTTAGTGTGTGAGCTTCACATGAGGGGATGGTGAGCTCTCTGCACAGAGCAGGGAGACAAAACAATTCCTTCTCTAGCTGGGGAACAAATGATCCAAATCTCAACCCAAGAGTGCAAACAGCGTGGGCTGAAGAGAGAAAAACAAGCAGGATGGGACTGCATGGGCTAAAGCTGGAATGGGACAATTATCCCCAAGATGCAAATGGAGCAGAACTGATCCAAGGGAGAGACCCCGGGAGCGCTCGTGCGTTTTGGGATCATTTTGGTTCATCTTGGGTGCAGCCCTGGCTGGGCTCTTGTGCTGCCCAAGTGGATCCATTGAGGAGATCCTTTGAATAAATCCCTGCTTCATTCTTTAGCTCTGTCTGGTCTCTGCTCTAGGCCTGCCCTCACAAGGCATCATAGCCCTGACAGAGTCAGCACCGAGAAGCATTTCATGCTGCAGCGTCCTCGCAAACAAATTAAACACGGGGCACACAATGTCCTGGTACTGGAAAAGAGTGGGCAATAAGGGCAGAATGAACAGGGCAGGTCACTCTGCTGTGCTGCCCCTCCAGCTGGAGCACCAGGGCTTTGCTGTGGGTTAAACAAAGCCATGTGCTATTTGCAGTGTGGTTTGGGTTTGTGCTCGCGGAGTTTGCAGTGCCCCCGTGGAACAATAGCTCACTGGGCTGGGCAAACGGGGAGCAGCCCCTGAACAATGAGCAAGCAGCAAGAGGGAGCTGGGTTGTTTTAATTCCCATCCAAAATCCCAGCCAGCCGGCTCCTTGATGGAAAATAAAAAAAATTAAAAAAAAGGCTTATGAAGCTGCTGGTACATTGTCACCATTCAGCATCCTGGAAATTGGATTCAGATTTTTGGGAAGGTTCTTGGACCGGAGGATGGAGCAGCACTGGATGGTGCCAACCTTCCCCCACGCTGTGGCCTTTGCTGCTTCCTTTAAAGGATTTTGTCACAAATGGAGGTTTCTAAGATGGCTGCAGACAGAGACATTTAGAAATCTGCCCCACGTGTCCAGCTCTGAGCAGGGAGTCTGGGGAAAACAGAAACAAAGAGCACTGGATCATTCCTGTGCTGTGAACACTTTTTCTTGCATTTCACATCCTCTAAATTAGGATAAAACCAGACTGTTTCAGCATCCCGTGTTCCCCCAGGGTGAATAACAGTGCTCCTGCAGCCTGAGGGCAAGGTTTTTTCATCAATACAGAGATGAAGAACCTTGGCTTGCACAGGAAAGGCAATGAAATTCTTCTTCAAGAAGTGAAAGTGGTGACCATGACCCTTTGTTGTGGTAGATTTATCCCACTCCTAGGGATATGAGGCAGTTTCCTCTTTGCCTTTCCTTCTCCTGCATTTCAGAGAGCAGAGAAAGAGGAGGATTGCCACAATATTGAACCCAGTGCAAAAATATACAAGTTTTAGCATTTTTTTTTTTTGAGATGCTTGCATTTCCTGTGATTCTAAATCCCCCTGAAACTGGTAGTTGAACTACAAGGGTGATGCTCAGCGAGGAAAAGCAAATGAAGACAAAACCACACATGCCAGCGAAATAAATGGTGCCTGAAATGTGAACTAAATGTCTTCACAGTTCAAAGGAGCTCGCAGAGGCACCGGCACTGCCCTTACATTTCCTGTCCCAGGATCTCATTTGTCACCAGCTCCATTTCCAGCCAGGCTGGGGGCTGCTTTCTCAGGAGCTGTGGGTGCCTGGGGAGCAGGGGCTGAGGGCTGTGGGAACCTCAGCTGTCCTGGAGTGCTTCTGCTGCTTGGCTTTTCTCCTTTCTCCTCCTGGCCAGCGCAGACCTCAGCCCCAGCAGCATCCAGGGGCTGCCAGGGGTGTGACACTGAGGCATTGGAGGGGCTGCCTGGAACAGAGGCTGGACAGAGTGAAAAAAATAAAGTAGGCATTTATTAAAGGCCTGCAAAAAGTACACCTTGGGCAGTCAGAAGCCTCCCAGAGGCCACACCCAAGATGGACAATGGACAAGAGCTTTTCACACAATTATAAGTTTGGTCCATTTGCATTTCAGGGGTTAATCTGACGCCTCAGGTTTTAGCTTTTATATTTTTCAGATTCTGTGCTGCTTTAGTGTGTGAGCTTCACATGAGGGGATGGTGAGCTCTCTGCACAGAGCAGGGAGACAAAACAATTCCTTCTCTAGCTGGGGAACAACTGATCCAAATCTCAGGCCCAGGAGCACAAACAGCGTGGGCTGGAGAGAGAAAAACAAGCAGGATGGGACTTGATAACCTAAAGCTGGAACGGGACAATGAACTGCAAGGTGCAAATGGAGCAGAACTGATCCAAGGGAGAGACCCCGGGAGCGCTCGTGCATTTTGGGACCATTTGGGTTCATCTTGGGTGCAGCCCTGGCTGGGCTCTGGTGCTGCCCAAGGTGGAGCCATTGAGGCCTCTTAATAAATCCCTGCTTCATTCTGTAACTCTGTCTGGTCTCTGCTCTAGCCCTGCCTTCACAAGGCATCAAATCCTCCAGTTACAGCTCCAGGTGATGAAGTAATTTACCCCCCATTTGCTCCCCCCACAACTCCCTTTTGTTTATGCTTTTTGGTGTCTCAGGCTGTGATGGTGACCTTGGTTCTCAGGCCTGGAAGGATTGTTCTGTCTGACCAAGATGTGAGACAGTAGCTAACACTCTATATGGAGTTTGGAGTTATATCCTGAAGCAGTACAGGACTTGAGAAATATAAAAGCTAAAAACTTCAGGCATCACCAGCTCAGGATCACCCCAAACAGAAAAAGGAGGGCCTGAGGTGCTGCCCCTGTGCCAAGGCTGCTGCTCTAGTGCTCAGGTAAAACCCAGATTTCTGATTATTTCAGGATTTCTGATGATTTCTGGGGTGTTTCATCAGGCCTGACAGGGTTTGCTCCTAAATTCCAGTAGGACTCCCTTGGACACAAATTGGCTTTTACATCACCAGGGCATGTGAGCACTTGGTTACTCTCCAGACACAAAGAAACCTTCAGTGTTTTTTTGAACACATGGGAAAGATTATGTCAGGGTGAAAATGTGGGAAGGGAAGGAAGTGGAGCCCAGCATATTTTCCAGAGGTGTGGATAAGCGTGAAGATTTCATGCCATTCAGTCAGTCATTATCTTTTATCTCCTCTGGAAAGCAAAACACCAGTAAAATGGAAGTGTTAAGTTTAAACCCTTTTCCAGAAAGCTGAATTTATCCAGAGGGGATTTTTTTTTTCCCCCTGGAAGCAAGGTTCAGCAATAACTTTTGTGGGAATTATCCACCTCCTATTGTTGAGCTGAGTCTTCTTTCTTCCTTTCATATTAACCTTCTCCCAAACACTTTTTTTAAAAAAAACCTCTTGAAAGGTTTTCCCAAATGCAGCTCTTCAAAAGAGAATAATTATTCTTGGCTCATGGGCCCAGTTCCCCAGTGGGCTGGTTAGTTGGATTTGATCTTTTGTGTAAGGTAAGGTACCAAGCAGAAAAAGACAGGTTTTAATATATTTTCCTGATGGCTTTTCATGTTGTAATGTAACTAGCAAACCAGAAGATAACTGGAGGATATGGATACCTCCTAATTTTCAGGGAAAATAGATCTGTCCCCAGGATTTAGGCTCCAATAACTGGGAGGTGATAAGAGTCTGGAACAGAGAAGAAAAAGCAATGCTTACATCCTTAGCTCGGGATGAGGTTGTTCTGCTCTCAGAAGAAGGGCAGTGCTTTTTAGGACTGATGGATATTATCTTTGTTTATTTTGACTACCCATCTTGAGAAGAAAATTGGTCTCATTTCTCAATTATCAGGCCCGAGGCAGGCTTGGAATATTTTGAAGAAGGGGAAAAAAAAAAAAGAAAGAAAAAAGAAAAGAAGTAAAAAGCAAACAGAAGAAAGGAAAAAGAGGAAAAATAAAAAAAATAAGGCAAAGTAGCCTTGGCATTATGCTGGCCTACTATTTTTTTTTTTTCTAGAAGCATCATTGTGGATACAAATGGATTAGCACATAATGTTGAAATATTGTGAATATGCTGACATCTCATTGTTTTGCTCAGGAAGTAGTTTGTCATTGTTACCAAAAAAAAAAAAATTAAAAAAAAATAGACACGACTTTTTCAAAGCTAATTGAGTGTGTTGCAAGAATTTTTAAATTCTCAAGTAAACCCACGGGTCAGTAACCAACTGAAGGTCCTTGGATGGAAAGGGCTTCCCACAGGAGAGTGGGAAAGCCTCCAGGTGACTCTGTAGGAATTTAGGAATTTATTCAGGGTGTGAGATTAACGTCAGGGTCATGCTCAGAAGAGCCAGGAAAGTGAGACAGCAGCCTGGACAGCTTTGCAAGGAAGGAATTTGATGTTAAAAACCCCTTCCTTTTCCAGAGCTCACGATCAGAGAGGTGGAATTGAGGAGGGTGGTTTTGGCAGTCTCCAAATCTGGGTGAGAAGAGCTTTTCACTGTGATGCCTCCTCTCACATCTCTGCAGCAGCACCCAGCCCTCACAGCCCCAAAACTGGCATTTTTCCTGGCAGGTGGAAGGGGTGGTTCTCCCCAGCCTGGCTCAGTGGGGTGAGGAGTTTTCTGCATCCCTGAGAGCAAAGCCTGAAGGCAGGAAAAGATCCCTCCTGGGAGCCCCTTCCAGGCTTACCAAAGCCAGGTCTAAAAATCTGGGGGAGAGCTGCGGCTCCTGGGCGTGCCAAGGAGGGGAACCCCCAGGGAAGGCAGGGTTTGGGGTTAAATGGAACTTTGTGAATCCTGGAGACTCCTGACAAAGTTGCCTGAAAAAGAAACCCTGGAGGCATCTGTATCTCTGCTGGGAATCTCACCATGGGATTGTAAATCACTGAAAAAAAGAGAAATGGCTTGAAATGTTGGTTGAAGGATTCATCTTTTGTAACCAAAAGGATACCTCTGTATCCCTGGATTTACCTGCCTCTCCAGAGCTCTGCTGGTCTGTGGAGAGGGCAGGAGACATACCCTGAGGTGGAGCAGAGCTCCTACACCCTTCCCTTCCCTTCCCTTCCCTTCCCTTCCCTTCCCTTCCCTTCCCTTCCCTTCCCTTCCCTTCCCTTCCCTTCCCTTCCCTTCCCTTCCCTTCCCTTCCCTTCCCTTCCCTTCCCTTCCCTTCCCTTCCCTTCCCTTCCCTTCCCTTCCCTTCCCTTCCCTTCCCTTCCCTTCCCTTCCCTTCCCTTCCCTTCCCTTCCCTTCCCTTCCCTTCCCTTCCCTTCCCTGAAACTTCCCTGAAACTTCCCTGAAACTTCCCTGAAACTTCCCTGAAACTTCCCTGAAACTTCCCTGAAACTTCCCTGAAACTTCCCTTCCCTGAAACTTCCCTTCCCTGAAACTTCCCTTCCCTGAAACTTCCCTTCCCTTCCCCTTTTTTCCCCCTTTAAAAATAAAATTCTCCTTTTTCATGGCACCTTTCTGTTTTCCCAGGCACCCAAATCTCACCACGAGGAACACAGGCACTCTTTAAAATGTCAGTGGGGTGCTACTTAACCCCACAAACAGCCCGTTTTCTGCTACACACATTGGCCCGGGGGCAAGCAGCAATCCCTTTGACACCAGGTGATTTAAGTGAGTTCTCCTCACTCTTTCACAAATGCCTGTAGCTCCATTAATATTCCAGATATTCTCAATCCACCAACGTGGGTCTGCCCCCGGAAAATCCCAGTGTTTAGACATCAGTGGGAGTGACCATTCCCAGTTCCTTCTGGTTTTCCTCTCTTGCAGGGAGTGCTTGGATGCAGCCCTGGACTGTGTATCCCTGGCTTTACCTGCCCCTCCAGATGCTCTGAGGGGTGGGCTATTGGATGTTCAAACTGGGTTTCTCCCATTGCCAGAAAGAGCCTGCTCTGCATTAAAAAAAAAAAATTAAAATTAAATCCCATGACTAGGCATGAAAGCTCATGGCTGCAGCCCAGCACATTGTGTTTTCAGGCAGATTTTGGTCTCCAAAAGACAGAAAACAACAACAGAAGTGCCAAACCAAGGGCAGCTGGTGCTCACCTGGGGTTCGAACCCAAGACACGCCTTCCCAGCACTGGAGGTGCCTCTCCCACATCCCTTTGGATTGCTCTCAAACTCGATTTTCTGGGTGGGCAAAAAACCATCTTCACAAGGTTTTCTCTGGCTTCACAATCCCGAGGAAAGGGATGCCTGGTTGGGACTCCCTCCCTGAATCTTCTCACTGGGGGCTGGATTCTGAATTGAGTTTTTTTTTTTCTGGAGAGGAAACCTCTCCTCTCTGGAGAGGATCAAGCAGAGGGCACCTCTGTCACCATGGCATTTTTATGAAAACCTTTTGCTAGGATTCTTTTCTCCCGAGAAGCTGGGAAGCCCCAGCTTCTCCATGTTTTGCTGCTTTGGAATGTGATTTGGAGAACTGTTTACCCAGCGTGTGAAATTGTTTTTACTTGATGACCAATGACAGCCACCTGCGTCGAGGCTGTGAGCAGCCACAAGATTTTATTATCATTTCCTTTCAATTCCCTTCCAGCCTTCTGATGAATCCTTTCTCTCTATTCTTTTAGTACAGTTTTAGTATAGCATTTTTTAGTATAATATATATCTTAATACAATAAATCAGCCTTCTGAAACATGGAGTCAAGATTCTTATCTCCTCCCTAATCCTGGGACCCCTCGAACACAGCCACACATCTCCTCACTGGGAGTTTCCAAGGTGTGGTTGGACAGCGTGCTGGACAATCTCACGGATGCTCCCTGTCCCTCAGAAGTTGGGTTCAGTGATGTTTTGATTAGTCCCTTCCAGCTTGGGCTGTTCCATGACTCCATGATAAAACGCATCCAAAAAGAGAAGAAACTCAGTCCTTGGAGCTTTCTTGGATGTTCCTGCAAATAAACGCAGGACTTGGGTACCTTAGACGGGCCTGCAGTTAATTTCAACATGCTCAGGAAGTGGCTGCTGTGACAACTTTCAGGGTAAAGCTCTGAACCAATGCAGCTGACTCAGCCAGAGGGTACTGATCCTAACTCAATTGCCTTTTGTGGACTCTCTTAAATTGGTTTACATTTGCTGTCTTTTGGCACATGTTAAATCAGAAATAAATGTTAAGTCAATAAATAGTCTTCCCTTGACTGGAATAATAGAGGCTTTTAGGAGGAAGACTGTTATGTGCTTTTCCAGTGCCTAAGAAAACAGAGCTCTTATCTCTGTTTAAGTAATAATTATAACCTAAAGTTGTATATTTGACTGCTTTCAGCCAATTGTTTCCATGCTGGTGGAAGTGGATTGCTACAGCTCCTGTGTATTGATTTATCCTGGATCACAGGGCACTGATTTCTGCTCCAAACAACAGAATGTTGATAGCAAATGAAGGACAACATGTGGAGGAATTAATTAATTCCTTTGCTTCACACAGTTGCGTATATTGCTGTGATTATCAACAGCTTTAGTGAACAAAAACTCATTTATGGGTAACAGTAACAACAAATTATAAGTGTTGAGGGTCATGGCTTTTGTCTTGTGGCATGACCTCTGAAGTTGTCCCATTCTTTTGTTTTCTGCCAGTCTGAATTAATTAGATTGAAGCTGGTGGTGAAGTAAGATGATATTGAATGTCAGAAATAATACTTTGCACATTATTTTGGATGAGTTTCTGCTCCTTCCTGGGCTGAAGCTGAAATAAATGACAGTAGTTTCACTGACTCTGAACTCCAAGATTGTAACTGACAGCAAAATCTGTTTGCAGATTCTGTTTCTATTTAAAACGTGTTGGAAATGTCAATGAATTCCTATCCTTACGATTAATAACTAGCAACATTTCTGCCTTTTACAGACTAAATGCATTTCAGGAGACATCAGAGCGAGAGCATGGAATGAAGGTCATGGTGGGAGAGGTGGTGGAATGGCTGCACCTAAATCTCCTCTTTCTGAGTGACCTTGGTGTTTTTCACCTGCCCTTTAATAGGAGTTGGACTGTGATGATCAGTCCTTCCTTAGAAGCACTGTCCTTCCAATCCTTTCAGCTTTTCCTTGTGACTTTTTTGTGCCCCTGGAAGTAATTTTTTCACTTCCAAGCTAAATATATATATTAAAAAAAAAAAGCTTCAATTGAGTCATTAAAGTTAAATCATAAAAAAATTGCTGCAATTGAGTCACGAAAATGAAAAATATACATGAAACCAGAACTGGGCATTTTGTTTCACTCTGGTGGCTAGGAGTGGCAGTGGAAATTGAAGGCAGTTTCTTTAATAGCACATTTAAACGCTTTCTTCTGCAGCTGACTTTCATGCTAAAATAATAGAAAAGAGATTAAGTAAAGAAGAGGACAGCAATCTTTCCGTAAGTGGGGTGTTATTTTGCTGATGAGGTAAACCCAAGTGACACCAAGAGCAGTTTATATCTGCCGACTGCATTGTGATGGTGGCTGGCTCTGCCTCCCCCCAGCCACTGCTAGATTGAGAATAAACTCAAATCATCCTCCATGGCTCTCCATATTGAACACATTTGGGATGAAATTAAGGGAAACAGGGTGCAGCAGAGAACGTGGAGGTGGCTGTAGTGGTGTCACGGACTTGGGAGTAAAATATGGAAATCTAGAATATTTGTGGCATTTAGAACTGGGGTTGCATCACATTAATACAAGAACAACAAACCACAACTGCCAGGGAGCAAGGGAAACATTTGGCATCTCCAAAACTCCCCAGACAGGATGGTGTTGGGGATCATCAGTGCTCTCACTAAGCCCCGGACAGCAGCTGGCACAGCTGTGTCACCTCTGGTGGTGAATAAGCCAAAAGTTTAGAAGTTGTAATAGAAGCATATATGTGTAAGTAAAACAAAAGCTCATTAGATAAAAGTATCCACAATACAAAAAAAAAAACCCAAAAAACCACCAAGTAAAAGTGATAAGTCAAAAAGGGAAAATAAACCTTACAACACCTATTAATTAAATTAAAAAGTTATATATCACCTCATAACAAAGAAACTTGTGACTGCTGGTAAACTACGACCAACAACTTACTCCTTTAAAATCCCACAGAGACTAATGCTGGTTTAAACAATAGCTCGCTCTTAGCCCAAAAATAGTCCCATCCCTTCATTTGCAGAGCCACCCCAGCCATGGATGGTGGATCACCCAGGCAGGAGAACTGCTGGGTTTGTTCCCCTCCAGAGGGGTGAAGGTCACTGGCGGGGTTTATGAGATGCAGGGTGAAAAAACAGCAAAAGGCAGAGCAGGAATGGTTTGTGCATCCACTGTGGAGCCAGGAGGGCTGGCAAAACATGCAGACATGTCACGCTGATCTGGCTACAGGGAGCAGGAGATGCATGAGCATGGCTCCTTCCAGGCCCCAGGAATGAAAATCAAATTTTTTTTCCCCCCTGTTAGGAGCTGCTTTGGCCGCTAAGCAAAACGTAATAATGGCTACCCATTGAGTTTTAAGGGTTTTTGTTTTCTTCCTGTTTTTTCCCCTTAGGAACTTCAGGGACTGTTCTATTTGATGAGCTTGCCTAGAGACTTTTCACATGGTTGAATCGTGTGGAAAATTTATTGTCATTAGAAAAATGGGGGGTAGTAAAAAGAAAAAAAAAAAATCACAGGAGTTTTCTTCCAAACCCTTTTCCAGATTTATTTTTCTGCTTCATATTTCATGGGAAAATCTGTCTATGTGGTTGTACATCTATTTTAGTGTTTTCACTTGTCAGTGTTTTGTTTTTGTAGCTGCTGTGAATCTTTCAGCTTAGGAGCTGTTGTGGTGTTTGTTGATGGAGGAAGAAATGGCACTGGAAACTGCAGTGATGTCACATCTGGAGAGGCTGCAATTAAGAGCCCAACTTCTCTCATTAATAATGACCAGAAGGAAGACTGGTGTTGTCAAGGCAGCAGCTGTGACTCTTGGTGGCTCCACGTCAGCTCCAGACCAGAGGTGGTCACTCATCTTGATGTTTTTGCCTCTTTTCTTTTCTATGTTCTCTGTATTCTTCGCAGATTTATTTGTAGCTCTGCAGCCCATTGTATTAGTGACTAGTTTTCCCAGTAATTTTCCCCTATTTCACCCCATAGGGGTAGATCTAGAAAATTTATCATTAATAAATCTACTTTTTGTTTAGGGGAAAGGCCTTCTGTTTAGCCCTTTCCCTAAAGAAAAAGAAAACAAGTTCCAGAGCTCCAAGCCCCAGGGGTACAAAGCCCCTGTGCCATCTTGGTTCTTTCCTGGCTGCCAAGGTTGAGAGTGGCTCCTGGAGATCCATTTCATGGACAAAGTACAGCCAGTGCCAGGGCAGGGCTCCAGAGAAGGGGCTTGACCGGGGGGTGGGGAATTCCATCACCACTTGTCCTCCTAATTGGTGCTTTTATCAATTACAATAATTTCCTGACACCTGTAAAATGTACTCACCCCTGTGGGGGTGGGCTTTTGTAGACACCTTCCCACCACTGCCCCTGAAGGCCTTCAAATAAAGATCCACTTTTATAATACCTGCTCACTGAAATTACCTTGGGTTTCATTGCCAGGTTGGGAAAAAGGCAGCAATCTCTCAGGGGATAAGAGATGTCCAGATCCCACTGGGAAAACTGGGGTGTAAATGGTCACCTGAAGGTGTTTCCTGAGGGGGATCCTGAAGGTGCAGCCCTGGCAGAGATGACAAGAGGGAACAAACACCCTGTTTGGTGTTTTGGAAGGTTTTCATCTTTCCTTTCAGACATCCTGGGCTGGGCTCAGGAAGGTTTTCTCCTCCAGGAAGGTCTTTCGGAATTGTTGTGGGTTACCCGAAGGAATATCCTTCCATGGGGATGGGAGAAATGGGGGGGTCAAAGCCACTTTGGAGGTGGTCCGGTGATGCTGGCAGACCCTTGGAGCAGGGCTGGGCTTTAAAAAATGTATTACACAGCAGGAGTGAGCAAAACATGTTTCTTTTCCTTCTGTCTGGTGTAGGTTTGCCTCTTGGTCACATATTTTGGGCTCAGGAGAGAGGGTATCAGTCAGTCTGCAGAGGGAAGCTCAGGGGAGGCAATTCAGTTGATTCAGGAGTTAATCCCAAATCCCTCTGGGATGAGGGAGCTGGAGCTGGATCATTTTTGAGCTCCCTTCCAGCCCAAACCATTCCATGACTCCATGATTCAGGAAAAGCTCTTCTCACATGGATGTGTAACATGTGCTTAGTTTTTCCAGCTGGACTTCACCTGCTAAACAGCCTGCTAAAATGAATAATTATTTTTTACATGCTGACATATGCTTAACCCCACATGAATAATTGAGAGGAATGTTTTTTTCTTTTTTTTTTTTTTCCAATAAAGGATTAATTTGAAATAACTGTGGAATGGTATTAATGCAAAAAGATGAAGAGAACTCTTTCCTGGGGATCAGATGGCCAAACTTAATTAAAAAAATACACTGGAGCTCTACATTCCTGCAGTTCCACTGCAGTGGACAAATTTTTGCTGACAAAGACAATTGACATCCTCTGAAGAGGACGAATAAATTTACTGGAGGAGGTGCAAGAAAACCTGGACACAGCTAAAAATCTGTGATTCACAAAGCCTGTCAACATTTTTTTTCCCTGTGTCTCAGAGGCTGTGGGACAAGTGACATAATTTTACACATTACAAGTGGTTGAGGAAAAAGTGACAACAATGCTTAGGGACCTGGAAAATTGTCCTTCTGATGAGAGGCTGAAGAGGCTGAGGTAGTTTGTGATAGAAGAAGAGGAATAAATAAATAAATATATTGTGAAAGGTCTTAATGGGACCACCAGTTTGGAGAAGAGTGTTCAGAAGAGATGAGAGCCACCTTTCTCTCCTTTGTGTAACGGAAAAGAAGGGAGGCATCAAATTTGGAATCTGCGAGATTTTTAACTTTGCACACAAAAAAAATAAATACTTTGTCCAGTAGCCTGTCCCACCTGTAGACTCACTGCCTAGGGATGCTCCTGAGCCTAAAAAATCAGGAAAAGTAGAGGTCACACCTGTAAAAAGAACATTTGGAGCCAGATGCTTCTGACAAGATGATAAAATCTCTTGAGGTTTTAAATTAATCTCTAATATCTTGTGGTTAATAAGAGACTTTTACTCAGCAAATCACCCATCCTGGCTCTATGTAACAGATTGTAAATCCTCATTTTAAGCATTTAGTGCTTGTCAGATCCCTTACAGCATGAACATTTCTGGGCCTTTATAAGCTGCTGTGTGCTCCTGGCTTCCCTATCCCCTTTGGGATTTTTACTTCAATGGAAAAACAGTCTAATTGGAATCTAGCTCATTTAATAACGACTTTCAAACAGCCTGAGTATTGTCTCCTGCTTTGTTTTGAAGCCTTTCATGGGTTACATTCGCTGGGCAGATGTGTTAATGTGCAGCCTTGTCTGTGGTGGAATCCCACTCACTGCTTTGTGCTGGGGTGAGTTTGTGTGGCTTGTGTCCACCCTTCCCAAACTTCACTTTTTAGCCTGTTCAGCTGAGATTTTTCAAGTTGTTCAGCTGAGTTTCTGAAGTGGGGTTGGTGTCCCACAGGCTGTTGGTGGCTGTGGTTTGACTGTAGCACAGGGGTTGGAACACTTTTCTCTTATAAAGCAGATTTTAAGGCTTCCTCTGCAATCAAAAAAAAAAAACCCCAAAAACAAATACAGCAGTAGTGCCATTGCCTTGATAGTGCAAACCTAGCATCCACTGGACAGGATGGTGATGGGTGATTAAATCTGTCTGGTGAGGATTAATGATGTATAAGCATCCACCCAGCACTCAGCCCACCAAGGTGCGCAAAAATACGATTTACGTCGTGGAAGGCAACTAATAATTCCAATTTCTCTGACTGCCCCGATTGCACACAGAGAAGGAAGAAAAGGGGATGCTCTTTTCCCTCCTTCCCTTTCCCTTTGCAGATTTGCAAAAACCTGTGGGCTTCAGCCTGAAAACCACCAATAACAGAGTGGTTTTCAGGCTGGAGTTTCCACAGGCAGCCCCTGCTGACAGGGATAGAGACTGGGGGGCAGAGCTGGGGCTGACAGCTTTATAATCCAGTTGTGTTGAAATGTATCATTGTCAGCTCTGTTATTTAGAGGAAAATCCTCAGTTCAACTCAGAAGATGATTTAGTGTGAAAAAAAAAAAAAAGATGAAAAGCAATATTCACTGGGGCTCACACACAGGCAGCTGCTGCCCTCTTCAAAAATAGGAAGAAGGCAGAAAGAACCTGGGGTGTTCTTGGAAAAGTTTTTTTCATTTATCCAGAATTTGGCACCAGCAGTGGACCTGGTGGGACGATGCACAGATGCAGGGTTTTGCTGTGGATCACCTTTGCAGCCTCACATCACATTTGGGACTCTCTGCCCTCCAGGAGCAGTCAGACAGAGTCTCTTCAGGACATCATCTCGCCTGCCCAGGATGTGGCAGCTAAAACTATGGAATGGACACTTGTGGATTGATCTCCATTTCTCACACCTGTGGCTTGATTCCCTGACTCCTGCAAATGAGCCAAGGTGACAAGAGAAGGACCCAGCCTCTCTTTCACTGGTGGGGAAGGGTTCTTCAACAGGTTTTGGCTCCTGTGAGAGGGAGGGGAAGAAAAACAAATCTTTCTGCGAGTTGCCAGATGCTTCTGATCACTTGCAAATTGTCCTTTCTCAAAATTCCTTGTGCATTTCTCTCTCTCTCTCTCTCTCTCTCTGTGGATCTACCTGCCTGTCTGCTAATTTACCTGTCTACCTGCATCCCTGTGTGTGATTAGGGACTGGCAGTCATTCCTGCCTGCCTCGTGGCTGGGTTTTATTGCTGCTCCATCCCTGCAATGAGGAGAATGGCAATTTTACCAGGAAACATTCCAGGGCATCTCCGAAATCCAGTGCTCCCTGAAGTCTGAGAGGAATGGCAGATTTGTGTTTACAGGCAAGCTGTGGGTCTGCTGTTAGGTAAAACCAGCACTGGGAGATAAAAGAAACAATGGGAAGGATTCCACTGATTGATGAATGGAAAAATATATTTGCTTTCACAAATGAACTTTAGGTTTGCTGGTAAATGAAACTGGACATTGAAAGATGAAAGAAACAATGGGGAAGGAAAACCCCTAAATTCCATAAGAATTAGAAATTAAAAGGGAGGGTTATACATTAGAGAGAAATCTCTGGGATCAGGTGTTCTGGGAAGTCTGAACCTCTCAAGTACCTCAGCCAATGGGGAAAGAGAGGAGGGAAATGTGGCTGGGAAATTGGGATAAAAAGGAGGCTGCATCCTCCAAAAATGTGAGAGACCCCAGGAGAATGTCCCATAGCCTCTCCCTTGATTGGAATAAAGCAAAAGGACTCCTCTGTCTCCTTTTTGGACATAAACCTCTGATGTTTGTGGGTTAATTTGCCTGACAGGTCCCTGCAGGTTTCCTTGAGCACGCAGCTTGAGTGTTTGTGTTGGGAAGGGTGAAAGTTGGACAAGAAGGTCTCACAGATATCTGTGCTTGGCAGGAAGATTCTTGAGTGTAGATTCTGAAGAAGGAGTAGAGATGGAAGCGAATTCTGATATAGAAGAAAAGAAGAGCCAGCCTTTCTGGGTAACCAAGGAGGCAAAGGGTGAGTTAGTTAGAAGGGGTTTTTATGGCTTAGAGCAAAGGATAAACCCACCTCAAACAAGAAGATGTTTTCACCAAGCAGAAAGACAGCACAGGCAAACAAGCCTGCCGATGGTGCAAGCAGAAAAAAGGTCTCAGAAGTTTCCACTGCAAGAAAACTGAAAAACAACTTCTAGCTCAAACTGTAATGAACTAACTTTTAGTGATTGGAGAGTAGTAACATGAATATGGTAATTATAGCAGCTGTGATAGGCTATAGGTAAAAATCAAGGTATAGACCGGTTCTTCTGTACTAAGATGCTCAGCAAAGAAAAGTGTATAATGCATTTGTAACCTAAATTAAGGCCTGCCTGGGATGTCCAAGAGATCCTTGGAGATGCCCAGACTAACAAAGCAGGCAGGACACTCACACCAAGGTTATGATTGTGCATATTCCCCCATGAAATAAAGCTGCACAGTGGTGATTGCAGGCAGGGATTTATCAGCTGGCAGCAGCCGTGCTGCCCAAGCACCCGGCAGCAGGCTGTGCAAATTTTAACAGAGATACCCCAAAATCAACTGTGCCTGTATTTGTACATGTTTTGTTACCAGCTGAGGCAGCTGTCAGGAGGGTTGACTTTGGGGAAAGGGATGTGAGCTAGGAATTGCAGAGCTTGAAGCCCTTATGTTCATTTTGCTTGTCCATCAGCATTTGAATGTGTGTGCTGAGAGGATACATTGGACACACAGAGCTTTGTGCTGTGGAAAGGTGTGGGGTCTCGTGCCCCGGATTGGGGTGACCCCGAAAGATGGAAAAGTCTCTCCTCCAACCCGTGCCTTCAAAGAAAGACTCAGTAGTCCTCTGTTGTCTGTTCTTTAGGTAGTTTATTGTTGGTTATCTAAAAGATTCTTCTCCTGAACTGCTGTGGCCCGTTCAGCAGCTCAGACAAAGAAACACTGTCCTCCCAGGGGCTGGTGCCATCTTTTATATCACACATTACTGTTACATGTTTATGCTTTTTCTCCAATACCTACTATCTATATTGAATGGTGACTGTCTACTCTAAACCAATCTGTGAATGCCAACATCACCAAAGACATGGAGGTTAGGAAGGAGAAAGAAAGAGGACAGGGCACACCCAAATTCCTCCATCTTAGATCTCCTGACCCCCATGTACAAAACTTGGACCCCTGCGTACAAGGCTTAAAACCCCCCCGTACAGCACTCAAAAATCCTTCCTTTCACTTCGTGATTATCTCTAATATGCTATCTAAACTTGTGTGTGTGTGGCTTGTAATTCTTCATACAGAGTTGGTGATTTGCTCCATGGGCTAAGATCAAAACCCCACGTGTGTCTTTGGCTGCATGCCAGGGTCTCAGAGCCCCCTGCCAGCGGCTCTGGCCATCCAGGGCACCCAGAGGGATGTTCTGGATTCTGACAGAAAGGCACTTTGAGTTAATTTTAAACTTAAAATTTTAGTATTTTGTGTTAATATGAAGTTAACAAGTTAGTTTTCTGTCTTTTGAAAAACAGGAGGAACCATATACTTTACAGCAGTTTAATTCTGGGCTGATTTTTCTTGCTCTGTCCTCCTCCTCTATCCTCCATCCTCAGTTATTTAGGAGGTGTTAGCTCAAAGTGCAGCTCAGAGCAGCTCCTGGCTCCTGATCATCTGCACTTCCCTGCGCTTAAACAAAGAGAAGGCACAGGGAGAGGCAAAAGGGAAAATTCTCAGGTTGGCTGTAAAGAGAGTTTCAATTAAAGAGCTGTCCTCGTTAAATCATGCTCCGTGCAAAGGCTAATTGCACAGGCCATGCATTGTGGTTTCACAAGTGGCCTCCTGCCCCTTTCCTGCTCTTTCTTGGTCCCAATGAACTTAGAGGTCTTTTCCAGCCTCAATGATTCTCTGATTCTACAAGCAGGGATTTATGCTCTCCCCAGCTCTGACACTTTACTCACTGCCCGGAGATCTCTGCCCCTGCTACAACCAGGAGAGGGTTGCCCCATCTCAAAAAGGCTCCATCTCAGTACTTCCTTTCACTGTGAGTCAGAGAAACACTCTGAAGATTTCCTGTACCACGAATGCTAGGGAAAAAAAAAAATCCTGTAATGTTTAAAATAATCCATTTTACCTAGCTAATTTTCTTTCAGCTACTTGCACTCTGCTAATTTTGAAGGAGGGTTTTTCAGTGTGGGCAGAGGGGGTTTTTTTTGTGTGTTTGGGATTTTTGGTTTTTAGGGTCTTTTTTTTTTTTTTTTTTTTTTTTTGTGTTTGTTTGGTTGGTTTTTGTTTGTTTGTTTTTCTTTTCTTTTTTTGTTTTTTTGTTTTGTTTTGGTTTGTTTTGGTTTGGTTTTTTTTGTGTATTATTTTTGTGTATTTGTGTGTGTGTTCTCACCCTCCAGATCCCCTTTTTCACTTGGGTTTATGAGGAATTCAGAGCCTGGTTCTGGTGAGGAAGGAAAAAAGCCCACAAAAAATCCCAGAAATGAACATCTGGATAATTATACCCTTGTCTCAACTGAAAAGAAAGGGAAAAAAAAAAAAAAAAAAAAGCCCAGCTGCTTTCTGATTCCCACTCTCCTGCCAGACAGCTTCTGCTGACAGGTTGGTGAGCCATGGCAGGGGTGGCAGGTGAGGTGCACACCTGAGTGCTGTCAGGCTGGATGCTGACAGACTGCAGGAGCTGAGGGCTCACACACTGCAGATTTTATCTAAATGCCCTCCTGGCATGTGTTTGCTTTCCAAGCACTTTGTCCCGCTGCTGGTGCTGCGTGGGGAGCTGGATGTAGCTGGAGAAGGAAGGAAAAAAAACTTTGAACCATATTGTGAAAATAATGGTTACCTTGAGATCTCTAGTTTCTGTTAGGTCCTTCAGGACCTTAAAGATTTGGAAAACAGCACAAAAAAGAGTCAGCTGGTAGATTCTATAGAAAAAATTGTAGTACAAAATGACATAAGTACCTCTTGAGGTGATGAACTGAATTGGTTTTCTTTTTTTTTTGTGTATGGGATACCAGCTTCCTTCTTCCTTTCCCTTTCCTTTCCTTTCCTTTCCTTTCCTTTCCTTTCCTTTCCTTTCCTTTCCTTTCCTTTCCTTTCCTTTCCTTTCCTTTCCTTTCCTTTCCTTTCCTTTCCTTTCTCTTTCCTTTCTCTTTCCTTTCTCTTTCCTTTCTCTTTCCTTTCTCTTTCCTTTCTCTTTCCTTTCTCTTTCCTTTCCTTCCTTCCTTTCTCTTTTCCTTTTCCCCTCTCCCTGTGGATTTATCTGCAATTGGAAGGAAGATTTTTTTTTTTCTTTGCTCCCCAAAGCAATAGGCTGCTGAACCAGAATTATTTCCAAAGCTGTCATGCAGCAGGGGCCCAGGAGAATGCTCGGTGCTCACTCACCACAAACGCTTCAAATTAATGGCATGCTTCAACGTTTTGCATATTTAAAAGAGGATAGCTGTGGTGTGGGAGGGTGATTCTGGTGTGGGAATTGGCACCCTATGGAAGTGCACTGCAGTGACTGCACGGAGCAGAGCTGGCAGCACAAAGGCTCCCAGGTGCTTGCTCCTGTCTCTGCTCAAAACAACCCATGCTTCAGGGTGGCACCTGTGTTGTTTAAAGGATGACTAAAGGAGTTTGTTGAATGGAGAAGAGAGACAGGAAAATCAGAGAAATGCCTCTGACAGACAAAGGCAGGACTATCCAGGGAAAGTTTAGCAGCCTGGTTTAGGCATCAGGGGTGAAAGAGCTGGCGGTGGTTCAAGTGTTTGCAAGATGTGTTTGCTTTCTCAAATCTCCAGTTTACTCTAATAGCCATATTATGCTCACGCATGAACAACTAAATATTATGTGAAACAAGTGAAAATGCTCAAAGTGCCTGGTACAGCGAGCCTGAAAATGTCCAGGCCTTGCCTTCTGTCTGTTTAAGCTCACAGTAAAGCCAAGTTTCACTCAGTTATTTTCAGTTTAAGCACAGATCTGTAATGTCTGGAGTTCAGCCATCTCAAAATGAAGGTAAGAACTTCATCTGCTTACCTGGGCTATTGTTTGCCAGTGGGGGCAAGGGGAAAATTACTCCCGGGTAAGAGGAGCTGCTTTTGGGGCACAAGCCCAGCTTTTTCCCTTGACTAAGGGGGCAGCTCTGTTCAGCAAACTCAGCCTGGATGGCATGCAGTGAATAAAACCACAGACTTGTGGGGTCACAGACTGGTTTGGGTTAAAGCCCCTCCCAGTGCCAGCCCTGCCATGGGCAGGGACACCTTCCACCAAGCCCCAGTGTCCAGCCTGGCCTTGGGCGCTGCCAGGGGTGGCACAGCCACATCCCTGTGTCAGAAACACCACCTGGGATATCAATCTGGGCATTTATTCACCATCTCTCACTTTCCTTTGTCTCCATTTGCCATTCAAGCCCACAGCAGCTGCTGCCATCCTGCTGGTGTTGGTCTCTCAAAGCAGAGTTTGTGCCTGCAGCACCAAATGCCAAAACCAGCAAGAATGGTGCAAGAACAAATTCCTCACAGGAGAAGGAGGAGCTGCCAGGGGAGCACAAGCTTTGGATCTCCCTGACAAACAGGTCTTGGCTGTGTTATAAAGGATGCAGACCAGGCTTGGCCAAACAGCAGCCACAGTGCTATCAAGAAGTGGTAGCTGGCTTTGCGAACCTGGATGGATTTACTGGTTACTACCTAATTCCACTTTCAAGTACTGTAATAATTAATTTTGTTTTGGTCTTTTTTTCCCCCTCTGGTGATACGACTCCTTTGATCATCACTTCTCTCTCTCCCTAATCATTCAGCTGGCATAAAATGCCACTAATTTTTACCATCTGGCCCTCGGGGGAAAGCCCTTGCCTGCTACTGTTCACATGTATCTACCTTGACAGTAAACGGTGGGAGTGTTTCCAGTGTGAGCTCAAACAGCCCCTCCAGCTTTGCTAGCTGTAAGCTCCAGGTTTTGCCTGGCTGTGGAAAAGAGAGTGGGCACTTCTGGGTCTGTCTAGACATGTCTCTCTCAAGCTCATGTGTGATCATATGAGTTACTCACTCCGATAATATTAATAAATGGGGCTGAGCCAAATAAAAGACAGATCCATTAAATTCTCTGAGCTCATGGGGTGGTTATAAAGTCAACATGCTGTGCTGTGTTAACATCTGACCAGTGAAATAGTTGTTTCCTGATCCCAGGTTTGGCTTTCAGCCACAAGAAACACAAGACAGATGCTGTGCTTCAGCAGGGTCAGGGTTATCAAAGAGACGTGATTGATGGCTGGTTACTGTGCTTTCGTGACACTTCTGCTTTGTTGATTACAAAGGACTCCTAGCCATGATTTCTCATTGATTTGGTGATCTCCACGGCTGAATCTGAGCTTCCCCTGGAAAAATACAGGCATGTGCAGTGCCTGGACCTCTGCTTTACTCTGAGGTTGTTTGATGTGGATGCTACTGACAGTGGCATCTCAGAGGGCAAAGGGGACAAAGCCTCCTCACAGAGGCACCAGCTGGAAATGCAAACAAGGTGTTCTGGGCTATTTAATGATTTCCCATCAGGCAAAAACGCTGGAGAACTGACTTTAAAAGTGCATCAAAGTAATTTGTTAGGCTTTGAAGTAGGAGGTTATTTATAAAGGAGGGTGTTCTCTGATGGAGCGATCGCCTTGTGCTGTGTGTGAGCTGGGATGGGGTTTGTAAGAGGATATCACAGAATTATAACACGAATTTGGGAGTGCTTTATGCCCTGATACATTCTGCACCCTTACTTTGGTTTTGGTGCAGTTTGTCCCATTTTCCAAGCCAGACTGAGTGCCCTGGTTTGGTGTGTGACAAATAAAACCCAAATCAGGAAAGTCTCTTCCCTCCCAAACCGGTGAGCAGGGGTGACACCCTCCAGGTGAAACGCTGCTGAGCCGACTGAAAACAGAGACTTCAAACCTCAGTGCACACGACTTGGATGAGATAAATCACCTGTGAGCTGTCACAAGGCTCTTTAAAATTCTCCCAGTAACTGGATGAGGTAGAATTTGGCACTTGTGTGCCAGGTCCTGCTGGGGCTGCAAGAAACTGCTGGCTCTCTTCTGATGCCCACCATATGCCAGGAGGGCTTTTCTTTCCCTATTTTTCTCACTTTTACCTTTATGTTTTAACACGACAAAATGTTTTGATCATTACTGAGTTGTGGCAACCATTCAGACAGATCCTGTGACAGGGTCTTCCCCTGACCCAAGGTCAGGAAACTCTGCTTCTGGGACACCTCTTTGCCTCCACCAATTATCATGAGTGGCTGAATCATTGGTGCAAAGACAGGGAGTGAGGAGCACAATTATCAGCCATTCCCATATTTATCTTGTTCTGGTGCTGTGGTACAGGCAGTGCTCCCTAAGCTCAGGCTTATCCTTCCAATCTATCACCTTTTCCCCAAAGTTTTCATTATTTGTGTTCTCAGGTAATGCATAACTCCGTGTTAAAGCACCAGGTACCTGGCCCAGGAAATAGAAGGATAGAATCATTTTAGTAATATTTTAATTTTATGTACATCTCTTGTTGTTGCCTTCCTGGCTTGACAAACTAAAATATTAGTTCTGCGATGTTTGTGTACCTAATTAACTTTGCCTGCTTGGTAAATTTCAGCTGAGCATCTGAACATGCTCTCTGTCTATTTTTCTATTACTTCCTGTTTGTTTGCTTTTTATTTCTCTGCAGCAGGTTATAAATGTGCAGAATTTTTACTTCAAAGTAAAAAGCTGTGCCTTTCTTAGCAACTGCCAGAGTTGCAGTATGTTTGTTGCTGTTTCTAATTGCCGATTCTCTTGATGCAGGTCAGCACTGTTTTGGGTCAAACATCCCAGGAATGAGTCACAAGAACAACAGCAGAAGTCACCCTCATTGTGATGCTGCTCCGAAGGAACAGTCGACATAATTACTCTGCCCTGTTGCTCTTTTCCCTTGACTTCAGCGAGATAAAATCTTATTTTGTCAGAAGAGTTGAGTAACAGGTTCATTCGGATGTCAGGAGGAGCAGTTTATAAGCCTTCTGATCTCATCCCCGAGTGACTGCCTAATCTGCTGATCTCTCTGGCTCCTCAAGTGACATTCAATAAAATGTGGCTGCACGAGGTAGCTGGGATGTCAATGAACCCTTAGTGATTCTTCTTCTTTGAAATGCAAAGGAACGTTGAAAATAAGGAGAAATTCCTTTCATATATAACATTGGGGAAAAAAATGGCGAAGAAAGAGAAAAAACAAATGGAGTGAAAATACAGACTATAAAAAAAGTGAGTGCTAAAAAAAACCCCCAGTGAACTTCAGGATCTGTTGGCACACATTCCATGCTTTTATGATATTGCTTGAAGGAAGGAGTCTGTCCTGGAATCGAGATGAAATACTAACAGAAAGCAGTGAAAGGAACCACCAGACCCCTGAGGAAAGAAGGTTACCCGGGCAAAATCTCGCCTGTACCAGGAGGAAATGGTTGCAAGGAGAGAAAACACCTGCTCTGCTGGCAGCTGTGCCCAGGGCAGGCTCAGGGATTCTGCAGGGGCCAGGGGGGTGTTGGGCACTGCTGTCGTTTCCTCAGCCTCACAAAGGCTGTGTGTGCCTCTGCTGAGAGCAGCAGGCTTTGCACTTGCTCTTCCAGGACAGATACCCCTCGCTTCCCCTGAACGCTTTGAAAAGTTGTGGTTTCTGCCCACTTCAGAATAAAAAACATTTCCGGAACCTGCTAGCTATTATATTTGTTGTCTCCACTCTGCTTTTATCCAGCAACCTGAACTCTGAGAGGGAAGGGAACCCAGCATCTCTTTTGGTGGAAAGAGCTGTTCTTAGCGTGTTCTTTGGCCTTCCTAAATCACTCCACAAAGTTACTTTAAATTCAGGTTTTTGGTGTGGGGAAGTTGAAGTTGGCTTTATACTCCTGATAATGAAATGGGTGTTTTGCATGGCAGGGGCAAGGACATTGACATCCTACCTGCTTTTTATGCAGATATAAATTATATATATATATATATATATATAAATTTATTCATTTCTATATATGTATATAAAATTTATTTATTTATTCATATGTGTATATATATATGTATATATATGTGTATATATATAATTTATTCATTTATATGTATATATATATAATTTATTCATTTATTCATATGTATATATGTATATATATATAATTTATTCATTTATATGTATCTATATATAATTTATTTATTTATTCATATGTGTATATATATGTATATATATATAATTTATTCATTTATATGTATCTATATATAATTTATTTATTTATTCATATGTATATATATATGTGTGTGTGTATATACATATATATATGTATATATATCTCACAACAATGGCACCAGAAAAATGGTCACACTTGGGTCCTGCTTTTTCAGATGCAAGGTGCAGGTTTAGTTGTGGTTAGCTGACATTTGGGAACTTGCAGGTTGCTTCAAACAAGAGGACCAGCAGCCAGGTAATCCTGCTCACCTCCCAGTCCTAACCCAAACCAAGTAAAACCGGGAAATTTCGTGGCTTAGAGATCCAAACCTGTGATCTTTAGCTTTGGATTTCCTCCTTCTCAAGGCTACACACAACCATAAAATTTGTTTTCCAGTTCTCCTTTGCCCTAGGCTCCCCATCTCCTTGCTGCCTCTGCGCTGCTGGAATAGTTTCATGTGGACACAATGCTGGTCCCTGCAGAAGCCCTTTTATAACTCTAGGCAGTGGACAACTGATTTTGCTGTGGTCGTTCTGTAGCCAAGGAGTTCTCCCCTTCAAAAAAAAAACCCAAAACAATAATCTAATTGCTATAAAAATTAAAATGATATAATACAATATAATATATATAAATAAAATGATATACTATAACATAACATGACAAAACACAATAAATATAATAAATATAATAAATATAATAATATATAATACATGAATAATATAATATAATATAATATAATATAATATAATATAATATAATATAATAATATATAATACAATATAATATAATATAATGTTATGTTATATTATGTTATATTATGTTATATTATGTAATATTTTATTTATTACATTATATTACATTATATTATATTATATTATATTATATTATATTATATTATATTATATTATATTATATTTTATATATTATATTATATTATATTTTATATATTATATTATATTATATTATATTATATTATATTATATTATATTATATACACGTATGTGTATATAAAAATTAAAAAAAACCCAAAGAATGCAAATACAAATGTAAATACAAATACATAAATGAATATGTATATCAATGTGTATAATATATCCTGAGCTTCATGACTCCATTTCTAGGGGCAGCCCAGAACAGGTGGCAGTGGTGACAGAACACTGCTGCCTTCTGAAGGGTTTTTAGCTGGCTCTTTAAAGAAAGAAATGAGAAATCATTGATACAACAAAGGGAAGGGGGCAGGAGGAATCTCTCCTCATTTTTGTTGGGACATTTGTTGGACATCTCAGCTGGTGAAGGTTGCACTGGGTAACAATCAACGAATAAACCACACTACAAAAATAAAAGTATCAAAAATAAACTTAAATTGACAACACAAAAAATATATATTCCTACCTCAATAAATCCATAATACCTCAAATCATCAAAATAAAAATACCACCTATAAATAGACACAAAACTAAAAAATAAATTTAGCCCTAAACAATATTTCTCAATTTATCCCTAACTACAAAACATATACTACCATCAAACAAACCAAACAAATAAAACCCCTGTTAAATAATAAACGATAATCCAAATACAAATATAAAAAAACCTAACAAATTGACTGCATCACACTACCCCAAACACGCCAAAACAAACACTACATACTCACAATAATAAAACCCCCCCACAAAATAATTAAAAAACCTACCCTATGTGCCCATGCCCTGCTGGGAAATGCAAAGCCTGAAAAAAGTACAGGTGACCTCAGAAAGTGCTGGAAAATATAAGAGGAAGCTCTTCAGGTTTCTCAGCTGGATACTTCATGAAATAAATTGACAAGGAATTAGGGGAGAAGGGTTATGATCATGCACATCATTAGACATCAAGTGGAACATCTTGAACTTGTAAAATAGCCATTGGGCCACTGACTTACTCAAGGGAAAGAGTAATCTTCAATTTGCCTTCCAGTTTATCTGTTTTCCAATTTATTTGTCAAGTGCTGATTAGCATACCCTACAAGACAAATTGCCTGCCGTGAGATCAGCTTTGGGACTTCTCTGAGGAGCACTGAGCCTTCCCACTTTCCCCACCTTTCTTTGCTAGTCCTGGCTTATATTTGGTGATTATTCCTTGGGAAGCACAGCAAACAACTTATAAAAACCAAGAGCACAACGTCTGTTTCTCCCTAGAGAGCGATGTCAGGGTTCCACTTGGGTTTTTTTACATCCAGCCATAGCTGCTAGGACACTCTCCAAAGAGCACAGCACTGGGAAAATGATGATGTCATTGTAGATGTCTTGCTTATTTCCCCAGAATAAATGAACATCATCACGGAACTCCAGGAGGAAAACTTGGCTGTGCAGGAGTTATGGAGCTATTAAAGCAGCTGAGGCTAAGGTTTGCATCTGAGTCAGGGGTTATTTGGAGGTCACCATCGTGCACTTTTTACTTGGAGTCTCAAGCACAGGTTTAAGTGCCACACTTAAATAATTTTGTCCATAATGAGGTTGGTTTGGCTTCTCATCTCTGAGAGGCAGTGGAACAAATGTTTTTACAGAACCCCTGCAAATTCTTCTGAAATTCTGAAGCTACGAGAAGAACAATTCCTTTCATAATTCTTCAGCTGTCTACTTCACAGCCTGCCTTAAATGAAAGCTGCAACATGAAATCACAAAGATTAGCAGTGTGCTGAAACTAGCTGTCTCTCCTTTCACAGAACGAGCTGTCACTCCTTCCTCAGGATGATTTACCCTTCTGCGCTCAGCAATTATGCATCCTCTGGAGCACAGCAGGAGAGGGCCTGTATCAAAAGGAAAGATAATTTCCAAAATGCTCCTCACAATTATTGCAATCGTGGCCCACTCCTGGCAATTTTCGAGCTGAAAGAATGATGAGCTGGCGTGCCACTGTGTTTGGAGCATCATCCAGGGAAGGTGGAGATGCAGCAGGGGGGCTGGAATTGCCACGGGGGCCACTGCTTTTGGGCAGCATCACCTGAGGCTCAGAAACCAAGATCTGACTGAGGAGCTGGCATGAGGAGTGGGGTACCAGAGACATTTCCAGCCCACACCACTGGCGGTGCGTGGTATTCACATTTTCTGGAAAAATCCCTTCGCCCAGGATTTTGCGCCTGGGAAGTTGAGAAGCTTCAGAGAAAAAGGAAAACAATAATTATCAGATTCGCTTCTCCTGTGTTTTCCTGCTTTGGAATGTGTTGGGAGATTGTTTACCCACAGGTGATTGTTTCATGGGATTCTGCTGTGAGTTGTTTTGTTTCATTGGCCAATCATGCCAAGCTGTGTCAGGGCTCTGGAAAGAGTCACGAGTTTTCTTTATTACCTTTTTAGCCTTCTGCGAGTATCCTTGCTGCATTTTTTAGTATCGCTTAGTATCATGATATAATATAATTTAATATAATATAGTATATATATATATATATATATATATATATAAATTATATATATGTAAATTAAATGATATATACGATATATAACATATAACATATAACATATAACATATAACATATAACATGTAACATGTAACATGTAATATGCAATATAATATATAATATATAGAAATTAAATTATATATAACACATAACATATAACATATAATATATAATGTATAATGTATAATATATATTATATTATATATAATGTATATTATATAATATATTATATATAATATATAATGTATATATAATATAATATAATATAATATAATATAATATAATATAATATAATATAATATATAATATATAATATAATGTATACTATATTATATAATATATAATATATTATATATTAACATATAGTATATTATATATTATATATATACTAATTAGTATATATAAAATATACATTACATAATATATATAATATATATAAAATACTAATTAGTATATATATACTAATTATATAATAATTAGTATATATAATTAGTATATATACACTAATATATATATATAAATATATATACTAATTAGTATATATATAAACTAATTAGTATATATATTATATATATGAGAATATATATTATATATATACTATATTAACATATAGTATATATAATATATATATATTAGTATATATATATAATATATACTAATATATATTATATATATATACTATTTGTTATTTTACACACACACACACACACACACACATATATATATATTGAAATATAATATAGTGTCATGAAAAAATAAATTTGCCTTCTGAAAACATGGAGTCAGATTCATCATTCCTTCCTTCGTCTGGGGGCAACCCAAACACAACAGCAGTGTGCAAATGTGGTTTGATTTCCTGCTGACTGCGTGGGTATCAGAAACTGTCTCATACCTTAAAAACGGGATCCCTCAGTTGTGGGATTCCCACACGTTGTTCCCACCACGTTGTTCTGCCACACTGCACAGACAAACTGACAGATCGGTCGAATTTTCAGCAGAGGCACTGCATTTCCAGGAAGCATCACTTGTTTTCAGGAGCGTGAGGGGTTGTGTCATGCCTGCCATGTGTTTTTTAGTGTCTGAAGTATATTCTGTTCCTTTCTGGGGACCTTTCTAATCCCCTTCAGCCCTCAGTGCCTGTGGTAAGTCTATCAAGGCCTTATCAGGCTCATGGTGTGGTTTTTGGGGTGTCCTGTGCAGGGCCAGGGGTTGGACTTCAGGGATCCTTGTGGATTCCTCTGAACTCAGGATATTCTGTGGTTCTAAGATTCCATCTATAACGACCAGTTCTAGGCAAACCCCATCTACTTTTATCCAGAATTGTATTGACAGTGCCTCCATGAGTGTTTATTCTCAAGTTATATTCACTATTTTCCCAAAGCATTATTTGGAGATAATTTTTCCTCCCTTACAATAAAAAGCATTATTTGTGTTTCATTTTCTTTCTTTAAAACCAGAGCACCCTCTTTTCACTCCTGTGTGCCCTGCCCTGATTTTTTTGGTGAAGGACCGTGGATCCTCACAGAGTTCCTTCTGCAGAAAGTGACTGTGGATTTCTTTTGCCAGCAAGGAACATTATTCTTCATGGTGCTTTTCTTTCATTCACCACTCTTTGGTCTTTTTTTTTTTTTCCCCCCACAACTTCTGGTTTCTTTCTGATCTGCACAGCCATTGAAGATGTATTTCATTTCAGATGATGGTATCATTGATCAAGAGTCTCTCTCATTTCATGGCTGGGCCAAAATGTCACATTAAATTTTTATTGGTCGGGTAATGTTAATTCTGAAGACAGGCTCATCTTGTGAACATGTGTGGTTTCAACTAAGTTCTTTCCTCTGGTTATTAATCATCAGGAAAAAACCTCAGTGCTTTATTCTGCTTCTTTTTCTACACGCCAACAACCAAAGCTTTAATTTTCCTTTTGAAAATACGTTCAACTACAACAACTCTTTCACCTCTGAAGTGTCATGAGCTGCAGAATTTATTCCCCAGTAACGAAGCACAGTTTCTCCCAGCTGTTCCTGGGCTGGCGATGCAGGAGGAGCAGAGTGATTTCAGTGCACACCGGGTTCCTGGGCCTTTGGGCAGCTCTTTGTGCTGTGCTTTCCAGCCACGTCAGTGGATATTGTGCTCTGATCACTTAAATGCTGGATGCTTTCTCTGATCCTGTATGGGGAAAAAGCCAGAAAGCTGCAGCCTGGGATCATAAATCTGGAAGCATTCACAAGCATTAAGTTCACCTCAAGGAAAAGGAAAAAGGGGAAAAAAAAAAAAAAAAAGAAGAAGAAAGAGAAGAAAAGGAGCTTGCACAATGATAGATTATGTTTTTACATCTCTCTCAGTATTTGTTTCACATTATTAGCCTGTAGGGTTTGATTGAAACCCTGCTTATTATTTTCCTTGGTTGGGATCCAATGTACAGTGAGGCAGTTGCTCACTGCCAAGGTTCACAATTTGTAGGACAGAGAGTGGGACTTACAGACTCTGCTTTTTGTGTCAGTTTTGCACTTTTCCTTTTAAAAGTGTGTTTTTCCTGTCCATCTTTCTACTCCCAAGCCACTGTTTACAGATTTTCCAGCTTTTGTTTTTTTTCCAGATTTTCTGGAAATCTTTCCAGATTTTCTGCTTTTCTTTTTTTCCCCACAGGTACCACCCTCGTTTTTGCTTTTAATAATGTGTACTTCTGAAAGATTTATGTTGGAGTTGCTTTAGAAAATAAGGATGCAAATATAAGAGAATAAGCATAAAAATATAAAAGAGGGGTGATTGTTTTTCTGGACTTTTTTTTTTTTTCCTATTTATGTATCAAATATCCAAATAGTGATTGCAAAAGCAATTCAGAATGACTTCATGTCATTCTGGAGAGCCTCCCCAGGGAAGTGGTGAAGCCTCTGCCCCCAAAATTGTTCAAAAAATGAGTAGATGTGCCAATGCACTACGTGGTGTTGGAGCTCTGGGTGCTGAGAATTTTAGACTTCCTGTGCTGACAGACTCTGACCCCAGGGAGAACACAACATTTGACCTGAGGCTGTGGAGAAACCTTCCAAAATTGATTAATAACACAAAGATTATGGGTGTGTAGTTTAATTACAAGTGTGTAATATCAGAGTAAAAAACTTAGTTTAAGGTTTTAGAATATAGTAATATGTATGCAGCAAGATAGAGGTTTTAGAACAAAAGCTAATCCTTCCTCTTTACCTTCTTCTTCCTTCTACTTCGTGGGTTTGAGTAATATTTTGTAATTGAACACAAAATTCTGCATTGAGGACTTCAAGGAATTGGTTATTAGGTTAAAAGTGAAAATAATTTGTTATTCTGTAATTAAATAGTTTAACATTAAAAGACCTTGTACAAAAAAAGAGTTAACCATTTTGTAACTTGTTAGTAGAATACAGCAAAACCCACCACTTGTAAGACTGTAACATACATAAAAAATTCAATATTTGAGTTTAAACACAAAATACCATCTCAAGAACTTTTAATCCCAACCTCAACAACAAAAAGAAACCAAAACAAAAAACCCAAAACACTTCCAAAAATACAAAAAAAACCCCAAAAACCAAACACCAAAAAACCAACCAACCAACAAACCAAAAAATAAACAACCCAAAAAACCCAACCAGCAAAAAAAAGCCTCCAAACTAAAACCAACAATATCGTTTAGTGGACATGGGGCTGTACAGATGAAGCTTGAACTTCTTAGTCTTGGAGATCTTCTCCAACCTTAATCATTCCATGACTGAGTGACCGTAAGTGTCACTGAATTACTTCAGTGAGCAGCTTCCCTTGTGGCACTTCCCCTCCCTTGGAAAACCCAGCCCAGGGGAAGCTCAGAACCTGCAGGCTCAGGGCTGCCTGCTGCTCCTGTAATCCATGAAAAGCTCATTTCCAGCTTTTGGTTTGCAGCACAGAGAGAAGGAACATCCCTGGGAGAGCCCAGAGCTGCCGCAGGAGGACAGGGCAGCAGCTCGGGAGGGTCAGTGTGCAGGAGGAGAAAAGAGAAGCCTGGGCACACGGTGGGAGGAAGCTGATGGTGGTGGTGGATGCCTTGGGATTTTAGCTTTTATATTTTTCATGTATTTGTAATCTTGCAGTTCTTTAGTGCATAACTCTAAACTCCATATTCAGTGTCAGCTGCTGCTGTCCCATTTTGGGCAGACACAACAATTCCTCTCCAGGCCTGGCAGTCAAGGACACCTCACTGCCCCAGGGCCTGAGAAAGAAAACAAAAGTGAGTTGGGGGCAGCAAACTTGGGGTAAATGACTTCATTAGCTGAAGCTGTAATTGGAAGATTAACCCCCAATATGCAAATGAACCAAAATTATAAAAGTGTGAAAACCTGTGACCCGTGGTCCATTTTTGGGTGTAGCCCCTGGGGGGCTTTGCCTGCCCAAAATGTACCTGAAGGCCTTTCAGTAAATATAACAGCTTTTTATTCTCTTAATTTTGCCTGGCCTCTGTTTTTAGGTAGCCCCAAAAGGCACCAGTGGCTGTGGTAAAGGTGGTCACATCGCTTCTGATCACTTCTCCATGCAGCACTCCACAACATATCAGAGAAAAATGAATTTTACTCTCCAGTTGTGTTTTGTTTGCCTCCAGTCCATGCAGTTATCCTGTTCACCTCCTTCTGGCACCTCGCATCAGAGAGCTGAGCATGGGTATTTTTTTTAAGCAGGTTTACAATCCCATATTAACATCTGGTTCCTCTGCTGCCTCAGTGATTATTGCCCATTTCCTGACTGTATAATTCTTTCCCCTCAGCTGCTTGCTGCAGTTACCACAAAGTGTTTTATTGCAGAGGTGACTATTTGATAACTACAACAGTGGAAATGGTAGACCTGGAGTAAAAATGCATCTGCTGCTCAGCAAAGGGTGAAATGTGGTTCCTAAATTTTTGTAATCCCTGCTATGCCCTTCGTTATGATAATATGGGAATTGTGGTTGTGCTGGGAAGTGTTGTAAGGCATAATAGCTACTGGGTATGGTGAGAAAAATTGCAGCATTGGTTTATTTTCAAACATCTTGACAGCTTTATTGCTCAGTGGTTACCATGGGCTACTTTTTCCTTGTCATTCTTAAAATGGATTCTCCTTTGCTTTGTGTCTCTGTGGCACCCAGCGTTACCCACCACGCAGAAATTTGGATGGTGGAAGAGACATCACAAACATTCTTTTCAACTCCTCTGCCACACCACAGGGCTGAGGAGCCGAAGACTGGGCAGGCCTGAGCTCAGGGAGGGCTCACCCAAGCCTCAAGTACACACACAGGCTGTGAGCTCCAGAGCTCTTCAGCTGCAAATAGGTAAAACCTTACAGAAAAAAAGGCCTTGTAAAATCATGGCTCAGGCCTGCTACTTCAGCTGAGTATGACTAACAACTGGCCTGACAAATACCCGTGAGAAAAGAAATTTGTGTTTGTAGAAATAATTCTGTACCTGTGGAAAAATAATGTAAGCATCTTTAGGAAAAAAGAGTTTTTAACAGACACATACACTAGTAACTACCAACCGATAAACTAGATAACAAGTTACTAACCAAGCGGAATTAAACACAATGCTTTAAAAAAACTATATAAACATGAACTGTAAATAATAAAGATAAACTATTACCACATTAAAAACGGGTATCTTGTCCATCTCTACTGTGACACTCTTCTTTTGGTGAAAGGTGCCCTGAAAACAGAATCACTGAGGGAAAGACCTCCAAAATCATCGAGCCCAACCTTCAGGAGATCCCCACCTTGTCATCCACCCCAGAGCCATGCCCAGCCACTCCTTGAACACCTTTTTATTGCCACCAGCTCCCTGGGCAGCCCCTTGCAGTGCCTTTCAGTGAGGGAATTCCTCCTGATGTCCAACCTGAGCCTCCCCTGGGGCATTTGAGGCCATTTCCTCTTGATGAAACAGGCACACAAACAGATTTCATCCTTTGAAGAGCTGTCAGTCACTCATCCCAGCCTGTCACTCACGCAGGCTGAGCCTTGAGCCTGTCATGGGCTTTCCAGCTCCACATTTATCTGAAAGGGTGCACCTCTTTCCTTGACCTTTGGGCTGTTCTAATAAGAAGTTTATGCAGAACAAGCTGAGCTATACGCTCATTTTGTGTTGTTTTTTTTCTGCTGCTGGGTTGCAGGAAGCTTTTCCTGAAGGTTGCAGGCTGTGCAATGTGGTCTGCTCTCTTGTCTTGGTGTGCCAAGCCAGGTGTCTGCTGAGGAAGGGCAGGAGCCTCCCCTGAAATGGAAAACGTAAATCCCCTCCCCCTGAATTACTGCAATTTTGTAATTAAGGGGCTCTCAAAGATATGGGAATAGGAATAGCAGTTCTTTACTAGGAAAATTAAAAATACAAATGAAATAGTACAAAAAGAAAACAAACCCCTGCCAGAGTCAGAGCAGGAGCTGGCCCCCCGTGGGTCAGGGTGGTGGCAGCAGTGCCATTCCATGGTGGCTCAGCCCTCCTGCAGGGCCAGCTGTGGTTCTGCTGGAGCAGGGATCCTGGACAAGGCTGGAGTTTTCCTCTGAAGCTCCAGGGCTGCTGGAGATGGGCCTGCTCTTCCTCTGGGAATGCAGGGGAGAAGAAAGCTGCTCCTCTGGGAATGCAGGGGAGAAGAAAGCTGCTCCTCTGGGAATGCAGTGGGCAGAGGCTGCTGTGCTGTTCCCAAAGCTCAGATTGTATCCAGGTAGGAATGCTTGGCTCCTGCCCTGGGCAGAGCATCTCCCATGGGATGATGGAATTTTATCAGCCATGCAGGGACACTCACCGGCCGTGGACAGAAGATAATTAATAATTAATGGCCCGTGAACAGCAGAGATCTCCTGGAGGGAGGATTGGCTGTGGGAGAGATAAAGAAAAAACTGCCCAATGAACAGCAGAGAACTGCCCCAGCTCTGACAGATGGGAATGGAACACACACCCCTGCCACATCTTGTAACCCAAGACAGCTCTGAAAAAGCCTTTGGTCCACGTGGAGCCCCTGACTCCCCTGACAGTCCCTCCCCAGCCCTGCTGCCCCACACCACACACTTTGGCTCAGTTTTGTGTTTCCTGCTCTCTGACATCTTCCAGCACTGACCTCGCCCTGCTTTCGCTGACCACAGGGGGACAGTCTGGCCACAGGGACACACCAGGGCCAGAGGGGTTTGTGGAGGTGCTGCAGCGCCTCTCAGGTGGTGGAAAACGAGTCAGTCAGCTTGTCCAGGTCCTTCTTTCCCCCTCCCCTACCCCCATGCCACCAGTGAATGCTTAGGTTCGTGGTTTTGTTCCTTGTTCTTCTTCCAGGCACTACAAGTTTTAGGTGCCTGCAGTTCAAACAGCTCAGATTTGGAGACTTTTATAATTCAGTGCTGGAAATGCTGCTCTGAGGCAGTTCAGCTATCAAAGCCCTTCACTGGTTACCAGGCAAAACTGCAGGGCTCCTGTCAGGCTGCTGTGCAATGAAGAAAAAAAAAAAAAAAAGTGAATTTTCAAATTTTAGTAGTGAAGTAGTCCCACAAAATACCTGAAGTGTGCTTGCAGCCACTGATTTGTTCCTATGGGGAGCAGGGGAAGATGCTGATCCCTTTTTTTTACACGGAGGAATTGCTGCACAGCACTAAGCACTCAGTGATGAGACCAAGACAGGATTTCTGACAGTAACTACATTATTTTTTGCTATGTTCAAATATGCAAGAACCTGCACATATTAATGTACATATTTGTACGTTATTTGCACATACTGCAAATATGTAATTATTTGTAATTACAATTATTATATATTACAATAATTTGTACATTATTTGTAGATATTAAAGTCTATACAGTACAGGAAAACCTCCAAGGCATCTTCCAGGAGCTGGAAGTGTGCAAAGCCCAGCATGGGCCAGCCAGGCCGTCAGTATCCATTATTTTAGTGAATCTTTGGGAACGTTTTTCTTAAGAATTCTGGTTCTGCAAAGGGGGAATTAGAAAGTGTCCATTTGGTACAGTAAAGGATGCTTCATAAAATTATAGTGGCAAAACTCCCGAGTATATGGAATGTACATTTGAAAAAAAAACCAAAAACATGCTCCACAGTAGTACAGTATATTAGTTTTAAAAATAACTTCCAGTATGTATTCGTGTTAGAAGCATTCATACAGGGTACCTTATCAGAGTTTAAAGCATTTTTTTGGTTGCCTTTTCGGTCAGATTAAGTAACTAATGTAACCATTTGAATAAATCAGCCCCTGGACTCCTTTCATGTAGGATAAATGGTATCGCTTGCCAGAAGTGTAACATGATTTAACAGTTGTGCCTCATATGATACATCTCTGCAAGTTGGAAATCTGGATGATAAATGGTGTGATAAACATTGGAGAGGCACCAAATTCCAAGGAGATTACTATTGCCTCCCTTAAATAAAACTAAATGGGAAAAAATCTACTTTATGTTCACTTTCCTTTGAAACTGACAGGGAAATAGTGAAAGGAGCTTGGATTGCAGTCAGACTTTCTCCTCAGTTGTTTCACCATGTCCTTTTGTCACAGCCACTCTAAATGTGTTTCCTCCACAGAAATCCTTGTGAAACCCTAGCTGGGCGTGGGATGCCCCGCTCACACCAGGTTTGTTTCAGAAAATCCTCTTTTCCAGACATGTGCTCACACTCTCCTCCACCCATTAAAACAATGCTGTCATTAATTTTCTCCCCTTTCCAGAGGTGATGGCTTCAAGATTCACAGTTGCAGTTCCCTTTCTTCTGCTGGCAGTAGATCTGTAGTTTTTATATCAGTCTGGCTTGTTCAGTCTCCTGCCTGGGATAATTTTAATTTTTTTTTTTTTTTTTAATAAAGAGTAAGTGCTTGTGAGAACCAGCAGTGAGGTATTCTTACCTTAAGTAATGCTGACTTTTCCTGGAGGGTTTCAACACCAGGATGCTCATTGGCTACCAGACTAATTTCTTTACACTGCAAATGATGCCCAGGGGTGAAATAACATGAATACTGAGGCAAATTTTCCAACATGTGCTCTTTAAAACTCCCCCCTGAGCTGGGAGAATGACCTTTGGTGAACAAATGTTCTCTCACCTTCAGTGTTCAGAACTAATAATGTTTTAGTACTCTTACATGATTAATTCATAGGCTTTATTTTCAACACAGCAATTTCTACTCTCTGCCTTTCTTGTGGCCTCAGATTTGAGGCAATTTGTTTTCCAAGCCTGTCAATGCTTTATTCAGTTGTTTGTGATTTTGGTGCGCTGCTGAGGTAGGACTTGGTTTGCACTTACATGTGACACTTTTAGCACTTACAGGGAACTTGTTCAGCATAAGCTGCTCACCAGCAGCAGCTAACTTTGCCCAAGCCTTGGGCTGCAGTGAACTTTCACCTGGTTGTGCTGAATTTTTTACCTAGAAAATTAAAAGGCCCCAGAGCCACTCAAGCCAGAGGGTGAGGAAGCCAGGTTCATTAAGAGAAGCTGCCACCTTAGAGATAAAAGAGAAAAAACCCACCCAAACAGAGGGGCCCAGTGAAGAATGGGGAGACTCCAGACCCAATTATCAGCTCTGGTCAAAACCACTGCGGAAGGGGTGGAGAAACTGGGTTGTGAGGATATGAGCGTCCAGGAATTTCTTTGGTTGAGATCCCTCTTTGCAGGCACTCAAGTGAAACATTTCATAGAGGAATCTCTCTTTCAGGTATCTTTGGTCAATTCAGCAGCAATCTAGAGTTGAGCCCTGTTGTGGTGGTGGCTGTGGACAAAAGTTGTTTTCAATAAACTCAGCTTTAGCCCTTCAAAAGTTGTGCCTTTGAGCCCTGTCTTTCTGTAATGCTGGTCCTTACAGCTTGCCAAAGGGTTTGCAGGCTGGGAAGATCCCTGGGTAACATCCTGGATTTCCCAGCAGTGTTCCTTGCTTACGTCTTTTCTTGGCATTGAGCACTTTCTGTCACAAACCTTTCCCTCACCTTGCGAGTATTTGATCTTCCCAACCTTAATCATTCTATGACTCCACTGAAAGACCTGCTAGGAGGAAAGGAGGAAAGCTGCAGGTTTTTCCTTTTTTTTTTTTTTTTTTCCTTTGATACTTTTTGTTCTCTTAAAGCAGAAGGATAGCAAAAGTGATATTTATGATATACATTATACCCCTGAGTGTGAGCTGAGGGGGCAAAAGGCTTCCCTGATTCTCCTCAGGTCATGGGGGTGCCCTGATTCCTACATCTACCAGCATGTGCATAATTTAAAGCCCACCTTAGATGAAGTGGCAATTACTTTCTTGTGCTGAGCCCCATTTATTTTTTGTTAATTATGCCATCATTTACTGCCAGTAAGCATGGGAGCTGGAAGACAGGAGTAATGTCTTTCTGTGTCCTTTCACTTCTGAGCTGCTCTGGACTCTCTGATAGAAGGTTTCCACTTGCTCAGATTTCATTACAGCCTTTGCTCAGCACTCATGTTATTCCTCTTTAAAGGGACTCAAGCACAGCTCAAAAAACCACACAGGCTCTGCCAGACATTTTCCTGGATGACTTTTATGTCGCTAATAATTCTAATTATGTTGCTAATAATGCCTGTTCTTTTGACAAAGATGGTTCCCTCTCTCTCAGGTTTACTAAATGAATTATTCTGAGTAATTACTTATCTCATTTTGGTTTTGTTTTTGTTTTTTGTTTGTTTTGGTTTTTGGGTTTTTGTTTGTTTATTTGTTTGTTTTTTGGTTTTTTTTGTTGTTGTTTTTTTTTTTTTTTTTAGTATCACCTTTGTTCCCTTGGTGTGTCTCAAAGAGGAATCCTGCTCAGATAGACTTTGGCTTTACAGGTCCAGGTGTGTTTCTCTGCTGCATCTCTACAGGACACTTGGAGCCTTTTGTAAATGTGATGCCAATTACCTCCAAGAAATTCAATGCATTTATATCTCCCAAACCAAACCCAGTGGTGGCTGCATCTGGTGCTACAGAGTCAGATGGCATTTAATGTGTCTGCTCTGTGGGAAACGAAAAAAAAAAAATTAAAATTTCTCTGTGTTGGCATAACCCTTTGCACCTTCTCATGGATGGAGCATTTCCTTCCACCTGTTTTCAAAACAGCACTGATGCAGCACAAGGCCCCTCGGCCCTGGCCACAGGTACCTGGATGGTTTTTGCTGTGCAAACAGGGGATTTTGGCTGCAGAGTGGAGAAGCCCTGAGCCCCGTGGCTTCTGTCCTGGCTCTCTGTAGGGTGGGCTGCTGGGCCAGCTGGGAAACTGGCCCGGAACCAGGCAGCTGCTTTCCCTCAAAGCATTCTATGAAATCAAAACTTTCTAAGGGACCATGCTGATCTCACGGAATTGACATTTTTCTAAAGGAAAAAGTCAGGTTGGAAAATTCCCTGCTCTAATTGGTGTGTTCCCCTCCAGAACAAGGCTTCTGACTTTTCCTGTGGGAGGTTATGGGAGCTCCATCTCTGGCAATGATCGGATCATCAAAACAAAAAGAGATAAAGCCTTTGCATGTGCTGCACTCTACCTATCCAACCCTGTTCTTCTTAGACTGTGATGAGCAACCCTTATCCACTGAAGTGGCTTAGAATTTACTGAAATTAACACTTCATTGGAGTCTCTGTGACTGCAGAAGTCATTCTTTATTCCATTAAAGCATTTCAGGTTATTCAACAGCCATCCTAAAGCTGGTGGCTGTGTCTCACTCAGCATCCCTGCTCCAGGGATGAGGGTACAAGCAAGGACTGAACTGTCCTGTGGGTCCAACAGGTGATTTTGAGATTTGGGGTGAATACTATGTGGATAAGTGTGGGTTCTCTGCTTGTTTTTTTCTACTCTGTCAGGGTTAGGATCGAAGGCACCCGAGATGATGGTTCATGTTCAGACTCAGGTGTTTATTGTTTCTTATCAGTGTTACAGCTTCACAGCAGTGAGTTCTGCAGCCTTTCATTAGCAAGGCACAAAATGGCTAACTATCTCCTGTTAACAAAGTCTTTTAAGGCTAAACTATCCAATTTAGAACTGACACCTGGATTATTTTCACTTTTAACCCAATAGCCGATCCCTTGAAGCTCACAATGCAGACTTTTCTGCTCAGTTACAAAATGCCACCCAAACCCAGGAAGAAGAAGGAAGAAGAAGGTGAAGAATAACAACCTGTCTCCACCCTAAAACCTCCATCTTGCTTCATATTTATTACTATATTCTAAAACCCCAAACTTTAGTTTTCCACCCAGTGATATCACACACTTCCAACCAACTCAACACCTGTAATCCCAGTGCTATCAGTCAATTTTGGAAGCCTTTTCCACAGCCTCAGGTCAAATGCAGTGCTCTCTTGTGGGTCTGTGCCTTTCAGCACAGAAAGTTTAAAATTCTCAGCATCCAGGGTTCCAACAGATAAGGAGAGGGGAACACAAATTCTCATCAAGAGCACAAGGGGAAATGGCCTCAGATGCCCCAGGAGAGGCTCAGGTTGGACATCAGGAGGAATTCCCTCACTGAAAGGCACTGCAAGGGGCTGCCCAGGGAGCTGGTGGCAATAAAAAGGTGTTCAAGGAGTGGCTGGGCATGGCTCTGGGGTGGATGACAAGGTGGGGATCTCCTGAAGGTTGGGCTCAATGATTTTGGAGGTCTTTCCCAACCTCAGTGATTCTGTTTTCAGGGCACCTTTCACCAAGTGTCACAGTAGAGATGGACAAGATATCTTTTTTTATTTTTTTAAACACAGTTTAATAATTAATATTATATAAGTTTAATTTATTAGTTTATATTTATTATTTACAGTTCATATGACAGCTGTGCTCACTCTTCCTGCTTCCTTTCTGTGCAGAGGGCTCAGAAATCCTGCAGCAGCGTTGGGATGGGAGAGAGTCTGACCTTGGTCTGGGCTCACAAGGAGGATGTGGAGTGTTGTCTGCACCAATAAAGCAGTGCTGGATTTAGGAAAGATCATTTGGTATGAGGAGATTTTCTTTTGGGAGTAGTTCAGCTTGGATGAATCCCACTGCATGAAATGAGGGGGAGAAAAAAAATTTAAAACTGATGGGACATTGCATTTAGTCATTGCTTGTGTTTGAAAATACAGCAGGGGAAGCATGGTTGAACAGTGGTGAACAATACAGATGCTTCTACTCACCTGGAAAGTATTTTGCAATTTTTTTTTTTTTTTTGGAACAGTGAAATTCAAACTTTCCTGCCTGAATAAAGAAGATAAAAACCGCCCAAATTCTAATGTTATTAGATGAGATAAAGGTGGGGTCTCTTTTGTCTGATAAGCTGTAAATTATGTCTTCCATAGAAGAGTACCGGGAGAGGCCATGTATTTAGGTTTAAGGCTCTCTGAGAAAACAGCTTTTGAAGCAGGGCAACTTTAGCAGAAATCCTGAATGAAAAGAGCTACTTAAAGATGCTCCTTCTCAAAGCAGATGTTCCCTTTTTGTATATGCTAGTGAAATAAAAGTGAAAAAAATTAAATGAACAGAAACGATAATTAAAAATAAAGAGAAGCAAGTGAGTTTTTTCCCCCCACCTACTAGCAACAGAAACTGTTTTCTGTTCTTTTGTTTTGCCTGCTGTTGTTTAGGAGTCACAGAGCCTATTTTTGGTAGTTGTGCTCCAGAAACCAAAGGCACTCAAGTTTGTAAGGAGGGAGGGATTTCTTTTCCTTCCTGTCTGGCAGCCCTGGGCCTGGCTGGAAGGGGAGCTGCAGGTCCTCTTTCCTTGCTCTGGTAGCCCAGCACAGCTCTGAGGGAGCACTGGAATCCTCAGGGAGCACTGAAATTTGTTTTTTTTTGTGGCCAGCCTGCATAGTCTTGAGTTTGTCATGCTGCAAAGACAGTGACTGGCACTCAGAGGGCTGGGGAGGGTCATTAGAGGGAAAGCAAAATGCAGTTTGGAGAATCAGGAGCTATGAAAGAATTCAGGTGAATTTTGTGCTCAGAATTTTAGATAAAGAGTTAAAAAATTACTCCTACTTGCTACAATAATCTCTTTGAATAGACCCATGGGCAGCTACACCCTCTCTCCCTTCTTTTTTTTTTTTTTCCTAAAAATCAGCCAGCATCCCATCTAACTAAAGAAGAGAAGAATTCACACGTGGATGGTGCCAGAATGTTACTGCATTGTATGGGATATAATTATGTGAAATATCTAGAAGCTGATAAGTGTTCACACAGAACTTCATTCATCAAGAAAAAACCAGTCCAGCCTCACAGTGCTGAGTATCAGGATCCCATTTAATTCCTATTTAAACCACTTACACTTGTCTTGTTCTCTTCCTGTACAGCAGCAATTCTTATTCCCTGAGCCCAGAGGGGCTTATTTCTTCTGGCTGTAGTATTGCTGAGGACAGGAGGGAACAGTCTCCACCCATTGTTTCGTGCATTTGAAGTTGTTCTGCTGACAGAGCCCGTGTCTAGCAGCCAGAGACCCCGATTCCAAGTGCAGAAAATTTTAATTGAGCCCAAAGGGTGGCTGTGGAATTCCAACACGACCTTAAGAAAACAAAACTTTAGTAGCCACTGTTAGAAATTTCAGTCTGAGGAGTCTCGGAAGATGAGTCTGTTCCACACCTGCTGCATGTTCCAGGGACACAGGAGAGCCATGGGTATAGACTTGGAGGAGTGCTAAAAAAAAAGAAATTAAATCCCACGGTGTCTTAGCAGCAGCTGAAGAGGGAGCATACTCCTGAAAGACTCCCTTTCTCCTTGTGGAAGAACTCACATTTCAGAAATGGGATGTCCCAGGCTTCTGGTGTGCTTTACAAAATTTAGAAGAGAGCATTTGGGCTCTGCAGCAGCTCCGGGCCGGGCAGAGCCTGCGGGAGCTGGGCCCGGGCAGGCTGCAGAAGGGAACGCCGAGAGGGGATCCCATCCGTCCGTGCCAACATCTCCAGGGGCTGCCGGAGCACGGGCCGGGCTCTGCTCGGTGCTGCCGGGGCCAGCGGCAGCAGCGGCGGCCGGCAAATAAAGGGCAGCGAGTGGCAGGCCGGCAGGAGGGAGAGCTTGTGTCCATGGAGGGGCAGAGCCCTGCAACAGCTGCCCAGGGAGGGCCTGGAGTGTCCCTGTCTGGAGCCATGCCAGCCCCAGCTGGACACCTTCCTGTGCCCCTGGGCAGGGGAATGGGACTCTCCAGACATCCCTTCCTGCCCCAAACACCCTGGGATTCTGTCTCTTTGAAGGATTTCTTAGTTCATCATATAAACCCTTCCACACAGCAGCACCAGGGCAGTGCTCTCTAATTATTTATGACTTACTAAGTAAGGACGGATAACATTTGCTCCACAAATGCCTTAATCTAATTAATATACTGGGGTAAGTGCCCAATTAAGCAGTTGATTAAAACCTCAAGGAACTTGACTGTATGCACACGAAAATGCTTTAAACATATTACTGAAAAGCTATATTTGGGATTTGCCTACAGGGCAAAAATATAGTCATAATTTCCCTGTAGGGCTGTTATACAGCTGGCTTTATATCAGTGTGTGGAAAATGTGGAATTGTGATAATTGTTCACCTTCTTCCCAACAGTATAGTTGCTTAATTTCATGGGGGTTAATCTCTAAATGGAAGCATGTGTAAAAAAGCAGCAGTTTCATTTAAAAAATAAAAGTTTCTAGGAATCTATAAGCTTATTGCAAAAGACACATAAAAACTTGGTCTCTAGAGAGGAATGAGACCTTGAGCATCACTTTTTTACACTTCACTCCAGAGATTTAAATCCCCCATGAGGTGCACATAAAACGGATGATTTTAAAGCTGTGTTTTAATGATGAGGGACCTCTTGCCTGGATGGCTCTGGTGCCACTGACACCCCCTTGCCTTTTCCACGCAGGGAGAGCAAAGCTGGGGCAGTTAAACCCTAGGGACACGGAACACAATGCAGGACTTGTCTGGGACTGGGCCTTGGGAACCTTGGATCTTCCCAGTGACAGAAGTTCCCCACCCGCCCATCCCACACTCTTCCTCAGTTTCCCTTCAGGATTTTCGTGCTGCACCTCAGGAACGCTGCTCCAGATGTGTTTTCCAGGCAGTCTAATATTGCTTTAGCACAATATTCCATGGAATTAGCAATGCTCCTAGGTGTCTAATTCTGATGAAAAAACTCCCTGTAAAACATGTACAAAATAAACACTTGTGCTGTTATTACAAAATGTACTTATTCTAGGTTTTTCTTTCTACTTCATGGTTTAATTCTTTATTAATCTTTGTTTCAGTGTTCATGGATGAGAGGCAGACTGGGCTGCTAGATTTGCTCTAAGCTGTCTTAAAAAAGACTTTTGAGTGAATATGTCCCACAGGGTGTGATAAAATAAAACCTAATGTGCTTTAGGCCAGTATAAACACTGCAAAATTGAAACCTTTCGTCTTGCTGGAGTCATCATTGGAGAAGCTTTCCAAAAGTGCCAGGAAATAATTTTGTGTGTCTGATTAACCCTGTCTGAGCAGCAAAACCACTGACAGCTGATTAGACAAAACGGTCCACACTTTGGGCTTATCTATTTATTGACTTATTTTACTTTTTAACCCGTTTCTATAGCAATATTACAGCATACTGAAATTAATTCCTACAAACACCAGTGTTTCTGGTTGAATCACTGGGTCCAAGCTTCTCTGTGAGTAAGAACATGCCTGGCTGTGTTTGCAATTACCCTGTGTTCACAGCCGGGGTTTTTTCTTTGCCTCTGGAGTATCTCTGTGCCTGGGCTCAGTGGTGGGGGGTGTGCAGAAATACGGAATATTGGCTCTTCCCAGGGAGCTGAGCTGCTGTGAAGCCTCAGCCTGGGCCCAGAGTGGTGGTTTTCAAAGACATGGTGACAGTCTGGGGATGCTCACTTGGCCTTGCCTGGGTTCATTACCAAATAAATGGTCTAAACATTAAACACAATTGCGTTTATCTTTAGTGGAAGTGATGAGTATTATAATGAAATCTGGAGTGCTGGACTTTGGGTTTTTTCCTCCCTTAAGTACCTCAAGTGCTGATCAATTGCAATCCAGTAAAATGAGAACACATTTTGCTCATTTTGTTTAATATCATGACTTGTATTCTTTTCTGTAGTTATGTAGGCAAAGCAGACTATTGTTACACCAAGGATGAATTTGACCTATTCCTCACACATCTGCCAAAATTTTAATTTATTTGGCTTCTCCTTTTATCAAAGGATTTGGATTCTTTCCTTCTTTTTTTATTTTTTTTTAAAGAGTTAACCTTCTGGCATGAATTGCAGCTCCTTTGAGCCAGTTGTTGCTACAACTGAAGCTACCCATGAGATAAAAATGAAATAGAAAAGACATAAACTGGGATCATGGCTGAGCACTATTGATGGTTTCCCTCCCCAAAAGGACGGGCTGCATCATCCCTGTGTTGTATAGTCTCACATTTTAGAAGCAGCATTACCTGTCCCATCTTTTACCACCCACTGTGGACTTATTTTTCCGCAGTTCAGTAGTCTCAGATTATTTCTTGCTGGACAAGCTGTAATTTTAGATGGGCTGTGGTTTTATTTTAAATGCTAGAAAAATGTTATTCTGCTGTGGTTGGAGGACAGACTAATTAAAATTATTGTTCCAACTTCTTCATAAAGAAATAAGACCATAAGTGGAGATGGAAATAGATATCAGAGGCTATTGTTACTGTATTTTGATTTTTCTTTTTGAGCACTTTTCCTTTGGAAGTGTTTTGACTTGTGAGCTGAAGCATCCTGCTTTCTTTGTGGCTGAGAGAGCGGGAGTGGAGGTTTTAATCTGGCAATTATATCCCTTTCCTAAGGGCGTCCTGCTGAGTTTTGAAGTTTTCTCTCACCTGGGAAGTGAGCGACTGCACTGACACAACTGTCAGTTTATAAGCCCAAAGCACAGGGCATCAATGAGAAGAACGAGCTATTTAAACTTGAAAGTTGCCATTTTTCTCTCCTCCCATGCAGTTGGTGTTGCAGTATTTGCTTCTGATTAAAATGTAGCCCAAGGTTTGATGTCTGCATGGAGCAACACTCTTTATCTGGCACATTATTTAATCTACTGAGCACACAAACTGGTATGTTTAGTACAGCAGGCTTTAAAATCAAATTTTTCTTTTTTTTTAATGCACAAATTCCTCACTGTGAGAGAATATCAACAAAATGTTGTAGCAGTTGCTGCCTGAAAGAGCTGAGCATGCTTGCCATCAGATTGTTGGTGTGTGGATGCCTGTAATGACAACATGTAAAAGTGAGTGAGATCAGAGGGAGAGAAAAACAACAAACTTCAGAGTATCTGCAACAAAGCTCCAGACCCATCCTTTCCATCCTGTAAATAACAATCAAACTGTTATTCTCCAGGGCATTACAAATCTGACTGCACTTTTTTCCTCTCTTCTTGGCTTGGCTATTTATGAATTTATTGAAAATGTTTACTGAAAAGGTCCCTTCTGCTGCTGGCAGTTGGTTGCCAATTCTTGTTTTTACTGCCCTTGCCAAATGGTCCCTCTGTTTTGCAGAACATCACCTGGGCTTCTCTGAGCTGAAGGGAAGGGAAATGCTGGGAAATTTGGAAAGGAGGTTTTTGATCTGCTGTCAAGGGTGACAAAACATTGACTAGAAGTACTGTGAGCAAGTTGTTTGTAAAATTTACCAGGGGGAAAAAAGTAAGAAATATCAATGAGATTACAAACTGATAGTGTTGAAGGACTATTTTAAAATTCCATTTGTTGCAAAGCTAGTGTGGGAGGAGACAGAATTGTATGTTCCTATTAGGAAAAAGAGGACAGCCATGCCTTTACTCGCAAAGAAAGTTGGCCAAAACTCTGGTGACAAGTTCTACGGTCGATTTGAGTCATTGTGGTGCCCATCTGTTCTGCAGCAGTTACCAAAGACAAGTTTGCTGAATGAAAAGGTAAATTTTGCCTGTGGCTGCTGCTATTTCTACTACATGTAGAGTTCCATGTTCTTGTCATAGTGCTGGGACCTCACCACCCTTGACTCAGGAAGGATATTTAAGCAGCTGCAGAATTTTTTGGTTGCCTTCTTCCAGGCCCTTCTTTCCTCTGCCTGTTTTGCCTTCTGCTGGAAATGGTTTTCCTTAACCAGCCCAGATTTGCACCATGGCTGAGATTTCCAGAGCAGAAGATCCCACAGGCAGCATTTGGGGAGACCAACAGCCCCATCACAGAATCATGGAGTGGCTTGCATTGGAAGGCACCTTCAATCCGAGGGACCTCTTCTTCCAATCCTGCTGCATGGGCAGGGACACCCCTTCCCTTCCCTTCCCTTCCCTTCCCTTCCCTTCCCTTCCCTTCCCTTCCCTTCCCTTCCCTTCCCTTCCCTTCCCTTCCCTTCCCTTCCCTTCCCTTCCCTTCCCTTCCCTTCCCTTCCCTTCCCTTCCCTTCCCTTCCCTTCCCTTCCCTTCCCTTCCCTTCCCTTCCCTTCCCTTCCCTTCCCTTCCCTTCCCTTCCCTTCCCTTCCCTTCCCTTCCCTTCCCTTCCCTTCCCTTCCCTGAACTTCCCTTCCCTGAACTTCCCTTCCCTGAACTTCCCTTCCCTTCCCTTCCCTGAACTTCCCTTACCTTCCCTGAACTTCCCTTCCCTTCCCTGAACTTCCCTTCCCTTCCCTGAACTTCCCTTCCCTGAACTTCCCTGAACTTCCCTGAACTTCCCTTCCCTGAACTTCCCTTCCCTTCCCTGAACTTCCCTTCCCTTCCCTGAACTTCCCGTCCCTGAACTTCCCTTCCCTGAACTTCCCTTCCCTTCCCTGAACTTCCCTTCCCTGAACTTCCCTTCCCTTCCCTGAACTTCCAACCCAACCCAACCCACTCTATGAATAATTTCCACCAGGTTCCCCACCTGAGCACACCGAAATGTTGGTGTAGGAACACTTCCCCAGGGAGGTCCAGCCTGACTACGGGCAGCAGTCCTGCCGTGGGGGCGTGGAGCTCGGTGCAACACACATTTGACAAAATATTTTTGCTAAGTCTCTTAGTCTAGCTTCCCCCACCTCCCTAAATAACCGCTTTTCATTTTTGCAGTGATTCCTGTTCACAGTTCTGACACGTACCCAGTCCAAGCTGTTGCATGCTACAATCTGCTAAATTTTCTGGCAAAACTTGGCACTGTTCTTTTTTTCTTTCTTCCCCTTTTATTGACAGCATTGATGCTCTCTCCAAAATGTAGAGAGGAACAGCACAATTTGTGAGGGTCAGATTTGACTTTGGAAGGGAACACGCTGTTCCTGTTGAAGTCTATTGATGCCTGGGGAAATGTCTGATGGCAGAATTTCATTCCTGAGCAAAAAGATGTCACACAGGCCATTGATTTGGCCTTGTGGATGAAACCTGATCTGATCTAGACTGTAGCTGGAGGGCACAAGGCCTTACTTTTGTCTGTTGTATGAAGTACAAGAACATTTTGTGTTTTTATTGCTAAACCCCTGATAGGCAAAAAGCAGCAAACCCCCTAAACTGGTGGATATTATATATAGAGCTCCACATTTCTCCCAGCACAGCCAGAAATCCTGAAGTTAGCATAACTCACTTAAATGGTGACAATTTTGTCATTTTTTTCAGCATTTATGTGTTACTGGATTTACTAGGCCAGCTGTACCTCTCACTCTACAAGTGTTGTAAATCTGTGGTAACGAGTTTGGAAGAAAGCCAGAGGCATTTACCACTCAAAGAGAGGACCTGGCCCCCAATTAGCTGCTCACTCCTGGGCCATCTTCATTAACCACAAGACATCAAAAGCAACGTCCTGTCACTTTTTGAAGTGGGTTGGAAAAACATGGAATGATTTTCCAGGGGACAAAAGAAACAGCCTGGTCATAGTTCAGTTTTGCTGCTGAAAATTAAGGCAGAATGTGTTGGGAGTCACAGTGAGTGGCAGAGTTGAACACCCTGAGCGCTGTGGGAATGACCTTGGAGAGGATGAGGAAACCTCTGAGAACATCCTGGAGATGGCAAAAAAGGTAAATCTTTAATTGCAGATGATTTGGGGAAAAAACTGAGGGTACAGAGCACCCCAGGAACAAAGATGAGGGAAGATGTGTTGACCTGGTTCAATTTTCATTATCTTGGGAAGAACAGTGACTTTCTATAACGAAAGAAAGTGTGAAGAGATATACTAACAAAGCTGGAATACTTATTGTTAAAACCAAGTGACTGAGGAACTTAGGAATGATCAGGAGCTGGTGAGGATGAGGAACAGTGGGCCAGCATGCAGATTGAGGGGAAACAGGAAAAAAAAAAAATTAGACTGATGACCTGTGTTCTGACCTTTAGAAGAAATAAGGAAGAGGAATGGCTGGACCTGGCTCTCAGTGATCTGGTCTGACAAAGCAGAGATTGGTCAAAAACTGGGCTTTATGAATCTTGGAGGTCTTTTTCAATCTAAAAGATTCTGTGACTTCACTGTAGAAATAAAAGAATCTTTTAAAATAAGATCTTATTGTTAAATATATTTTCTGCATACTGCCAAGCTAGGTTTATTTACCGATTTTTCTGGTGCTAATTTTTATTTCTATTCTGAAAAACAAATCAAGGAGAGATCACTCTTAATAAATCCATTAATCTCTATTAGCACTGGGAAGCAAATAACATCACTGAGGCTACTTGAGGTAGATCTGTGCACCTAAAAAGCAAGTTGTGGTTTCCTGTGTTGCTGACACATTTGGCTACAGGGACTGGGGGTCTTTCCTCAGTAATGCTGGGGACAGCCCACAAATTTGATGGAACCTGGACAAAACCCATCCTCACAGGCCTCTTTTCCTCTGAGTTTTCAGTTTAAGTCTCAAAGTTTCAGACTGAATTGGTCACAGGTTTTCTCTTCTACTGCTACACATAATTCTTTGTGTGCCATGAGCCAGCAGCCCAAACAGCTGACTGGGAACAGCTTCTTCTGTTGCTGGCACTGCTTGCAAAAGATTTTGCAAGTTATTTGCACTTTATATTTTAACTATGCTATAAGGTTTGGTGATTTCAAGCAGTATAATTTCATACACTTTCATGGAGAGTCTTTTATCTTTTGATGTGCCCCTATTAATGAACGACTGGAATGCAAAAAATATCTTTGGAAATGCATGGAGCACATAAAAATAATTTCATAATAATTTGTGCAGAAGGCAAACTCCCTCTTCACCATAAGTAGTAAATGACCTGCTTATGCCCAGTGCCTGAGACTTCATATTATTTTATAATTAAATAGAAGATGTCCCATCCTGGGTGAGTGAGGGAGATTTTTACCATCCCTCCCTTTGGAATTCTTTTAACTGCAGGGATATATTGTATTGGTGAATTTCTCAATATACTGTTTTAATGTGTCCAGCCCTGGGCAGCCCAGGAAGGAGCTGGAGCTGCTGCAGCCGGGCCAGAGGAGGCTCCGGGATGGGCGCAGGGATGGAGCAGCTCTGCTGGCAGCAAAGGCTGGCACAGCTGGCATTGCTCACCTGGGCAGCAGAAGCTTTGGGCTGAGCTCAGCGTGGCCTTGCGGGGCCTGGAGGGGCTGCGGGAAAGATGGACACAGACAATTGCCAAGGGCTGCAGGGACAGCAGCCAGGGAATGGCTGCCAGTGCCAGAGGGCAGGGCTGGATGGCATCTTGGCAATGGGGAATTGTTCCCTGGCAGGGTGGGCAGGCCCTGGCACAGGGTGCCCAGAGCAGCTGGGGCTGCCCCTGGATCCCTGGCAGTGCCCAAGGCCAGGCTGGACACTGGGGCTGGGAGCAGCCTGGGACAGTGGAAGGTGTCCCTGCCATGGCAGGGTTGGAATGGATGGGTTTTATGATCCTTTCCAACCCAAACCATTCTGTGATTCCGTGATTCCTCTGATAAATATGAAACCACTTTTGCTTTTTGTATTACATTCAACAACGCCTTGCCATGTTCCTTCTCATAAGTTTTACACAGATTGTTACAGGTCAGATACCCCAAACTTTGCTGCCTGTTGAAAATAGGATATGCAGTGTCCAAAATATAAAGTCATGACTAATATTTGTCACCTGTGTTTCAGAACATAAACCCATTAAATTCTCAGAACTCTCTGGCACCTTGCAGTCCAAAATCAACAAGATACTTGGCCATTCCATGTGTAACTTGAAGGCCAGTGCTGTAAGTTTGCTAAAATCTCGGGAGCTGCAGTGACTCACAAGAATAAACAGTACTTGGAATTTGTTAAAGAGTCATTAAAAGTTACTTGATACGAACATTAATATTTTCTTTGAGTTATTTAATATTGCAGACTTGAATTCATGACAATATCAACCGAGAAGTAAATGTGGCACTGAAAGTGATTTATTCTTGCAATAATTGAAAAATCTTCTGGTAAGCAATGTGTAGGGACCAGAGGGTTTAACTGGAGATGGATGTTAAAAATATACAAAATAAATAAATAATTTACTTTCTTTGGGTTTTTCCTCAGCCAATCCACATCTATTGAGTTCAATGACAGTAGGATCAGGTGCACCTCCTTTAAACCAACCTTCATTAATGCTCGGAGGGAAGCAATGCTGCTCAAACAAGTTCCAGGAGGACAATCCTTTCTCTCCAATAATGAAAGGAAATAAAAGGTAGAATTTGCTACTGTGGAAGAAAAATGGCAGACAACTTTAACTCAAAAGAATGTGGAAAAGCTTTTTAAAATGTTTAAGAACTTAGTATGACATTTCCAAAATATTTTTTACCTTTTCCAGAGGAGCCAGGAGAGTTTTTTCCTCTTTCTGAGCACCTTTATTCTCCAGAAAGAGGAACCAAAATTATTTTTATTCAAATCACCATGATGATATTTGGCTATGGAAATTTTTATGCAGGAAATTACATATCTTGCCAGATTATGGACAGAAGTGACTGTGGTAGGTAAACAACCCCTGACTGATTCCATCCCAATGGAGCAAATTGATTCAGAAATTGAAGAAGGGACAACAAAAAAAAACCCCAAACCAAACCAAAACTGGTTATATTTCCATTTGGTTTCATTTTAGTGGGACCAGATCAGTCTGAACATTACCTTTTCAGTGAAGGATGCCACTTCCTACACTCTCCTCCCCATGTCACAGTGTCCATCTGCACCATGTTACAGGGAACACCAAAGACTTCTGGCAGAGTGCTTAGAAAAAATTTCAGCTAGAAGGGGAAGATTCAACAGCACATCAATAAACTAAGATAATCCTTTTCCTGCACATGTTCTCTCTCTGGTATAAAAGTGACATTCTTCTTTACCTTTGTTTTTGTGGATGGGAAAAAAAAGATTTTGAAATAAAAGTGGGACATGCTATTTTAATAAATCTGTCCTTATCTTTAAAAGATAGTAATTATGTTTCAGGCAGGTTTGTGAGGATTAATTAAATCATGCTTGCACAACAAAGATTCTCGGGAAAGGGAGTGATAGATATACAGAAATATACCAAATACTCTGGGTTTTATGCCAAAGTGAAAAAGAACTGCACAAGCGTCTTTAAAATAAGATCCTTTTTGTTCAATAGAGTGGTGTTTACTGACATTTTTCTAATTACTTTTCAAGTCTGTTTCTGGAATAAGATGGTGGGATAGGACATCCCAAGGTTCAGTTTCTACTGTCAAAGCATATATCAAAGTATAAATTACAGTTTAGGAAACTTGGGCAGAGATAGTTATCTTTAAAGCAGATAATCTTGGCCAGGATACTTTAAAGTTTTTATTGGCCTTGCAATGTGAGAAAAAGAAATTGAGACTCATATGAGAAGAGACAGACCTCACAGAGGAGGAGGCTGCAGGACCTGATGGGCTGTCAGTGCATCCTGGGCCAGAAAACGATGACAGCTGAAAATCCTTCCTGAAAATTTGAGGATGGTGAAAGTCTGGATAAAAAAGCTCCTCATGGCACTCAGTGTCACCATTTTTTGAGGAGGGATCTACAGTCATAGCTATGCTGTGTTCTTTGTCCTTTCCTCTGAGGCAGGCTGGACTCAGTACCTGGTTATTAAGAATTATTAGGATTATTTTCTTCTTATGCTGTTGGAGGCTTGCAAATACTTTTTTCCTCATTTTCATGTTGGAAAGGCCGGTGTACATGACAGCATGAAGGACATCCCTGTGCAGGCTGGGGCTCATTTAAAGCTCTGTAAAACTGCAGAAATCCCATCTTACTGCAAACTCCAGTTTGTTTTGTATTTAGAGGGGGAGAAAAAAAGACATAATCTGAGGCTAGAAATTAATACATAATAGAAAAAAGTAGAAAAATGTCCCTACAGTAGTAGCTCTGAAAATGTACTTAAAACATAAGGGAGAAAAAGGACACTGGTAATGTTTTTTATGAAAAAAACAAGCTATATTAATATTGGTTAAACTGTTTTTCTTCCTGCCAGCCACTGTAACAGTCCTAGGAAAATCTGGAAACATCTACTTAGTATTTAATAAACATCTCTGCTTTTCTGCTTTTTTAGATTTAACACTCTTATATAGCCCTGTTCCAAGACCTTTCCTCTTGATTTTATCCTGGGCTAAGCAAGAATAACAAAGTTGAGATCTTGGTGAAAGACACGAAATGTGAATTACTGCCAGTTGTCTGCAGAAATAAGCCTGAGAGGTCTGGAGGTTATCAAGGAGGAGTTTGGCCATGCAGAAGACAACATTGGGAAAGTCAGGCTTGACCCGGACCTCACCTGGAACTTGCTGACCTGACAGAGCCACTAGCAAAGGTTTGGGAAAGTTCTGGGAATGGTTTGGGAAAAACTTAGGGCAGAGACAGCGTCTCACTAAACCTCTCAAGGTGAATATGAGAGCTGTTCTCTCTTTCCTAGAGCTCTTGCAACACCTTTTTACTCCTTCTGCTGATACCCCAGTATTCCAGAGGAAAACTCACTGCCTTGGCTGCTTGAGCTGGGGAATAACACAGATAAATATAAATACCTTTTGGAAGGTGAGAGTGTCAGGGTTTTGCCCTGCTTCCAGACAGTGGTTATTTTGGTTTTGGCTTTGTTTTTTTTTTTTTTTTTTTTAAATAAAACCAAGAAATTTAAGTTTATTCCCTCTTTTGGGCTGGACAAGGCTGTTGCTGCCCAAGTCACTTGCAAGAAGCTGCTTTCTGCAGATTGAGAGGTTTTATAGAGAAAATTAGCATATGTAGCATGAGAGGTGCAAAAGTGAAAGACTGTTTGTCAGATACCTGCAGCCTCATCAGCCCTGCATGTACCTGAAATGCTTTTCACTTTCTACATTGTTCCAAGTGCTTAATTTAAAAAAAAAACAAAACAACAACATACTGTGATATACCAACCTAATTTTGTACTGAGACTGCATTAAAATGATTTTTCATAAAAAAAAATCTTGATCATAATTACCTAATCAATGCTGAACATGAAGGTAAATGAAAAACTACAGCTATTTTTATCTGTTTAAAAGTATATATATATATATATAGTTGCTGTTTATAAAGTTTGCCACCACTTTATTCATCTGCAGCTTCAATTTTTCCTTTCCCTTTCTGAAGGCTCAGTAGCAGAATAATAAGTGTTTTATTCTCCTCAGGCAGACTTACCTGTTTTAAAATTCAGACCTCATATATTTGTATAGTTTGTGCATCAGCAACAGGAATGACATGTCTGTGCTTTGCCACGCAACCCCCCTGACATCTTGCAATCCCAGTTCTGTAATGATGTGTCTGTTACAAGGATGAAAAGCAGAAGTGTGCTACAGGGAGTGAGAAAGATCTGCTGACCTGGAACCAGTCAAATCTGCAGAGACGTTGAGACTGAGTAATGCATGAGCCAGGAGCACTACTTAACAAAGCATAAATTAAAACTTGGGAGAGATCAATTTATTAAATGTGTAAAGCATCTGCGATTCCTACTTTGAAAAGCACTTCAACACTCATAAAAATGAGGCATGTCTCAGAGGCAGATCTAATGGCTTTGGGAGATCCACAAATTTCAGTAACAATGCTCCTTTGAGCACTGATGAACCTAAGCTGTACATACAGTATAAAGAATTCCATTACAAATCCACTGCCCATGCAGGTGGACAGAAGAGCTGATTTTTTTCATAGGTAATTTGGAAGGGGGGATTGCAATTTCCCTGATTATGATTTCAGCTCATTTTTAGTAGTGATTTGCAATTTTTTTACATGGAAAAAGGAGGGGAAAGGATGCAACCAGAGGGGCCTGGAGAGGTGGGAACTTGTTGAAGTTCAACAAGTACTGGTGCTGCAGCCAGGCCGGGGCAACCTCCGGGGTTGATCCAGGCTGGGGATGAAGTAGGATGCAGTGATGATGCAAGGATGACTATTATTAGATTTATTGCCAATACAGTTTCTACATAACAGCTCCATCATCTATTATCCACTATTGCAGTATATTCAGGTTTGGTCCCTCCTGTTGAATTAGAAGCTTCAGTGAGAGCCCCAACTCCCCATCTTTCTGAACCACTCAGAGAAGTCCCAGATTAGTTTCAGATTTGGTCAGAGTTTTTAAAGGGTTACAATTCAAGCAAGTTCAGCTGGACGCACACAGATTTACTGTCTTTGCCTGTGCACAATTCACAATTGTAAAGTACCTATGGAGTAGGTTTTCCCTTTTGCGGGCCAGTGTGCACCAAAGACAATTGCAAACATCTAAGGAGACCACAAAGGAGATGGAGAGGGACTTTTGTCAAGGAGATGAAGTGAGAAGACAAGGTAGAATGGCTTTAAATGAGTTTAAGGGAGAAATTCTTCTCTGTGAAGATGGGGAGACCCTGGCACAGGGTGCCCAGAGCAGCTGTGGCTGCCCTTGGAAGTGTCCAAGGCCAGGCTGGACAGGGCTTGGAGCAGCCTGGGACAGTGGAAGGTGTCCCTGCCCATGGCAGGGGTGGCACTGGATGGGCTTTGAGGTCCTTTCCAATCCAAGCTTAGAACTTAGGTGGAAAGACACTTTTCCCATCTCTAGCAGCCTGTAAATGCAGCAATAAACTTTGAAGATTCTCTAATAAGGTGTTCTACATGGTTCTATTCTCTTGCAGGTGAATCTCATATAAGTAATCGAAAAAATAGTAGTTACAACCACTGGGGCTGTGGTTTGCTTTTCAGCCCAGTGAGATTGGCATGATTTCCATTTCCTTCTCATCAGTTTTGCTGATGTTACCTGAATTTGAATGGTACAAAATTGGCCACAAAGGGAGAGAATCAGGATTTGCATGTTGTCAGTACCATTTAGCACTCTTTGCTGCAAATAAATGCCCTTTGAGAGGGCAAAGTATGATCTGCTGTCCAAATCTTAAGATTTTTGAGCTATTTGCTCTGCAAGAATACCTCTGGACAGCCTTCTTTACAGAGATAATTGTAAAATTCCATGCTTGGGTGTAAGCAGGCAGAGCATCGTCAAATGCTGTACTTGGGTAAGAAACATCTTTTTCACTATTTTTATTAAGTCACATAAGTACATATGTGAATACATGTACAACACACACACAGAGGTTTTATCCACAGCTGAACAAGACCGTGGCAGTTTTTTGAGCAAAGCCATTAATATTTGACCTTTTCTATAAGGACCTTCCTGAAGGGGAGTGACTACAGTCATGTCCTCTTTTGCTTCATTAGGAAAGTATTATCCCTGATGAGGATAAAGAGAGGAGTAGGACAATAAATATCTTCCATCAGACAGCCATTCCCATGTAACTGCTTGCTTTGTTTATGGCACAACCACTAAAACAACAGTGAGAATGCCTGGAATGAAAAATCAGCAGGTTTTTAAAAACCAATAATCTGTTCTTTATTAACTGATATGACATTTTCTTGCACAGTACATAGAATTTATATCTCTGGAGTGCAAGCACATCAATGAGGGTAAGATTTTTGTTTTCCTGAAGTCATTGTAGTAACCTTCACTAACTTAGTAAAGGCCTAGTACTTTGGAAGAGAAAATTGTTTTAATACATTGCTCCTGCTAGCCTGAGATTTATCTCTAGGATGTAAAAAAACCCCTGCAATAAAATGGAAGAGGAGGTTTGGAAAAAAACAATTATTTTCTGGATTTATGGCTGAATAATGGCCTTAATGTTGATTGCTGGTCGTTGCTGGTCATTTCTCTGGATGCTAGACTTTATTATCAATGTAAATCTCATGGGACTGTAACATAATTTGCAGTTGCAATGTACATATAAATGCTGTTTGTGTTCAGCTCGTGTGGGTCTTGCTAGAATCAGTCCAGCTGCAGTGATCCAGCCCAGCTGGGGGGCTGGACGAATTACATTTCCTGGCTGCAGCTTTTATCTCTCTTTCTTTCTCTTTCTCTCTGTCTCTCTCCGTCTCTCTCTTTCTTTCTTTCTCTTTCTCTTTCTCCCCTTGTCTCTCCCATTAACAGTTCAATAAAGCCCACACAATTGGCTTTGCCACATGGTCTCTGACTGGAAGCCCCAAGGCAGGGGCTGCTCCAGCCTTGGGCAGCTCAGGGGGTGTCGGGGTGGCCTTTGTGACACAGGCACCTTGTGTCACAGCCCTGGCTGCCGTGGGCCATTGTGATGCCCAAAGGCCTTTGTGACATGGCAGAGCCTGCCCCGGCTGGGGGTATATAAGGGACACTGCGGGGCCCTGGGCTGGCCAGCGCCAGCAGAGCGGCTGTGTCGCTGTGTCCCGGGACCTGTCTGTGCCACAGCACGCCAGCCATGGACAAGGACGAGGCAAAGCCCAATTCCCAGCCCCCCAGGCCCTGGCCCGGCCCTCGGAGAGCCCAGGCCTTGAGTGGGCAGCAGGAGGAGGCCGAGAGGGGCTCAGGGGGGCCAAGGACAGGGAGGAGGGGGGCCTTGCATGGGCACCTTCTCTTTGTGCAGTTTGACATTGAGGAGGAGCCAGAGCTCTCCAGAGGGGAAGGCTGTGCTGAGCCACAGCTGTCCCCAGAAGGTGCCTGTAGCCTCCTGGAGCCCTTGGATGAAGGCCTTAAGCCGGAGCTGTGCCCAGAGGAATCCGGGAGCTCCTGGGACTTCTCAGACTGGGAAGAAGGCAGAGACCAAGAGCCTTCCCCAGCAGTCTCGGATTGGGACGACTGCAGGGAACAAGAGCTGTCCCAGGGAGACAAGGATCCCTGCCAAGAATTCTCAGACTGGGAGGAATCTCCTGAGCGGCCGCTGTCCCCAGGAGAAGGCACAAGCCACCGGGGACTCTCTGAGTCAGAAGCTCGCAGGAGGTATCAGGTGTCCCAGGAAGAAGCCAGGAGCCAACAAGAGGTTTCTGACAGGGAAGAAGGCACGGAGCAGGGGCTTTTTGGAGGAGAATTGCCGAGCTCCCCCAGAGTGTTGGACTGGGAAGAACAGAGCCCACAAGAGCTGTCCCCCAGAGAGGGCGGCAGCTACAGAGGGCACTCGGACTGGGAAGAGTCCATTTGCCAGGAGGTCTCCAAAGGCAAAGGAAAGAGGAGACCCTCGGAGTAGTCCAGTGGGGGAGACAACAGCGACCGAGAGCTGTCGCCACACAGCTGGGAATACAGCGGCATCCTGAGCCCCTGGCTCAAGGCCTGGCAGCGGGAGGATGATGACGGGGATGAAATCAGAGTCCTGGAGCTGAATGAGGAAGATGAGGAGGCCAAGCAGGAAAGACTGGCAGGCTTGGCCCAAGACGGGCTCCCTGTCCCAGGGGAGGCTTAGGTGGAGCGCCAGGCCCTGGAGCCTTGCCCTGGGCAGGAAGTGCCCTGCAAGAAACGTCTCTCGCTCTTCAGGCGGGCGCTGCGGGCGCTGCGGGGGCTGTTCCGCTGCCCCTGCCTGGCGGCACGGCCCGAGGATTAGCGCCGCTGCCAGCAGCACCGGGCCTGCAGATGGCGGCCGGCCCGCGGCCTGCCCGGCGCCCTGAGGGAGCCGCACGGGCTGCCTCGGCCTGCGCCTGTCCCTGCGGGCCCAGCCGGCCCCGGCTGCT